>NC_060277.1:107619534-107947457 GCF_021613505.1 Equus quagga | reverse complement strand
GTCCTGGGTCTGACAGCTTGTCATAGTCACAGGTTCTGAGGATCAGGGCAGAACATCTTTGGAGCCATTTTAGAAATTTTGCCCACTGCGTTGGCCCAGGAGTCGAAATGTATAATCCAGAGACTAACAGAAAAGTTTCCTTGTCTTTCTGCATACTAAGACTGTCTCCTCCATTGTAGTTTTCTTAACAGTGGTTGCCAATGGATGGTTCATATCTCCTCTAACATGTCAGTTATTACTTTTTAAAAAATGTTGAAGTGGAAAACTGGGATGGGAGGCGAGTGCTAGGCCTGGAGACCGGGTTATTATTGTAATGTCCAGACACCTCCGTTCATTTATGAAGGAGGTGTGACCCTAAAGTGGTAGTTCTCAAAGTGTGGCCTGGGGACTCCTGGAGGCTCCTCGAGATCCTTTCAGGAGACCTGAGAGGTTAAAATGATAGCAATAAATGGAATCATTAAAAATTGAATTAACTTTCCTGTCGAGATGAAGATATTTGCCATTTTCCTTCTCGTTCCCTCAAAGCCTGAGACCTTGCTGATGCCTGCCCCATTCACCACGCCTGCCCTAGACCAACTGCCAGGACTTTTTCCTAAGAAATAGTCTTCCATCACACTTTAGCCATTGCTAACTTTCTCTCTTTGTTACAGCAGCTGAACTGATACTCTGCCAAATACTCATTACTCCTTCTTCCTTTCTAACAGAACCCCAATTTTGTTTGATCTGGTGGTGTGCCCAGCTAGAAAGCCTCAATCTGTCAGCCTCCCTTGCAGCTAGACCATGTGATGGGGTTGGTAGGAGTCTCTAGGGAGGGCTTCCCATCTCCTCTTGTCTTCACCCCTTCTCCTTCATGGACCAATGTGGCAGCTCCTGGGGATGCAGTAGCCACCACAAAGGGTGACAGGGCAGGAAGCCAGAAGGAGCTGGTTCCTCCTGACAGTGTTGGGGCCACTGTACCAGCCAGATTGTTGACCCCTGGCCTTTTTACTGAGTGAGACAAATACACCGTGTATGTGTTTAAGTCACTGCAGTAGGGTTTTATGTTTCTTCTAATTGAATCTAATCTTAAATAGTTATTTCAACCAACTCTTGTGCAAGGAAAAAAGGGTTTCTGTAATTTTTCTGTTTTACTGTTAGTTCAAATTCCCTTAAAAAAGGACATGCAGAACAAGGCTTGGAGGTAACCATGGTGGGCCTCATGTTCCCATGGTGGGCACAAGGGCTCAGCTGGAAGCCTGGGTGGTCACTGTAGAGGAAAGAGTCAGGTTGAAGGAGCTGGTTGTGGTATCCAGCAACCCACAGCATCTTCCTTCCTGCCCGACCTACCACGGACTTTAGTATTTATTTTTTGAGTCCTGGACAAAGAAAAAGAACATTCAACAGGAGGTCTGTCTAAAACCTGACCCTGGTAGAGAAGGTGGGGGCCAGGAGACCACGCAGTTGAATGTGATGACTACAGTGACTTCCACGGGTAGAACAATATCCTATTTCTGAGGTCAGCTCCAAAGGCCCAGGGCAGGCTGTCTTTGGTTGATGCCGTCTGGGAAGGGAGCCTCATGGACCCCAGGAAATAATCCGTGTTTGGCAAATAGAGGAGAACAAACTTAGAAACTGCGACCTTTTCTTTGTAAGCTTCTCCGAGGGATGTAATGATGGAAAATAATTATTAAGTCCTAGTTGGCCCAGGGCCCCTGAATAGAATGGGGAGGGTATTGATTAGCTCAATGGCTCTTTAAAGAGCTAGCTGTGTTTGCCCTCATGCCTCGTAAGCAGGCAACCTCTTTTCTGTCTCCATACTTATTGGATTTTGGTTGGCAATGCACACAAATATTGCTTTCCCTGAGTAAATATTAGGCTTATGATTGGATGGGGAGACACAGAGTGAATATATCAAATGGAAGGGTCGAGATGGGGAGGGCAGTCTGTATTGTAATGCCCAAGGCTGGTAGGGCTGTGAATCCTTCCCTCCACGTCCTTTGCCCTCTGATTCTCACCCTCGGCTTTCCTAAAATGGCAGGCTATGATGGCCGTCATCCATGGAGGCAGGAGAAAGCGATGGTGCTGATAACGTAAAATGTCTTTCTCTATTCTGCCATGGGATACGCTTTTATACACTCACTTCGATCTGAGTGACTGAGATTTTGTTACAACTACCTTGAGTCCGTTCTCTTTCCCCTTCCACCTTGCTTCCACTACTAAGACAGTCCCAATCATAGTATCCGTGGACTAACAATAATGATGATGATAATCACAGCTAATATTAACTGAGGGCTTATGACATGCCAGGTGTCCTGCTAAACTTGTTATACAAATGCCTTTATTCTGTCTGCAGAGAGAAGCTCAAGTCTCAGCAGGTTGGAAGCAGAACTTGGATCTGCATGCTTTGCTTTGTCCCAGAGTCGGAATTTCAGCTCCCTTTTGCAAACCATAGATGCTTTGTAGATAAAATCTTGTCTCCCCAAATGGCTAAAACTGTAGGTCTGCAGCCCCTCCGTCAGCCACAGCTTCTCTGCTTTAACTAAACAAACTACAGACCAATTTAGGAGTCGTGTGCCTGGTTATGCTGGGGTGGGGGAGCCCATTCAGGGAACTGTGGCATCCTAACCGTTGTCCTTCTGGGGAAGGAAGATTTTGACCCACAGGCGCAGTCCTCACACTCTGCTCCAGCCCCGGGTGATGGGGAGCTGCGCAGAACCACGTCACATTTGTTCTCTGCTTGCACTGGCGCCCAGCTTCCTTGAAGAGCTATTGATCACAAGGGCTGAGGGCGGTCTCACTCTCCTGATTTTTATGTTTGCTCTCCATCTGGATGGAAAATAGGAGAAAACACATTTTCAGTCAGGAGGGGTTTGGAAACAAAGAGCTGAGATTATCATTAAAATTGGGGGCCTTCTGCCATTTTCTGTGGGAGGCAGAGCAAACAGTCAACCCAGAGCTTCTTTCTTGCCACCTGAAAAATAAACTGATTTTCAGAGAGAGAGACAGAAAATGAGAATGTGTGTATCCGTCTGGGTGAAGGCTGGTGCATATAAACCTTGATTATTTCTCTAAGCAGATTCTAGAGGTAACTGGCTATCAAAAATCTCCTTTTAACTCAGGTTCTCAGCGATTCTCAAGTCTGTCGTAAGAGATGCCCATAGCGAGTCAGCTGGTTTACCTCCTCCCTTCTCCTGCCTCGCTCTTTGCTAAGCAGAGATTGACCTAAAAGCAGGGAATGCAGGAAACAAGAGGTCTGGGTGATTCAAAGGCAGGATGTTCAGCTTCCTGGTTATATCATCTGTCGGCACAGGGGAGGTACTGCTGAAGGTCAGCCCGTGTCATGGGCACTCGAGAGGTGGGAAGGGACACTGAGTCCCAAACGTCCCGCAGAGGTGCAGTGGAGGGAACACAGGCGAGAGCCGGATGTGCCAGGCTCTGAGGACGCTGGGCCCTGTGGGGTGAGCTCGTGGGAGTTTTTTCAGGAGAAATGAGTTTCCATTGGGTCTCTGCTTTGCTGTTGATGGGGAGGCTTCCTCTCACCCCCTGGGGAGGTGAGAAGCCCAGTGTGACCCCAGGGCTCACGGTCCTTTGACTCAGGCCCCCTGGATTGCCCTTCTCTTGGCTAATCCTCCAGCTCCTTTTTAATAGGCACACAACGGGAGCCTTCCAGGGCAGATCCTGGTGTATCACAGCTGACTTAATTCTCATCAGCGAGTCTGCCCTCAGCAACATGTCAGAAGCTTGATTTTCCATGTAGATATTAAGCTGATGGGGCTGTTACATATTTTCTCTTATTAGCGGCTTCTCTTCCCCGCCTCTCTGGCAATTCAACAACACATGTGTTCAGGTTTCTCTTTGCTTCAGGCCTCAAAGGGAAATCCTGGATTCATGTGGTGTGGCTGGTTCCTTCATGCAGTGGCTTCTGATGAAGGGCTTGTCACCTGTCATAGCTCTTGTTTCCCAGCCCAAATAAACAGCGTTGAGACTATAAGGCAGAGAGAGTTGCAAGCTAGACATCGGGTTCCTGGTTCCGAGGGAAGATGTAATTCCTTTTGTTGGGGAGGGGCTTAGGAGCAAGGGAGAGAGCTGGTACTCTGTTGATGTCTTTTTCTCTAACCCCACAAATGACCCTGGTTTATTCGGTGATCTTTTTTCCTGCTTATTTTTTAAAAGCTAGCCTTTTAACTGTTGAAAGCATAAAGGCTAAATGGTTTGGAGACTTTCAAAAATTATTTGAGCAAAAGATAAGTGCTCTGCAAATCCTGGGAAGCCCTGGCTCAAGGGCGGCGGGCTGGTGTGGAGCTGGTGTGGGGCTGGTGCAGGCTGGTGCGTGGCTGGTGCAGGCTGGTGCAGGGCTGGTGCGTGGCTGGTGCATGGCTGGTGCGTGGCTGGTGCGAGCTGGTGCAGGGCTGGTGCGGGCTGGTGCAGGCTGGTGGGGGGCTGGTGCGGGCCGCCACTAGCCTCTTTCTCCCCCGGGACCAATCCCCATGTTACTGAACCAGGTTTGTCCTTACCGGCTGCCCGGAAAGCCAAACACCTAGACGGCGAGATTGCAGCAGAGAGAGGGTTTACTCACAAGGCAGCCATGTGAAGAACCCAGAGCATGAGTCTCAAATCCACTTCCCGAAAATAGGGACTCAGGGACATTTATGGGGTGAGGGGCAAGGTGGTCTGAAATGTGGGGAGAGGTGATTGGAGGTGAGGAGAGGTGAGGGAATTGATGATCTGCGCAAGCGTAGTCAGACTTCACGCCTCTTCATAGGACTCATGTTCACAAAATGGCAGCATTAGCATGATCTGAGATTGGAGTTTTTAGCCTCTTGACGTGAAAAGGTCACCTATCAGACATCTCTGCGGGCCTGATTGATGAGTTGGTGGTCCCAACAGGCAGAAGTGGACAAGGAGTTCTAATTCCTGAAAAACAGCTCACACACCCATTACCATGGTGACCCAGGCTCCAAGGAGATGTTATCTATAGGAGCCTAGTGGGAGTCAGATAGCATGTTGCCTAAGCAGCACAGTCAAAATGGATGGGTTAAACAGTTAAAAGCTATAATCAGTCACTGCAAAAAGGAAAAAACTTCAGTACCTAGATGCTTCATCATCAGTGGCTGTTTGCTGGTTTCAATCCCCCCTATTCTTTGATCATTCCTCATTCTTGAGGGATTTGGGACAATGACTGATCTAGCTACTTCCTGCTGAATCGGGGTGTAGATCTGGGTTAGAGGAATGAAACTGTTTTGCACTCATTTCGAAATATTCTCTTGTTCCTGGCTTCAGGTTGACATTTTGCATTATTAGAATTTTTGTACCTTGCTCAGTAGTTTTGGAACAACATCTAAAGGCACATTTTACAATCAAGTATCTGACCAGAAGCGTACAAAGTATAGACAACCCAAATTTTAACAGTCTCTGAAAAATAGACCTAATCCCAGTGGGTCCTCTGTCTGATCTCCAGGTGGGGGCAGTCACCTGGTCTCAGTTCCTGATAGTCATTTCTTTTACTGGATATGCATCAGAGACCAGCTCAACGGCCTATACTCTGATCTTTCAGTTGTCGTTGACGATGGCCATCAGCACAGACTCTCTGCCCGGGGCTCATCACATTCCTAAGGAACTCAGAAGAACAAAGTTATCAACTTATAGCAGCTGGGAGGGTCCATAAAATCTACAGAGCATGTCTGAGTTAGTTAATCGGAGGTCATTCAGAGGTACAATGTGGTTTCTTTTCTACAAGATGGCTTCCCTTATGTCAACCTTGTGTTGAGCTGGTATCACCCAGACTCAGGATGGTTCCATTTTAGGAGGAAGAAGCTGTGCCCTAGTGGCTGGAATGCCAGGGTTGGGTAGAATATTCCAGAGGCTGTGATATTCTGGAATGAGCTCGCCTCACCATGGCCTCTGTGTCACACATACCCTCTGGGATGCATGATTTTAAAAAAATAAAAAGGTAAGACCAACATCTGTCGTCTTTGACCACCATCGATCCTCAGCTTCGTCTTCACCCCAGCAACTGGGGAGGTGAGTTTCGTGTGTCTCCTTCCGATTGTGTCCTGTGTATCTGTATATGCATATGTCCTCAGAATGCCCATAGAAAATACACAGGGTGTGTCTGTATGTGTATGTGTGTGTTGTGTGTTGTGTGTGTGTATGTGAGAGAAGGAGGTGGAGGGGGGTAAGAGAGAGAGGAGGAGGGAGAGAGAGAGGGAGGGAGATAGATATGGAGGGAGAGAAGAGCGGGAAAGGGAGGGAGAGAGAGAAAGAGAGGGAGAGCACAGAAAGAGCATAAATGGCACCTTCTCAGTGCCTCAAGGTTCTGCGGTTGGGTTGGTGCTCTGTGCTCTGCCCGTGCTGTTTCTTGCCCCAGGGGGTTTAGTGGACAATTGAAATGGATGGCATCCTCTCTTGTCCCACCCCCTGCCTCCCTTTCACACATCTCCCTTGAATTTGGCTCTTTTCTTCTTACTCCCACCCTCAGGGATGTTACAGCCCTCCCCGGAAGCCTTCCCCTGAGTTCCGATCCTGGTGGCTGCAACTGAAACCGGTTTAGTTGTGTTCTCCCTGGAACCAGCCAGCTTTCCTGTCCTGCCCCTGGGCCAGTCCCTGTGTTTGGGCTCCATTAACATGTCCAACCCTATAACTTTTCCCTGAGGATAACGTGGCTCCCTCAGTAGGGGAATGCATTGCAGACCTGGGAAAATAACCAATTCCCAGTGCTCTCAGAACCAGGCACTGCAGCCTCCCCTCCGTGCCCTGGCTTCCCATGGTGACATTTCAGAGCGGGGAGCTGAGGCCTCTGGACTCTGATCCCCTCAGCAGGGAATAGGGAGGGGCCAGAGCAATGCCTACTTGGGAAGTCAGCCAAAAAAAAAAAAAGTTGTTGTTCTTTTTTCCTCTTAGTTAACTCTTTGGGGGACCTGGGGAGGGGGCGTCCTCAGCCTGTGTGTAGAATATTTTGTGACTGAGACTGGTCAAGTCTCGCTCTCTCATTTTTCTCACCCAGTAGGGCAAACACCACGCCCCCTCCCCCTGTCCTTTGTCCTCACACATGGGGTGGAGTCCTGGGCACTTGGGAGGGGTGCTGGACAGCGGGGCTTCTGGATGTCATCTGACACCTGCTCCGCCCACCCACCTGCACCCACAGGCCAGGTGAGGGCTCTGGGCAGAGGTGGTGGGCAGCAGGCAGTGCGCAGGGGGATCTGACAGCCTGTTAGTCATTTCCCCCGCTGTGACCCTAAGCACGGCCATAGCCCTTCAGACTCTCACCTAGATACCTCCACAAAAGTGGTCCGGGCTTAGAAATGGGGAGAAAAAAGAGACAAAGAACATCAAACAGCCAGTTCGCAATGAGTCTGTCCAAACAGTTTTCTGCGCTGAGCCATGGGCTCTCCATCTTTACCTTCAGAGGGCGCCCCCTAAATGCAGTAAGGCGACCTTCCCTGCCTGCCTGCCCCCTTAGCTCTGGGGGCTTCTTGGGCAACAGCTGATTGTCCAGATATTCATTTGCTTCTACTACCAAATCCTAATGTTGCTTCCCAGGTCCCCAGGGAGCACGTTAATCTTTTCTCCTTGTCCACATGCTGGCATGCTGGATCATGTTACAGGTTAGGTGAGGGACCATGCCCTGGGGGATGCAGGAGGGGGAGCGGGAAGGGGTCTGAATGGTATTAGTTGCCAGTGTGGAAGCTACAGCAACAACTGGGAGGAGAAAAGAAACACACAGGCAGAGGAAAGCGTTCTCCTTAGATGTGCGGTCTAGGGGCCAGGACGCAGTTAACCCTGGATATTAACCTGCCTCATTGATCCCACATATTCTGGCAATGACAGTCTCTCCAGCCCACTCTCATTAATCTGAGGCTGGTTTGCTGGCCTTCTGCATCCACTGGGAAGATGTGCAGTGAGAACATTCGCCTTGGATATTGTTCCACTTGCAGATGGTGATGGGGAAAAGCAGTCAGTACCTTTTGCCTCTGATGGGTTTGTGTTTTTTGCAAAGGGCTCTTTCCTCTGGCTGTCAGAGCTTTCCGTGATGGATTGTTTTTTAGTTTGGAAAGGGATGCTTGTGAATTTTCTCTCTTAAATGAGTCCACCTCTCCCAGGGACCTGCGGACGCATCAACCGTTTGACCTCTTTCCCAGAAGGGCAGTCTGATGTGGAGGCCACTTTTAGGACTTCTGCCACGATGTGTTTGTTATTTGGGTCTTCCAAATATCAGGGACAGACACACACACACACTCTACACTGCTTGTGTGTTCGTATTCATCTCAGCAGGATGCTTTATAATGAAAAGGCATGGTAGCTCACTGCAGCAGGTTCATGAATTTCTAAAAATACCTTCACCCTCAAAACATTCACATCTTTCACCCATGGATGTTTTCTGAGCTTCCCTATGTGGTAGGAAGGGAGTTATCTACAGATACTCCTCATGGGAGAAACGCCCGTGCTTGAAGGAGCCCGGGGCCAGCTTGTGTGGGCATCACATTTTTCTCAGTTCAGGGCCTGTCTTGAAGCCCCAGGGACTCCATCCTCAGAAGAGCTGGGCGTTCTTCCTCTTTGAGCCGGTTGGGTGTGATGTTCCCATGAGGAACCTCTACCTGGGCACAGGCAGCTCTGCTACCCTGTGTCATTAGAGGGGCCATACTGCGCCCTCCTTGATGCCCTTGCGGGTCTAGAGTGGCTGTGTTGTTGCCTTCTGCTGGGTTTGTCACCCTGCTCCAGCTGGGGTGAAGTCCCACCTTGCAGCCAAGGGTGTTTTCCTCGAGATGCACCTAGAGGAAATAGAAGTGGCTTGGAAAGTTATGGGGAGGAGTGGTTGGTGGGATTCTCCCGTCCATCGAGTTAGAGTTGATGTCTTTGTCTGGAACCAGAAGTTTGTAGTTAGAAGGTCGGGTGTAGAACAGGCCTTGGGGACGATCTCATCTGAATCCCCTCATTGTACGAACGAGAGTTGAAGCGTGTTATTGACAGTTTCCTTTCTGTTCAGCTTTCACAACTCCTGGGGTGCCGTGACTGCCCCATCTCCGCCTGCATCTTTCTGTGCTTGTGCATCCTGGTTTCCTTCCTGCCCACTAAGCCTCTCCCTCTTCCTTGTACTTTGACCCATCTCAGCATCTTTCCATCCTTTCTCTCCCTCAGCTCTTGTGGGTATTTCTCTACCCCCCTTTCATGCTGATGCCCAGGTATCTCACATTAACATTCACCTCTGGACCCCGAGCGCACACTCCATTTCTTCTGTTTTTCTTTTTTAATAAGATGATGATCCTGTTGACAGTGTTGATGATAAATAGTCTTGTGCCCACTGTCTGGCATTTGAGGAGGATTTGACTTCCTTCTCTTATATCCTTGTGTCCCCCTGGAGGCCATCCACTCCCAGCTGTCAGGTGGTTGATGGGAATTAGGAGTCCAACAAAACCATGGACTCAAACAAAACTAAGTGGCTCATCCAGGGACCAAACCTGGCCTTATTAGCCCTTTGTTTATAACTTTAGGCTAACTTGTTCCCATCAGACTAATTAGCATGTCAGCGCTGTCCTGCGGTGGCCTGGGAACTATCCTGACTTGTCACTTAGCATTCTCAATTCGCTTAGTCCGAAGGTCCGTGTTGTAGGACCAGGCGCTTGGCTGACTCCTCTTTCCGAGACAGACTCAGATGCCCTCGGGATCACTGTGGAGCCATGCAGGGAAAACCCACGTGTATGTGGAAGGGGCACCACTGCAGACCCACCTTTGGACTGTGGTGGGTGTAGGAGCTTTTGTCTTTGTAGGCCCCTACCTCCTAGATTAAAAGATCTATTTTACAGCTTTGTTGGTACAAAGATGAAGGTAATCCAGACTGGATTCATTATTATGTATTCATTATTATTTACTTTTTTCTTCTGATTTTAAAAGACGTTAAAACATTTCCGGGGGCCCCTAAAAGTGGGTCGCCGGGCGCCACACTTCCTGTGCTTAATGGATCAGCTGGCCCTGAGGCTGCGACGGATCCCATCCCCAGGAGGGCTGAGCCCAAGCCTCTGCCTGGCAGAGCCTCTGGGACCCTCTGCCTCGCTGTGGTTTACTGATGAGTCAGAAGACACTGGATTTGTTCTATGAGGTTCGAGCTTCGATGGAAAGTTGTGCTACAAAGAACTGGTAGAACATGACATCTTGTCCATAACATTGGCTCCTGATTTAGTCATCTAGGGGGAAATCTAGACTCTGGAAATCTCAGAGTAGTAGAGATGTTAGGGGAGAGAGTTTTGTACTGCAGGCATTGTGGTAGGTGGGATTCCGACTTGACCCCTAAGAGTTGCACCCTGTGGTGTGCACGCCATAGAATCTCCTCCCTTCAAGGGGGTTTCACTCCCGTTAGGTTACTGCTCCGGTGATCTATCAGTTGACTTTGCGTTCATCAAGAGGGAGATTATCCTGGGTGGGCCTGACCTAATCAGGTGAGCCCTTTTTAAAAAGGGGGTGCTCGGCTCTTCTTAAGGTCAGAGGGATTTGAAGGGAGATGGTGTCTCCTGCTGGCCTTAAAGAAGCCAACAGCCATGCTGTGAATTGCCTACAGGATGTCTGGGGGAGGCAGCTGTGTGGCAAGGACCTGAGGGTGGCCTCTAGATGCTGAGAGCTGTCCCCAGCTGGCAGCCAGCAAGAAAAGGGGGACCTCGGTCCTTCCCCTATGAGAAGCCAAATTCTGTCAACAACCAGTGCACTTGGAAGAGGGCCCTGAGCCTCAGAGGAGATTGCAGCCCCAGCTGTAATCCTGATTTCAGCCCGGTGAGACTCAGAGCAAAGGACCTGGTTTAACCCATCCCTGGAATCTTGAACCGTGGAAACTGAGAGATGAGAAGTGAGGGCAGCTTTTAGCCACTGAATTGGTGGTAATTTGTGGCACACTAGACACCTCGTAGAGGCGTGCTGTGTGTCTCAATGTGGTGTTTACTTTGGAATTTAGGCTTAGAAAAGAGAGAGCAAGGGAAGATATGGGCCCCCACATACCCACAGCAGGAGGCAGAAAACATTCCTTAGAAGCGAGCTGCTTCAGTATCTCTCAGCCGCCAAGTCCTAGTCAAGCCCAGATACGTTGAATACTTAATTCTGCTCTAAGCGGGGCGCTGCCTTGGATAAAGCCCCATAAAAAAAATCAAGTATGTTCTTCAAAGCCGAAGCTCCTCTTTTGAAGTGATTTGCATGTCATTTGCACGCCGTTTCTTTAGCATAAAAATGCCTGGGATTTCCATCCTCATCCCAAGCATCTCCCCTCCCTGCCCCACCCTCCTCTGAGTCACTGACTGGCCGGGATCCCACCTTTGCCAGCTGCTTCCTTTGGGCTGTATACCCGGGTCAACAGTTCCATTTAGGAAGCTGCGTGTCTCGGCCGTGGAGGCAGCAATTATCAGGAGGCAGAAAGGCTGTTTTCAAAAATGGTTTTAGGTTTCTGATCCCGGGGGTGAAGGCCTGTGGGGATGGCACGGTACAGAGAAGGCTGCTGGCTGTGAGCAGGAGCCGGAGGCTGAGGAATCGATGGAGACATTGTCTGCGAGGGTGAGAGGCAATGACATTGCTTGAAGTCCTCCCCACACCCCAGGGGCCCGCCAACGTCCCGCCCTCGGCTCCCCTGTCCTTCCAGGCATCTCCCGGTAGACCGAGGACAAAGCCCTGCTTTGCCTGAAATAGTTTAGGAGACCAGCACCGAAGCCGTCTTAATACCCCAGCCCTGCTACTGATCTTTCTCTCCTGGTCTGCTGGGGTTGGTGCTTGTCTCTCTGCTCCCCTCGATGGATGTCTGATGGTTCAGCGCCCCCGGCACGGCGCTGAGGACACCTCTGTCCCTTCTGATGACCAGCCTCCCTCTGTCTTACTCGTCATTTTAGGCCATCTTTCACAACAGTAGTAACATTTCCCGGTTTTTCTCTTGTAGCCTGGAGACCTGGTTTTCATCTTGGGCCATTAGTCCCAGAGAATCCTGCTTTAGTTTCCATCTCTCTGCATCTGTGAAGTGAGTTTTCATGGACTATCACGTGTAGGCCGAGAATAAGTTGAGATTTGTGTTTGCATATCTCTGGGATTCTGCAAGGACTGCAGAGACGGGAGCACTGATCGCCCCTCTTTGTGAACACCGTGTTCAGATCGCTCTCCGCTGAGTATAGCGGCGCCCAGTGTGTGCACATTCCCACGCTTGCCCCTTGGGTCAGTGCGGTTACACCTTAAAGCCTGCACTGCCTTAGGACACTCCTGGTTGACCCCGGCACGCTGGTGGAGGCGTAGTGAGATTAGGAGGCAGAAGCTCCCGGTTCAAATCCTGCTCATGCCTCTGATGAGCAGTCTGAAGCTAAGGAATTCATCAGCTTTTATGACTCGGTTTCCTCAAATGTAAAATGGAAGGTGTGTTAGTATCCTAGCGCTGCTGAGACAACGTACCGCAGACTGAGTGTCTTAAACAGCAGAAATGTATTGCCTCGCATTCTGGAAGCCAGAGCCCAAGATCAAAGTGTTGGCAGGGTCGGTTCCTTCCGAGAGCGGCGAGGGGAGAATTTGTTCTAGGCCGCTCTCCTCGCCCTATAGATGGCCCTCTTGTCCCTGTGTCTTCGCATCAGCTTCTCCCCACGCCTATCTGTGTCCCAACTTCCTCTTCTTGTAAGAGGCTTAGATGAGATCCCGTCCTCACGACTTCATTTTGATTTAATTACCTCTTTAAGGGCCTGTCTTCATATAGAGCCCCATTCTGAAGTAGTGGGGGTTAGGATTTCAACATATGGATTTTAGGTGACGGGAGAACAGTTCAGCCCATAACGGGGACGATGATGCTCCCCGTCAGTCTACATCACAAGAAGATATTGATGCAAGAGAAGGCATGTTAGAAGCTGAGCATGGTATAGCCAAGAGGGTTTGTGAAAACAGGGTTGTTTTCTGTACCATTGGCGTCAATGCCAAGGATACTTCTTTCCAGCCCGATCCATCTTCTCTGCCTCGGCTCGCCCTGGATCTGGTGTTGCATTATTCTGGTACTTCGATTCCGCACCAGAAGTTCATCGGAAGAGGCCTCTTGAGCAAGGAGCCCACTGTGTGGGTTGTGACTGTCTTACAGATGGCTCTTTTGCTCTCTCTCTCTCTTTTTCCTGGAGTCAAGAAAAATCATTTTATAGTTGTCAAAGCTATAAAGATTGGTGATAAGCCAGCCTTTAGCCTTTCTTCCTCAGCAGTACCTTGAGAAAGATCTCTTTTCCAGTAGATAATAGAAAAGCTGGATTTTTTTTTTTGGTGAGGAAGATTGGCCCTGGACTAACATCTGTTGGCAATCTTCCTCTTTTTGCTTGAGGAAGCTTGGCACTGAGCTAAACATCAGTGCCAATCTCCCTCTGTCTTATGTGGGATGCCGCACATCCTGGCCTGACGAGCGGTGCTAAGTTTGCGCCCTGGATCCAAACCTCCGAACCCCAGGCTGCCAAAGTGAAGCATGTGAACCTAAGCACTACGCCATGGGGCCAGCCCCTAGAAGGGCTGGAATTTTTTAAATTATTATTATTTTTTATTGTGCTTAAAAAAAGAAGGCAGAGTTTCGTAGAATAATTACCTTTTTGGTTTTCATACCCTCTAGCTGATGTGACTACAGGCATGGACACACACACACACACACACACACACACACACACACACACGATAAATTCTACTGACTCATCTTTAAGGATGATAAACAGACCTTTATTTGTGAAAGTGATAGATAATTGAGGCCAAGGACCTCCACCCACCCTCTTTGATTCTTCTGGATAAAATATGATCGTGTTCCAGTGTAAGGAGAAACACTTAGCTGAATATTCTGAGCATTGGGCACAGAAAGTTGCTTTGAGCGTTGTTCCCTAAAGCTTCGTCGGCTGAACGTTAGTAGGTTTTATATATGGCCAAATCAGTCTGGGCAGAGTAGGTTTAAGCACAACCAGCTCTTTGCTGTGGGATTTCTCAGAGTCTTTATCTGCCTATGTGTGGACTTTCCCAAACTTTCTGTGTTTGTCCATGGACTCCTTTCTCTTGGCGCATCTCATGGAGCAGGGAACTCTGGGAAACTGCAGCTTAAGACAAAAGGAGTCATTAAGGAGATTTTGGTCCACACACAGAGGTATGTATGGTGTCTTGGTCAGCATGTTACTTTGACTACAGCAGGCACAGAGAGTAGTGACTTAAATAGTTTCCATTATTTTGAGCATAGGAGAACAATCATTAGATCACTATGAACTGTTAAGTTCTCAGTATTAGTATGAAATGTGGAGGCAGAAATTGCTGTGTTTGAGTGGCCGTTGATAGAGAGGGAAGCATGGAGAAGAGAATCCATTGTTTCGAGCTGTAGGCCAGTGTTTTTCCTATTTGACTAATAGATGTATTCCCTTTAAAGTAACTAAAAGTCACACATTCCCAGTGTTGATTTGAGCTGTTTTTACTGTACCATTACATGCCCGTTTATAAGCATAAATATGCACAAGCGTAAAGTTAGGGATACGTTAGTCCTTCTGCTTTTGGCTCTTCAACAGTCGTGAAACCAAAAACTTATCAGTTCACATCAAAACAACAAAATTGATAATATCAAAACCAGCAGCATATTCGTGATGTGGGAGAGGATGTTTTGCTAACAGTAAACCACCAGTTGCAAGTGCCAGTGGTACTGACCGCCACCATCAGCTCCCTTTGGTTCTGGAAGGTCTGTCCCACGAACGCTGCTGGATGGAGTCAGCAGTCCCACTGCTGTTCTAGAACTATTTGGAAACCTATGTCGTCTATACAGGGCTCCATGAAGTAATTTGGCCTGAGCTTGGCTCAAACACATCATCTATCTATTGAGTCTCCTCTCAACAATTAGCCCTTGACAATTGAAACAGTGCTGCTTGGTGCCAACTCAATTGTAAACACGAATGCAAACAAAGGCGCTGAAAGCGAGCAGTAGGACTTTGTTATAAAGAAGTCACCCTAGTGATTCATATTGTTGGTGTTATTTTTTTCTTTAAATTATCGTTTAAATGAAAATACAAAGTTAAAATCTTTTATGTAAAACTCTCAGGCCTCTGAGAATGTGTCCATGGGTCCCCATTAGAGAAACACTGTTTTAGGCAAATAAGATTGAGTGCTTGGGTTAACTGAGAGCTGTGGTTTGCAGGCCAGATCCTGGAGGGCTGCGTGGAATTCATGGGCTCCTGATGCTGCGCTCAACATTGTATGTCTGTGCATATGTGCTGCGGTAGATTGCAAAAATGCGACAAAGTCCTCTCCTGTTGTCATCCATACTCTGACAACGTGACACTGGATCCCCCCCAACAAGAGGTACAGCGGATTTTCCACCCCTTCAATCCAGATGGCCACTGACTCGCTGTGGTCCGTGGGATTGGTAGCAAATGTGGTGCAAGCAGAGAACAGCACTTGACACTGGACATTGCCTTTTCTGGCTGCCCCTGAAATCCTAAGTTTACCATATGTACCCAGCCTAGCCTGCTGGAGGATGACAGGCCACGTGGAGAAGAATCCTGGCCAAGAGTCAGCCAACTTCTGCCCAACAGCCTGCCAGCTGCCAGATGCATGTGCCGTCCTAAACCATCCAACCACCGGGCGAGCCATGAGCTGACCACAGATGCCCAAGTGAGTCCAGGCAATATTGACCAAGCCTTGGCAGACCAGCGGCAGCACCCAGTTGACTGGAGACTTATGAGGAATTGTAACTGGTTGCTGTTTTAAGCCACTAAATTTGGGGGTGTTTTGTTACCAAGCAATAAGTGTCTGATACACATGCATTTTCTTCTGGGAAGAGAAATCTTGTCTTTTAAAATTTTTGGAGGGATCTGATATACTCCAAAGGGATAACATAGGTCAGAAAAAAGTTGCGTGAGAAAGACCAGCTGGGGGTTCTCAAACTGTTGAGAAGCCCATAAAGGCTCAGAGTGGAAGATGTGGGTATATCTTAGTGAATACTGGGACTAAGTCTAGGAGTAGGCTGAGAGTGATGGATAATCATTGAGGATTAGAGAAAAAATACCTCATTATCCTTAGGTCCTTGCATTCCTTTAGATTTATCTTATTGTTTTAAGGAAAAGTTATATTTCGAGTTGCAAGAAAAAGCATAGTGGTTTGGAAAACTCTGCCAAACCCCACCTCTCTGTCAGTCATGCTAGTGGGAGATGTAGCTGTTTGGACCGCAGGCGGTAAGCCACTTACCTGGAATAGCTGTTGGAGGGCTGTCTTTGCAGACTCTCATAGAGCTGTATCTTTGCAGAGCCGTGTGGTGTGTCAAAATCTGTTTTATGTGATTAAATAGGCTTGATTATGAATAGTAATTAGGCATCAAAAATAGGAGAAAGTTTTCTCCCTAAAAAGATAGGTTGAGTAAGAGCATACTTACACAGCTTAAATATAGCTACAAGTCCGCCATTGACTTCCACCATTGTGAAGCTTCAGGCTAAGGTCATGGAGGGGATGGGGAGGAAGCTGGGAGACTGGCCTTGGGGAGGGATCATGGGCTTCGGGGTGGAAGGCAGCTCATTAGCTTCAACGGAGTGAACTGAGCTGCCCCACCTGAGTATTTCTGCTGGGAGGGGATGGAGACGGAACCTTTGGGTGGACAGTCGTGGGGTATCTTAGCGTCCCATCCTCAGGGCTGATACTGATGACCTTACACATCTTCAAGAGGATAGATGCTGGGGGTGGGTAGAAAGTCATGCTCTGTGCCAAGCTGGGATGTCTTTAATACTTGAAGCCTTTTCTTCCCCGTTCTCTGCTAATCCCTCCTTCCTGCTTTCTCAGGGCCTAAACCGTTTGTGGTTACCTGCATCTTTGTTTTGTCTGTTACGCGTTTTCCCTCTCCTTTTGGGTTTTTTTTTTTTTTTTGTAGTCTCCTTCATTCCAGTAAATTAATTGAACTATTGAACGCTGACCCTGTGCTGGGCCCTGACAGTAAAGCCAGAAGTCACAGCTCCTGCTTTAGGAATTTCCTAGTTTTGAGATCGCCAAGGAAACTGCAAGTTCCTGTGCAGTTTCGTAAATGTTATGACAGAAGCCTGTGCGAGATGTCAGAGGAGCAAAGAGAGGGAGGGTTTTATCCAGGCTGGGTCCATACTAGGCTGGGTTTTATCCAGGAAGGCTTCCTGGAGGAGGGAGCTCAGGCTTCTTCAGCTGGAATTTTAAAAGCAGTAAGTATGGAACAATTAGGAGTTTGAAAACCTGCCTCGCTGGCCACTAATCGGCTGCCGTGCTGTGGCTGTAGGGAGAAGGAGCTGAAGCTGAGTTAGAAGTGTGATCCTAGTGCCTTGGACAGGACAGGGTGAATTGTGCTTCAAAAGCCAGATAGGGACCAAGTGCTTTGAATTGCCATTCTCCTTGTCTTTAGGACTCCTGGCTATGCGCCATGAACCCTGAACATGTAGGCACAGTGAGGCAGGGAAGATGACAACTACCTGCCTGCTAGAGCCCGAGGCAGGATGGCACCCTCTGCCTCAGTGGTATACCACTCTGCGTCTCTGTTTGCTTTGAGGCTGACCGCTTGTCACCCTGAGCCAGCCTGGCCCTGGGCCGCAGGCCGCTGCTGGGCTCCCCAGGAGAGAAGGTCATCTATTATGTAAGCATCATCCATATTCCGGCTGGTGATCAGGGGCGACATTTAACTTTTTTTCCATTATGTGGAATAATTTAAGCTTGTGTTACGAGTGTCATTATTATTGCAATTTCTCAGTAATAAAAACAGCATCAATTATTTAACATCGCCTTGTATGTCTGGGTTAAATGGGGATGGCAGGAGGCTGGGGCAGGGAGGAGGCAAAGCCCACACAGGGCTCCAGGCCCCTTCCCCAGCATCAGAGCGCCCCAAGTCCCTAGGGGGTGCAGATTCTCTACTGGGGTGTAATGCTTTAGCTGTGGCTGGCAGGGGGCACCAATTAATCCTCTGACCTTTCCCTTCACCGTTCCTCAGGGAGTTTTGACCCACTGACAAGCCTCAATTAAAGAGACTGCAGTCCAGGGGGCCGGGGAGGCGCAGAGTCATCATGGAGTCCCCCGGCCCGAATGAACATGATAGGAGGTGTGTGTGGGTTTGGTGAAGGTCAGGCTGGCTGCAAGTGTGCTGGTGAGTATTAGAGGTTAGAGTGCTTTCCCTTCTTCTGGCAGCTGTTAGTAGCAGTGACCCATCCCAATGGGGGAAGAACCAGACACGGGTGAACACGTTGAAGATTGTTCCTGCGCCTCAAATGCACCAGGCTGCTTGCCACAAGTTTTGGGGGGCTGATGGCACTCCTCCACTTGTGCTTTGCATGGGGGGCCTTCGTTGGCCACGGTAGACTTCATCTGGAGATGACTGCATCCTCTCGGCTACACTCTAGGCTTTTCCTTTTGTGAGTCATTTCTTTAGGGCTCTAGAAACATCAGCAACCAGCAGTTGTCTTCCTCGTGCCTGGGACAGCAAACCCTGATAAACGGCACCCGGCTTTTATTTTTCGAAGGAGATATACACACATTCTTTTCTGAAGCCTTCGTGTTTTCGTGTAAGGCATGTTGCAGGCTGCTTCCTGCCTTCCCTTTCCCTCCCCCCTCATTTTATTTCCTCCTTCTTTCCCTTTCTCTCCGCTCCTTCTCTTTTCCTTCTGGAAAGTGCTAATTATTCTCCAGCTCTGCCCCTTTGCGTGTCCTTTCCGGAGTGGGTGGAAGTTACTCTGTTTATTCTGAGCCAGGGACTTGCCCCAAACCATTAATAATAATAATAATAATAATAATAATAATGATAATAATAATAATAATTATTATATCGCAAGACGGCAGTGATCTTAAGTTCCACGGCCCTGGATGGGTGTTGCCTGGTGTCAGCCCCCTGCCTGCTCTCTGTACCAAGCTGGATTTGCAGGAGTGGGTGGGGAGGAGGGGCAGGGACAGGACTTGGGGGGGGAGGGAGTGGCGCAGAGGGAAAAGGAGACTTGTGGCTTGGGAAGGAGCCTGTATATTTGGCACCTTGACATTTGGGAGCTGCAGGGGGACAAGCAGCCTTGAACTGTCCAAAGCCCCAGGAACCCAGCTGAAGCTGCCATGGGGTGGGAGGGGGACTCCCTACCCCGCTGATGGGCAGCCCAGCAGACTCTCAGGGCTGCGGTGGAAAGTGGAGAGCAGCTTGCATTAGTCACATGTTTGCCCTGGAAAGGATCGTGCTCCCACCTTGCCATCCTCTCAGGGCTGAACGGAAAGGTTTTGCGGGGATTAAAAAAAAAAAGCTCCAGAAATGTGAGGAAGTGATAATATCAAGTAAAGAGGGATGTGCTGCCATCAGCAAAGCAGGAGGAGGATGCAGAGAAGGAATTTCTCCTGGCACCTTGGTCCCTCCAGCACAGGCCAGGCTTCCGTGAAGAATTCAGCGCCCCCTCCGCCCGCAGTCCGCATGCTCTGTGAGCCGGTGGGGCTCCGTGGAGCAAGGGCTGTGGTCGGCCCCACGGGATTTTGAGGCATCTTGGCCCCAGAAGGGCTTCCTGACTTTTTCCATACCGTCACGGACTTTATGATAAATCCACCAAAGAGGGCTGGCATCTCTTACCAGGGCTGTTCCTTGAAATTCCCAGGGACGTATTTCTCTGTTTCCCTCATCAACAGTTGAGACTGGAGGGTGGCAGATGTTGGGAATCCCAGAAGGGAGTCTGAAGGGTGCCTGGGCTCAGAGACACTCGGAGAGCGTTGCCAGGCGTGGGGGATAGAAGAAGCTGTCCTTGACGTCATCCCCTCATTCTGTGGATGCTCCCTGCAGCTCACATGCTGCACAGCAGGCCCCAGCCCTCCTGAGGGCTCAACGAGGGATCAAGCGATGGGAGTAGGGGCACAGTGGTGGGGGGTACAGATATGCTGGGTCTTGTCTACCTTTTAAAAGGGCAGCTTCTAAGTGCACTTGGGGTGGGATTTTCTTAGTACACCTCACTCCCAGCCCTGAAAGAGAACAGTACAACCAACAGAATAACGGTTGATAAAATGGTCAGAGGATGTGGCGGGGAGGGGAGATGCCTGCCCTCCTGTTCCTTGCCTGAAACGCTGTCTTCAGAATTCAGTGTGGCTTCTTCTCTTACTTTCAAGTCTTTGCTCAAACGCCATCTTCTCAAAGAGGCCTCCCTCAGCATTTCTCTGAAGGAGCGCTCGTCTTCACTTTTTCGTGATGAGCTCGCGCTTCTGAAATGCTGGAACGATGCCTGGCACAGCGCTGGAACCCCGTGCATATTACTGTTATACTAGGATGGCTGTGATAACCATGGCTATAACTTATTTTTCTTCTTAACATTATCACTACCTGGCACTCTATTTTGTAACTTATTGTTGGTTTGTCGTCTGTCTCTAGAAGGAGAATGCAGATTCTCCAGATTCATGAGACTGGCTATTTTGTATCACCAGAACCTGGAATAGTTCTGGTATACAGTTGATGCTTAATAAGAATTTGCCAAATACATGAGGGCAGGCAGGTAGGCTCCCCAGAGAAAGCAGAAAAATTCTTATCTTTCCAGTAGAAATGAAGGTCTGTGAGTTCCTTGCGGTCCCAATAATACAGGGAGCCTTAGGGTCCCAAGCATCCTAAATCTTTCTAATGCAGGCTTTCTTACCCTCGGTACTGTTGCCATTTGGCCAGATCGTTCTGTGTTGTGTTGTGGGGGCTGTCCTGTTCATTGTAGGATGTTTACCAGCATCCTTGGCTTTGACCCACTGGATGCCAGCATCACCCGTCTCCCTCACCCCCACATACAAAAATGCCCATTGCCAAATGTCCCTTGGGGGGCAAAATCACTGCGCCTGAAAAGCACTGTTCTCAAAACCAGAGCCTCTCCAAGCTGCACTTTACTAAGTGGGCTCCAAATAAGCAGCTTCGAGCCTCTTCACGCTGCTGCATTTCTCTGTAATGAAGTGGTTCTCTCTCCAGATTCTTCCCCCTGTTATGCATCAATCACATTATAAAGAGAAGGAAGACAAAGGAAGGAGAATCAGCCGACAGACTCTCTTAGTGAAACACGGCTTTTATTGCTGCCATGACTCCTCAGATGTCAGCACGAGATGTAGAACGAGAAATAATTAAAGCACGTAAACAAACAAGAGCTGCGACTACATGGCCCGGACACCAGCTGTCACTCGGGGGAAGCTGGAGGGGGCTTCTGCAGGGGGAGAGACTGGCCTTGTTCTCAAAGTCCCTTCTGTCCCCAGGATTCCGTCCTGTAGTGTCAGCCTCGACTGTGGGACGGTGTGACAGGCTGCCTCTCTCTCTGCTTCTCCCAGTGACAGAGCCGTGAAATCCTGCGGCCCCCAGGATTCTACAGAGGGACCGGAGAACTTGAATGAGGGTGGCTCAGACAGAGCCAGAGGGCTTTCTTTCTCCTTTTAAAACAAGGTTAAGTGGGGTGTCGGCATCCGTGTTAAAGTGCACGATAGAGGACATTGCAAATAAACGATCAGGACAATATTGATGTATTGGGCAAATGAGAATACAGGAAGAAAGGCCTTATGTGTTCATTTTTAACATTTAGTTGGAAGGAAATAATGAAATAAAATATCTGAATCGTTAGGTTCTCTTTCTGATCCCTGATCAACGTGACAATGAGAGAACTGAAAGAGGGGTGTGTGTGTGTGACATAGTCAGGTATAGTGTTTGAGAGATTCCTTCACGAAAGAAACTCATCCAAGAAAACAGATTTTGGATTTGCTTATAAATGGATGCATGTCAGTGATTGCCTCATAAGCCTTCTCCACTCCCCATTAGAGGCACATATTTTAAATGGAAACTTCATTTGTTTGGAATGATTTTTGCCTGGTTTTCAGAAAATAACTGCTGGTTTTTGCCCATCTGGATGATTCTTCTCACCTTCCCTTAGCGTCAAGGTGTTTGGGTGAAAGGGGAGGTGTGTGTGTTGGTGGCGTCGCCTGTCTTCCTCGTTCCCCTCGAGGTCACGTGCACTGTAAGCCGTCAGCAGGGTCAGGGGTTCCCGCTGAGGCCTTTGGCCCGTCATGGAGTCATCTGTTGGCTCCCGGCTGTAAGCTCCATAAGAGCTGGGACTTTGTCTTGTTCGTCAAGTATCCAGAAAGTTGACAATCAATCGATATTTGCTAAGTAAACGTGGGGGATCGAAATTAAGACTTTGCCTAGTTAATGCGAAAACAGCTGAATTAACTAGTTACAGACAAAGCGTGGTTGTTTTAAGGCCATTGGGTCTTAACGCCAAATACGTTGTGCCATCTGTGACTCTCAGGGTGTCCTTCCTTTGAGGTGATATTGTGTGGATCTCCTCCCCTTTTGATCTCATGAGAAACGTGAAGATGGTGAATTCCTGAAAACGTGACCTTGGTTCCTGTACTGAGGCTGCCATCCGAGCCAACCTGCCGTATAGGCTTCTTTTGACAGTCCATTGTGCCATTTGGTGATGAGGTGTGTGGAGTGGGGGTTTGATGTTTGGCATCCATCTTTCCCAGCATGTGTCTTTCCCATTTCTAGGATCAGCGCCGACCCATCAGATCCCATTTTTGTCACCCCAAAAGTTCTACAGCCAGAAAGCTTGTTTCCTAATGACCCAACCTGGCCTGACAGCTGTCTGTGGCCCAGGGACTGGCTAAGCCCTGGAGCTCTTGGCCAAGGTTGGCAAGGCGCCCGGGCAGCTCGGCTCTGGGGCGGGGGGCTGGGGAATGAAGACAGTAGAGATGTTACAGTGTTGCCACTGCTTCTTGTTTCAGGGTGCAGCAGAAGACCCCCACACGGCCCTGGCGCTGAACTTCGACTCTGCGTTGGTGAAGAAGAAGTCTGATGCTGAGGGTCCCAGGCTGCTCTTCCCTGAGAGCGAACTTTCCATCCGGATAGGTAGAGCTGGGCTTCTTTCAGGCAAGCTCCCTGCTGCAGACCGTGGGCTGAGTTAGACAGGGTAGACTTGGGCCTGGTGGTAGGAGGAACGGCGAGGAAAGTGCCAGGTGCTCCGTCCTCTCCGTCCGGGTCACTTACCTCACTGCAGCGCAGGGCTCTGCCGGCGTCCGCCCCGTGCCTTCCTTCCTCATTTGTTCTCCAGACCACTCGCTTAGTGCACAGGGGGCAACAGTGCCTTGTGGTTATCTTTCCAACTTGGACAAGTGGACGAGGACCCCCTCTGATGCGGTTGGGCTCATTTGGGTTAGAGCATGTGGGCATTTGTGCCTCTGTCTCCCTCTCTGACGGACCCGGAATGCTCCTTTCCATGTACTTGACTTTCATCTTTTTGATTCATCTGGGCAACTGTGGGTGTTTCTCTCGCTGATTCAGTTTGGAACCTAAAACCACTGGCAGCAAAGTTGTGCCTTTTCTCTTAAGTTGGAGGCGATGTGTCCCTTGAGGGGAAGCAGAGAGCAGTTCCTAAATCTTTGTGGTGGGGTGCAGATGGGGCTGTTACCCACTGAGAAGGAGTTGAAGGTGCACTGGAAGGATTCCATCATTCTCCACTCTCAGTGTGAGACCCCGCTCCTTGCTCAGTCATCGCTCACTCTGGGCATGTGGCTAATTGAAGGGCCACTTAGCAGGAGGAGAGGTGGGTGCCCTTCTTTTCCTTTGAATTTAAAGTCCCCCGTTTAGCCTGCAAGCCCCAGGCTCTATGAAATGTTTGTCCTTTGCCCTCCCCAGTTCTTCCGTAGACCACGGATTTAGGCACTAAAACCATGCAAATGATGTTGAGAATGGGTGCCTCCTCCCTTGCACAGAATTCTCTCTTGAGTGAATTGAGGAGAAACAGACTGGAGACTGGTCGCTGTCTTCACGTCAGTGGTTTAAGAGAGAAAAGTCCTTTTCCGTTTAATTTGAGATTTTCACCACGTGTGGGCTAAGATGACCTCTAGACCTTGGGGACAGTAAACGTGCAGAAGTTACAGCGATGCCGCAGCCACTTCTCAGTTATGTGTGTTCAGATTATGTCCTGCATGAATTATTCATGGAGAACGCGGATCTCTTCTCCACTTGGGTTAATCCTCATTGCCTCCCACAACTTCCTCTGTGGGAAATAAAAACTCATCTAACATGAGCTCAAGTAATAGAGGGTTAGCACGAAAAATCTGCCCCCTGCCTCGAATCACACATGTCATTCTTACTCAAATCAGAACAACTTAGGTGCTGGCTGCTGTTCTCTTTTTATTGGAGGATCAAGAACTGTCTGGTGACCAGGATGTGGCACCGTCCTCTAGTACAGCTTGTCATTTTTCACGTCAAGTCGTGGGAACATGGGGACAGAAGGCTCTCTCTCACTTCTCACTAGCGATACTGTGTTAGCAGTACCGTGTGTCCCTTTGAAGACTTTACAATCCTGATTCTGAGCCTTCTCTAGGATAAAAAAGTTGGCCAGATTTTATTCTATCCCCTTTTTTAATCTTCAGGGCCACAGGGGGAGGGTTCACTGCCTGTCGATCAAAAAAGGTGAAAAATGGCCATCCCTGTGATGGACCTTTTCCAATGGGGCCGTGGGGATACAGGGCCGGTGAGAGTTGGCTCTGCAGGAGAGTCTCCCGGGACTGCTGGGTCTTCTTGACCAAGCCAGGGTGAAGCGGTGAGTGAGGGCTGTGTGGGAGGGAGATACAATCCTGTCCTCTGCTCAGGAACACCTAGGCACAGCCTGTTACCTGGTTACCAAGCAACCCTCGGTCGGTCGCTGCCTCTGCCAACTGCTCAGATACAAAGGCACATGCAACACTTGGGGGAGCACGAAGATGGTTTGCCAACCCTGAGAGAGCCTAGCCGTCCCTCTCTGGAAAGGTCACCATCCCTCTTACCTGGGCACACCTGTGGGTGTCAGGCAGTTGAAGACTCTAAAACTGATAATGGCTGTTTGATGATTGGCCTCAGGCAGATCAAGCCTGAATATGCATTATTTGTACCATCTGGATTTGCCCTTAAGCTTGCTGTAAATGGAGCAAGGAGATTGGTTTAATGGGTATTTAGTGATGAACATCAGCCTTTAAAAAATAGTATTGGTGCTGCCATTATCATGTTCTGTAATTGGTTCAGCAAGAGGAAAAGCCAGAAAAGCCGCGCTGTGGGAGAGAAGATTCAGCTGCTCTGAGCGGTGGCAGCAGCCTGAGCTGGGAAAAGCTTTTATGAGATCCTTGCCTATTTATGTCTTGGTGCCAAATGTTTCACGATATCAACTATTCTCAAGGCTGGGGATATTCTGGGACTTAGCTAGACCCGAAGTTCTTTTAAAACTATCAGTCTCTCTCTCTTTTCAACTATTTATTTATCTATCTCCAATTAGCTTTCTTTTAATTAAAAAAGTAATAACATGGATTAAAAATAAAGACGTAATTTTTCTTCCGGCATCAAATCCCTTACGGTCCAGGCTCCCATCACAGATTCAAGCCCTGTTCCTAGTTCCTTGCGTCCTTTCAGAAATATTGTGTTTCCAGTCACATTTGGCCTGCTGATCTGTAGCTTGTGTTTTTCACTTAACACATTTTGGTCTTTGTTTCCTGGGGTGCTCATCGATTCATCCCACTCTTGTTGTTGGCCATGATCTTACCTAATTAGTCTCCTCTTGATGGTCCTTTAGGTTGTTTCCAATCTTGTGCTATTTTAAAGAATGTGGTAGAGAACATTTTTATACGTACACTTCTGTGGGCAATTATAGTGTTGAGAAAATTCTAGAAACTAGGCCAGGGCTTCTCTACATCTGGGGTCTATGAATGGCTGCCAAAAGGTTCATGAACCTCTTGAAATTTCATGCAAAGAAATTTGTGATTTTGGAAGGCAAGGGTCTATAACATCCTTCACCCTTCAGATGGCTCCATGACCCCCATGTTCATCTCCATCTTGGGTCTCTGCCTCAACCCACCCCGTTCAGCTGCCCAGTTGGGCTTTTTTTTTTTTTCCCCCTCTTTTTTCTCACTAGCTCTCTCTTTAGGCTGAAGAAGGGTAGTAAAAAGTGAATCAATCCTTTCTTTCACCAACTGTTAACTGCCCCCTTTCGGAATGTTGTTCGTTCTGAGGGAGGAGGCTGAAACTCTTCAAGAGAGATGGTTTTTTTCATTCATCCATTAGCGTGGCAGATGGAGAACTGTCTGTAATTTTGTGTATCTGTGGAAGGAACAGGAGTAGGCATTATTTTCCAGGAGAGAAAGAGGTGGATTTAATTTGGGAAATTCTTTACTTGTGAAGTGGCCCCTATTGCTCGTTTCCAAAGCTCATTGTGGGGCAAAGTGAATGGGTACTGAAGTCAGGCAAGCATAAGCTGTAGGAAACTCTGGGTAGAAACAGATTTTTCCTTGACGTCCTATTCTTTTCTAATAGGAGAATGCACCTGGCAATAATAATTCCATCTAGGCAGCCTGGCCAATTAGAAACCACGTTTTGCAAAATGAAAGCAATGCAGACCTAATAACTGTTAAGTGGGTTTTGAGTTTGGATAAATTACCATCACCAGTCCATTAGCAGCATTTATCTGTTTGCATCTTAGTCTAAAATCTTGAATTCCTTATTGGTTATGCTACTGACCTGCTGGGTGGCATTTTCCTGTGGAAACAGAACTGATCTTGGGCGAGAGAATTTGCCTTTTCTAACTCAAGGTTCCCAAGTGCCCGACCCCCAGGTGAGCGCCCCTACAGCTTGTCCCTGCAGAGCCATGATGGAGTTCAGGTGTTCTTGGATGCCTTTCTTTCTCCTGAAGGCACCCTCACTTCTCCTCCAGATATCATACTGCCCTGTTTTAATCTTGTACTTGGAATCGTGTCTCTCTCCTATTTGCCCTGTTAAACATCCTCACTTAGGTGCCTCTGGGAAAAGATTTGATAAACTGATGAACACGGGGGTATTAACTGTTGACAGCATTTACTGCTGCTCGTGTGTTTGCATTTTAACTGGGTTCAATTTCTCTAGCTGAAGGATAACCCCAACAGATGGATTTTCACATTGGCCTTTGGAGGACTTTGGTTTTCGGCATAGTGTGGGGCTGTGGGAAGGCAGCCAGGCTGTGTGGGGTGGAAGCCCTTTTTGGAAGATAGCTGCTCATTCTCTCTAAGACCAGCCAAGTGTATTCAATGCCCAACTCCTAGATTTCCCTGGCGCTGACATTCCTTGGAATAGCCTAATCCTAGGGAAGCAAAGAGGATTTAGTTAAACAGCTTCAAGGCTCTTACGATCATCATTTTTTTCTTCTTCCATATCTTCTGACTTCCCAAGTCTCCCCTGGAGGAGATGCTCCTTCTGTCGCTGATATTTCCAGTCTTGTGTAGTGAACTTAAATTTGATCAGGAGTCAGATGTAGCTCCTAGAAGAAATTTAAAGTGTTTCTTTATAACTAGATCTCCAAAATAGTGCATTTAGGCAAGTCTCTGAGATGTTATTAGTAATTTTAACTTTGTATCGGTAAGATCTCTAAAGATGAAAGAATAACTTTACGGTTATTCATGTAGATTTAATATCTCGGCATATGATTTTAGCAGTTAAGCTCTTTTTTTCCCCCCTATAACTGGTTGGTTACGGGACACTTTAGAATCTTTTCCTGGCCTGAGACAAGTTGTCTGGGGACTGAAGAATAGCAGGTCCTGGCATTGCTGCCTCCTTTCTGGGCTGGGGCCTGTCACCTGGGTTTCTTCATTCAAAGGTTGG
This sequence comes from Equus quagga, assembly GCF_021613505.1. Taxonomy (NCBI): domain Eukaryota; kingdom Metazoa; phylum Chordata; class Mammalia; order Perissodactyla; family Equidae; genus Equus; species Equus quagga. Next base: position 107,919,925 of record NC_060277.1, on the reverse strand, counting down.
GAAGGAACCCAACCTGGCAGCGCACAGCAATAGCACTTGAGGCTATTAAAATGTGCCCCATTTTAAAACAAAAAAATTTTTGCAGATGGATGAAGAGCAAAGTGTTCACTAATAATACTTACCAGGAGCTCTTGAGCATCATGGATGTTAAATAAAATAAGGAGGTAATACAGAAATACCCTCTTGAACAGGGCGCTATGTGGGTGGCATGAGTGACCGTTACGTGTCCCAGCTCTGGGGAACATTATTAGGGGGATACGTTTTATAGATTCTTCTGCTTCTGAAGAGTGTTTTATTTCACCTAAAATTTAGCACTCATATAGCTCCTTTCCTGTTTGTTTGACTTTTTAAAAATTTAGTCCCGGTTTTCTAAGCTAGGCAGTCATTTTGGAGTGCATTTTCATGAGGTCCAGGCCTAGAGGCAATTTGGCTCCTGTATATATACGCTAGGACTGCCGTAATAAAGTACCACAGATGGGTAGCTTAAACAGCAAGAGTTTATCTTATCACAGCTCTGGAGGCTAGGAGTCTGAGATTAAGGTGTCAGCAGGTTTGGTGTCTTCCGAGGCCTCTCTCTTTGTTTGGAAGACAGCTGTCTTCTCCTTATGTCTTCACACGGTCTTCTCCACCTATCTGTGTTCTTCGTCTCTTCTTACCGGTCATACTGGACTAGGGCCCACCCTAATGACCTGCTTTTAACTTAATTACCCCTCTAAAGATCCTAACTCCGAATACAGTTAAATTCTGAGGTGCTGGGGGTTAGGACCTCAACAGAGGAAGTTGAGGGGGACACAACTCGGCCCATCACAACACTGAATAATTTTTTGGAAAGTTGTCTTCCCGAGGACGGTCATCAAGCTAGAGGAATACCAGGTGACTAGAAAACTGGGTTCTCTTGTTTCCTTTGTCTTTTAGATTTCTCTCACGGTATTTCTGTCTCCTTACCCGTCAGTCTCACACCTGGATGGGCTGGGAACGCTGAGTACGCAGGATGGGAAAACGTTGAATGAAGTTGAAAAGTTAGAGAGAGCTCAGGAAGAAAGTTAAATGATTTTAAGTCTGATCTTATACGACTGCTGGCAGGTGTGTAGTTTATGCTAATGAAATCAAAGCGGGGGCGGGGGGGGGGGGGGGGTAGTAATGCTGTCCCCTCCACTAGCACCTGAAATGGTAGACGCAGGTAACTTCTGGGGTGATTACTGTCAATACACATTTGAGTGTAGACGTGCTCTTCTGACCGTATCCGTTTCCTAGGGCCGCATAACAACGTACCATGGCCTGGGTGGCTTGAAACAACAGAAATTGATACTCTCACAGCTTCGGAGGCTAAAAATTCTGAAATCAAAGCAGTGGCGGGGCCACGCTCTCTCTGAAGGCTCTAGGGAGGGGACCCTTCCTTGCCTCTTCTAACTCCTAGTGGCTCCTGGCATTCCTTGGTTTGTGGCCGCATCACTCCAATCTCTATGGCTGTTGTCACGTGGCCTCTTCCCTGTGTGTGTCTATGTGGCTGTGTTTCAATCTCCCTCTCCCTTCTCTTATAAAAACACCAGTCGTTGGAATTAGGGCCCACCCTAATCCTGGATGGCCGCTTCGTAACTTAGCTAATTACACCTGCAAAGATTATTTTCAAGTAAGATCACATTCTGAGGTTCCAGGTGGACATGAATTTGGGGGGACTGTTTTCAACCCAGTACACTGACCAACCCCATACCCTGATTAGTCCATGACCAGGCTTCAGGAGCTCGGTTAGTGTGGAGGGGCTCGTTTGTCGTGTCCGAGTGAGGGATGGGGGAGAGAATGGGAGGAGGCTAATCCTGGCGGTAATAAAGACCAATTTGACTCCACGGGAGGCTTTAGAGCAGCTGCCCAGGCTCTTTGAAATATTTATTAAGTGTCTACTGAGTTAGGGATACTGTCTTCTTATGCAAAATTTAACATTTGCTGGGCTAGCAAGTTCTCTCATATTTATAAGAGTTCTGACACATTCGTTTCAGCTCATAAGTCTATTAAACTGGGAAATGTGTTTTTAATGTGCTTTTGGGAAACAGAGCAGAGAAGTGGCTTGGGCAGCCTCAGCCCCCGTTAGGATATTCCTGCCAGGCTTTTATTACCCAGAGATTTAGAAGGCTGCTGCCAAAGCCAGGCAAACTGGGCTCTTCTTGTATTATTTTGTTTTGTTTTTCAGATGTTATGTTTTGCAGAAGTTCCTTAAGCTGGAGAAGTACAGGGTGGCACTTGGGCTGCAAGTATTGAGATCTTCAGGCGTCCTTTCTATTTATTCACTCCCATCTCAATTTTTTTGTTATGTTAGGTTGCCTGTTATGAAAAGTGCTTAAGAAGGAATGGAAGCCGGTTTATAGCCCTTGAAACTGGGGGGAAATTGATGACGCATACTGAGATAGGCGGCCTTAGAGAAGGAATGGGTGAGTGGGGAAGATGAAGAGTTGGGGTTTGAACCTGTGTGATCAACAGCAATAACTCCAGCCTCTGGATGGGGTCAGTGCAGCCCTGCTTTGAAGAAAAGGAGTCAAATGATAAGCTCCATTCCACCTGGGCTTTCTCTATCAGCATGCACCTCCATTCGACCTCCCGTCTCCTCTTGGGGTTGTGTGTCTTCTGGTATTTTGTTGTGCTTTCTTCTCTCTAGTGCATCTCCCCTCCTGGGACCAGAGAAGGAAAATAGCTGCAAGTACAGTATCTGAAAACAAAATCAGTTGTCTCAGTGAAACATGATTTCAAGGGTCGTAGCATTTTGAAGCTAGAGATATTAAGGGATGTGCCAGCGACTCCCAGTTGGTTGTCCCAAACAGCACCAACTCTCAGGACTCCTGACTCCTTCATTACCCCAAACTAACTATCAGCTGGTAGGGCAGCTACCAACTATCAACTAGGCAGAGGCGTTCCTTGAGGATGGCGGAAGAGGATGCGCAAGATGTCTCTTGTGGCTTCAGATATGGTGAGCTGGAAGTCTCTGCTCTCTTCCCTAAGAGCCCAGGCTCACCTAGCGATTTCTCAGTGCTGATCCTCAGCAGGCGTTCGTAAGCTTTGCTCAAGTCCATCTTGGTAAACATTGATTGTGTTCTTTCCTGTAGGGAAGCTCCTGTCGTACATATAAAAACAATTAGGAGACACGTGCTTGCCAGGAGATTCTTCTCGTGAAACAAATATGGGCCATTTTATATGGTTCAACAAAACATCTGTAAACCTCTAGCAATCCCATAAGTGGGTCTTGAATATGTCCTTGGGGCCCCCACACAGAACCCTTCATTTTGAGTTATTTGTTTTTAGGTAAAGAGTGAGGTAGAGTTTGAGGTTCAGATTTTTTTGATACGCATGTTCAATTGTTGCATCACCACGTATTAGAAGGACTGACTTTTCTCCATTGAATTGCCTTAGTGCTTTTGTAAGAAATTAATTGACCATCTTTGCTTGGGTCTATTTTTGGACCCTGCATTCTTCTTCATTGGTTTATGTGTCCATCCTTTCGCCAATATCACACTTTCTTAATTGATGGCTTTATCCTAAGTCTTGAAATCAGACATTGTGTGTTCTCTCACTTTATTTGTCAAAATTGTTTTGGTTATTCTAGTTTCTTTGCCTTTATATATAAATTTTAGAGTCAGCATGTTAATATCTACAAAAAATCCCCATGGGCTTTTGGGTGAGATTCCTGCGAATCTATAAATCAAGTAGATTTCTACTTAAATATTTCCTTTTATGGTGCTATTATGAATGATACTATATTATAAATTTCAGTTTCTAATTGTTCACTGCTAGTATACAGAATATAATTGATTTTTGTGTGTTAGCCTTGTATCCTGCAACCTGGCTAAACTCATTTATTAGTTCTAAGAGTTTTTTGGTAGATTCCTTGGGAATTTCTATGTCATGTCTGAATAGTGACAGTTTTAGTTTTTCCCTCTGATCTGTATACCTTTCAGTATCATGTGTCACTTAATGATGGGGATACATTTTAAGAAATGCATCATCGGGCAATTTCATTATTGTGGGAACATAATGGAGTGTACTTACACAAACCTAGATGGTGTAGCCTTCTGCACACCTAGGCTTTATGGTACTAATCTTATGGAACCACCATCGTATATGCAGCCCATCGTTGACCAAAACAGCATTATGCGGCACATGACTCTATTTCTTTTTCTTGCCTTATTGCACTGGCTAAGACTTTTAGTATGATGTTGAATGGGAGTGGTGAGAGCAGATGTTCTTCCCTTATTCCCAATTTTGGGAGAAAGCATTCTGTCTTTCACCATTAAGTATGGTGTCATCTATAGGTTTATGGTAGGTAAAAGGCCTACATATCTGAAAAACCACCAAGTTCCTGAAAGATGTCACAATACAGAAATGGTATAGAGTTGGAGTGGGCCAGAGAATAGATTCGACAGTGAGACTGGGTTTGGGTCCTGACTCAACCTCTTAGCTAGACCTTGGGCAACCTTCTTAACCTCCCTCTCCCTCAGTTTCTATATCTAAGTTGGGGATAATAGTAATTACCTCATGGAGTTGCTGCGAAGATAGGCTAAGTTGATACACATATAATGCTTAGAATAGGGCTTATGCATTATATGCGCTCAGTGAATATTAGTTATTGTTGTTCTGTCTGGACAGCAGTAGAAATGGATGTGGGCTTTTTGGGCTCACACTGTGGAGATTTCGCTGCCCATATTGAAAAGGCAGAGAGCTCTCAGGTGTGGATGTGGATTCTCCAGTCATTGAGCATTTGGGTCCACAGTGCTCTCAAGGTGCTCGGGAAGATGCACAGCATTTACATTTGGGCCAACTCAGGGATGGAGTGTCCGCACTGGAAAAGAAGATTGTCCCTAAGCTGGAAGACGAGGTTTCTCAGAGGAAAAGGAAGTCCCTAAAGAAATTAAAGAAGAACAAATGTGTGGTTAAGAAGAGATATACCATAAGATAAATGTAAAAATTAGTTGGAGCCAGCCCAGTGGTGTAGTGGTTAAGTTTGTGCACTTGCTTTGGCGGCCCAGGGTTTGTGGGTTTGAATCCCAGGTGCGGACCTACACACCACTCATCAAGCCACGCTGTGGTGGCATCCCATATACAAAATAGAGGAAGATTAGCACAGATGTTAGCTCAGCAACAATCTTCCTCAAGCAAAAAGAGGAGGATTGGCAACTGATGTTAGCTCCGGGCCAATCTTTCTCTCTCTCACACACACACACACACACAATTACAGAGAATGGGGAGGGGGCAGATGAGGAGGAGAGAAGGCTTGTGTGTATGGTGAAGGGCAAGGAGGTAGAGTCAGGGTGTGTGGTAGATGTGATAGTAACATGACTTCATGGAATTATAAATGGACTGAGCTCCCCATCACTGGAAGGATTCAAGTACAGGCTAGGTGACCAATGGTCAGAGAAGTTATAGAGGGGTTTCCTGTGTAGTGTGAAAATTTGGGCTGAGTAGCTTGCTGAGATGCCCTTCCTGATCCACAATTCCTCACTCATGAGCCTTCCAAGAATGCTTGGTGGAGGCCTCCTCTGTCTGTCTGACCTGTAGGCAAAGGGCTTATATGACCTTAAAGTCTGGGGCAGCGCGTTCTGGTCTGAGATCTTGGAGTCTGAGGGTGGGAGCTTGGGCCCAGGCTTCCAGCCACAGTCTCACAGGTGAGCAGAAGTAGTGGGAAGTGTGGCCATCGGGGGCTGCGGGTGTCTTCTGGGGCTTAGCTACACAGCCTGTGCTTTCTGCAGGCTGTTGCCATGGTAACCTTTCCCCTTCTTTCCGCAGTCCACCAGCACATCTTGGCTTAGTTAACAAGATGTCTCCCCTTGTCTGGATTCATCTCATCTCTCTTTTCTCTCACTCTCTCCATCTCTCCGGTCTCTCTCTCTCCTCTTTGTATCTCGCTCTCTGAACCTCCCTGATTGTGCCCGCACCCCTCTTCATCTGCTCTCTCCCGTGATCTGCCTCCCTTCCTTTCTCCCTCTCTCTCTGAGGCCGGAGCGAATCCCCCAGCCTCTCCCTTGCCCTCAGTGTGAGCAGTCCTTGGCGGCTTCTCTCGGGCTCTGCTGGGCCATTTGCAGCCCCAGCGCACCAGTTCCTGGAAGGTACAGTAATTGGAAAAGCTTTTCAGAGGCACTTTCTTTCCTCTGTGTATGAAGATCCATGTGGGCCGATTCCACCCTGGGGCTCCTTCCCTCCTTCTGGAAAATCAGATCTGGGTAAAGTTCTCCTCCGGGCCTTTGCTTTTGGTTCGCTTAGCAGAGTGGAAGCCCATTAGCCTGCAGTGTTAATTAAACTCCTCCAGCCATCTGTGGAGAGGGCGCCTGCCATACCTCGGGCTGGAGCACCGTGACAAGTCTAGACACCCATGAGATTTATTACGGATAACGAGCCTCTCCTTGAAGTCATCCTTCTTAGCGTCTTGGTGACAATCCCTCAGTCCGCCCGTCCTCCAGTCCTACTTGATTAGTTATTAAGCACTTAGTGTCCGATTGTACCTGCTTCTTGGATGTCTGCCGTGGCCAGGGGATAAAGAAGATTTGCCACATTAATTTTCCTTTTTGCAGGGTCTTATGTTCCAGCACTACTCAGCTTGAGGAGCCTAACTGTACCGCACGTCTCCCCTTTGCTGCTCTCTACCTGTTGGCTTGGAAAAGAGCAGTAGGGATGAGGATAAAGACTTAGCTGGCATTTAAAGGGATCCTATTATCTGACCAAGACCCAAGAGCCGATTTTTCCTAGTGATTGGATTAAGCAGTCCTGTTGCTCAGCCAATTTTCAGGATTGGGGGAGTGAAGTGAAGCCTTGAAAGGTGTTATGTTTAACAACAAAGGGAAGGAACAGGAAAGGCTAGTAGGATGCAATCGAAACGCTCTCCCAGAACTAATGAGCTGCTCCTGGCTTCCCCGCCAGCCTGCTGGCGGCAAGTTGTGGAGCTCCGCAGGCTTATTTAAAATTCTGAATGCAGAAGCCTGCACGAAGGCAGGTTTTGATCATACGTTTTGACTGGAGGAACAGGACATTTTGAGTCACAGCCTGTATTCTGAAAGTGCGATGAGGAGAGCTCCAGGAGGGGCTGCGGGAACTCTGACTTCCCAGCCTCGCTCTTCATTTCCTCCCACCCTCGCTCCCCACTTGAGTTACATGTGCAAAGTCAGGGACGTTTCAGTAGCGCGTCTCACTGGTACCTGGAGGTAGCCAGGCACGTTGCCTTTCCCAGGAGGGGCCTCTTCAGCACCATACATTAAACACAGAGATGCGTCATATTTTCTAAGCACAATATCTTTGAATCAATTGGTACTTATTTTCTTTAATCTGTAGGGTGCTTAACGGAAATGAAATCCTTAGTCTCCAAGGGCCCCAGCACCCCTGGGACACCGCCAGAGGCATTGGAAGTCATTTGCCTTGATCCTATTTCGCTTTCCTTAAGAAAGAGATGCAACTTTAAACTTAAAGTGTGAAGTTTTAATATTTAAAACGTTTTAAGTTAAATAGAAGTGTTGGCTCAAAATCAGGTCGCAGGTCTTCTCAGGTTGTGGTGATGTCTGTCTAGACGCTCAGAACCAGTTCCTCGCCTCTCCCTTGTTTTGACCCTTATTTGATGACCCCAGCATCCTCGCAGCATTTGTCTTGACTGTTTTGTGGGAAGGGACCACCGAGCACCTGATGAACCACAGACTGTTAGGTTATTGGCATTTAGGGTGGGCCAGTTCTTTGTGATGCAGCAGTGTCCTGTACATTGCATGTGGCCTCGCACCCCTGCTCCCCAGCTACTAAATGGCTGTCATCCCCCCTAGTCAGTGTGACAATGGGGCAAATGTCTCAGACATTTTCAAAGGTCCCCTGGACGGCTGTGCACAGGGAGCAGATAAGATAGGGCAGGCAGAGTCTTACACAAGAACGTCAGACCCAAGGAGTTTGAAGTCCAGCCTCGCTTCTGCTTGTGGAGTGTTCAGCTTGGGGCCAGGCCGGGGCTGCTCGGAGGAAGAGGTGCCTTTTTTTTTTTTTTTTTTTGAGGAAGATTAGCCCTCAGCTAACATTGCTGCCAATCCTCCTCCTTTTGCTGAGGAAGACTGGCCCTGAACTAACATCCATGCCCATCTTCCTCTACTTTATGCGTGGGACGCCTGCCACAGCATGGCTTGCCAAGTGGTGCCATGTACGCACCCGGGATCCGAACCGGCGAACCCCAGGCTGCTAAAGTGGAACGTGTGCACTTAACTGCCGCACTACTGGGCCAGCCCCCAAAGAGGTGCCTTTTGAATGTGCACCGAGTGTGCTGTGGGCTGGCCGCTGTCCAGCCGCTGCCCTTGGCTGAGAACCACGCTGGAGACCCTCGCCCCAGAAAAAGGCAGCTATGTGGGTTCACACACATTTTACATTCGATTTCCAAGCACCTGGACTGGCTCAGCACAGTGCCTGGCACACAGCAGGAGCTAAGAGCATGCCTGTTGACTGAGTGAACTGAATAAAGCCTATTCATGGTTCTCCCTGGGGGTCCAAAGACCCTTGGTGATGAGCCCCTGCCTGGTCTCCAGATGTGCGCGCTTCCCCTTGTGCACATCACCTCTGTCTTGAAGGCATCACCTCCTTTCTTTTTTTTTTTTTTTTAAAGATTTTACTTTTTCCTTTTTCTCCCCAAAGGCCCCCAGTACATAGTCGTATATTCTTAGTTGTGGCTTCTTCTAGTTGTGGCATGTAGGATGCTGCCACGAGCCACGTCCGCGCCCAGGACTTGAAGCAACGAAACACTGGGCCACCTGCAGCGGAGCGTGCGAACCTAACCACTCGGCCACGGGGCCAGCCCCTGCGTCACCTCCGTTCTTGTACTAACACTTGAGGTGCAGCAGTGGGAGGCCGTGGTGCAGCTAGGGATGTTCGGGCCGTGAGACTGAACTGGCACAGATCCGAAGGGGGAGAGTGAGAGGGAAAATGGGCGGTTAGAGCACTGAGTACCTGGGAGCTCACTTTTTCCTGTGAAGCCACAGCCCAGACTTCTTGGTTGTCAGATTCTCAGTCTCTACTTTCCCCACCCACTGCCCTGTCTGGGTTCTCTTTTCTTCCATTCTCATTCTCATCTCTTCACGAAACCTCTTAATGTAACGTTTTGGAATTGTGTTTGATTCTAAGAGCTCAGACTAAGAATTCCTGAAAAGGCCTTTGTTTCCTTTTTCACCGGCCAGGTTTCTGCCGGGATGGCATCAGGCTGGGTGCTGCCAAGATTCACTGTTTTCTTTTCTTTTCCTTTTGTACGAAACTTGCATGTTCTGTTTTTCATGAGTACATCCCTTCACTCATACTTCATTGAGCCGACCGCTCTGCTGGGCTGAGTCTGACCAGTGAACCTGGTCCCTGCCTCCAAAGGTCGTGGGAGAGACAGATGCCGGAGACAGACCATCACACAGTAATTACAAATAGTTGTGCTGCAATTTCGATGCTTGATTTCTTTTATAGTCTCCAGAGGGCGGTTACAGTTGTCTAGAAAAGAACCCAATCATTAGGCCTGGGATCCTCTTCTTTGCAGGAATTTTATCATTCTTTCTGGACCAATGAGTGTTCATTGAGCACATCAAATTCAGCCTTATGGAGAATCACATGATTCTGCCTTTATTAACCCACATTCTTTGGACTAAGATATATGGTCCAAGATGATATTACAAATCCTCCCTTTTCATTGATATTTCCTGTGTGTGTAAAGGGGGTTTGGGGACTCTCCAGTGTGTGCACATGTGTGTGTGTGGGCATGTATTGGCATATGTGTGTGCATGTTTTTTGCATGTGCATGTTGACATATTGCCTTCCAAATAGAATTAAATATTATTACATATAAGCAATGAAATTGCATGTTGATTTCACAGACTGTTTGTACCCAATGCACTTTTCTCCTGAAATCTGGTAGGGAAATGTAAGGTCATTGTTCACTGGAAGCACACGTTAAATCCATGCATCTGGATAGGGAAGCACAACCGAAGTGTGGAGTTGGCATGCCTGCTGGTCCTTGTCAACGAATGCCCGCTTATGAACTATGCGAGCTGCTCCATGTGAGCCTGACAAGCAACAGAATTTTTTTTTTTAACAGAAATAGTGTTTCTGAAGCTCATGGGCTTGCCTTTCATTCTATCTAACATCAGTAAGATCCCTTTTGGAATACGTGTTGAAGCGTGTTTATTTAAGAACATACATTTAAGGCTTGGGAACACTTCGGTGAGCACAGGGTCAAATCAAGGGTTGTGACCCCGGATATCGTCATGGTCATCTGCAGGAAGCGTTTTCATTCACAGCCCTGAGTCTGGTGCTGTTCAAATCAGGGTACATGGTCTCTTCCATCCAGCAGCCCACATCCTAGGTCACCTGGGGCATTTCTTAGCTACCAGAAGACTTTTAGTCTGCTCTTCACTGTAGCCCGATCTCCAGGTGTCCCTGGGGAGCGCGGGCAGGGCAAAAAGAGCCGCCAGAGGCCACCATGCTCCTGAGCTCCATTCTGAGGTCCTCAGAAATCCCTTTTTGGATCAAAAATAACAACTGACTAAAGTGTAATAAAACTGATATGTGAGCAAACACTGCAGAACGCATCTGAACAAATGAGTTTGGGCTCCCCGGAAGTGGTCAACTTGGGATGATGGCATTATTTGAGAGACTTCTGGAAGTTTCTTAGGAGGCTTCTAAGGGTTGATTTACAATCCAAGCTTTTTTTAAAAAAGCAGTCTATTTTTTTGTGGTTGGGCATGGTTTTAACAACAACAATATTCTCAAAATAACCTTCTTCCCCCCAAACATTCAAAATCAGTATTCCAAAGCCAGAGGGCCCTCCACTCATTCGCCCCTGCTGCTCTCCAGTAGGAGGAACAGGGCTTCCCACGGCAGACCCATTCCCTGGCGCTGTGTTTTTAGGATATTTTCTCATGTCTTTTGGGCCTTTGTGGCTTGAGTTGGCCCCCTCCTGGTCTCTGGAGCTGAAGGTTAGGTGAGAGGCTAGTGGGAGAAGGCGGTGAGAAGAGAGATGAGGACAAGCTCTAGATGTAATTGGTTGTCCAAAGTATGGCTGGTAAAACAAAATAAATCATGTTTTGAATTTTTGTTTTCATTATCATTAAGTTGCCCTGTTAGATGACTCACAAAGATGATAGCATGTACTCACAATGTGAAGAAGCATTTATATAGGGCCAATTATGCTCTTAGGCTCCTTCCCAGGAAAGATGAAGATTTACAGGCCTGAGGGCTCACATGTAGCTCCTTGCCTTAGATTGTGTGCTGCGGAGACTTTTACCACGGACTTCATTTATCTGAGTGTAATGGGCTGTAGGAGTCAGCTTTACCTTGCAACAAGCAATTCTCAAATCTCAGAAGCTTACAACCACAAAGGTTTATTTTGCTTTCAAGTTACCTGCAGGGTGCAGGTTGGATGTGTTTCTACTCCATTTGTCTTCTCCTTCTGGGTCCCAGGCTGAAGAAGTAGCCCCTATAAGGACGTGCTCAGTGTCATGGTGGAGGATGGAGAGCTGGTGGAAACTTGTGATGCCCTTTGAGAATTACACTTGAATGTGGTGTTCATCTCCACTCACATTCTGTTGCCCAACAAGTCATATGGCAACGCCTGTCACTGTGCAGGAAGTATCCTTGGCTTCTGGGGAGTCACTGCAAACGCAGGTGGGAATGTAAAAATCCTCTATAGGACAGGGACGCGTGAATAACTGTGAGCATAACACAATCTGCTACAGTCACCCCTCTATCCGTCACAACTAATCCCTTTTGTTCCTTCCATATACAAAATAAATTCACTTCTGACCCAATGGAAGATACTTCAAAATTCTCATCCACTTGTGGAATCAGGTGTGAATTCCAGGATCTCCTGATGGACTCTGCATCAGGTCTGGATTTAGTTGCTCTTGATCCGGAGACCTATCAACTAAAACAAGTTACCTGTCCCACATGATCGACGTGGTGGAACAGGAATAGGATAATCCCAGTAAATACTTCCATTTGGAAAGAGGAAGAATGGCAGCCCCATAGCCGTCGCTGGCACAGATCAATTCTGAAATCCGTCGGACAAACCTATGAGGGCTCCTTACCCCAGGGGTGAGGAATATTCTTTGAGAGGACCTGTTTGTGTACCCTGGAGGCAGCTCCGTTGTTCTCCAGGGCTCTTGGGTTCTCACTTTGGGAGACCCTTCCTTCATGATGATCTTTTGACCCATCTGAAAAGTACTAGAGTGTATGCCTTCCTTGGGGGCTCGGCAGTTTCTCAGCCTGCTTCCTGCCCATGGGAATTTGGGACCCCTAAAGTTGTTCTGTAGATCTCTGGAGGTCACAGCCTCTTTTATACCAGGCTGGTGTCTCTTTGGGTGCTATAACTCATTCTAAACCATTATTAATTTTTATTTCCATTTGATTTCAGTTATTCCTTGGGTCAGTAGCCACGCTCACATTTCTTTCTGAGATAATTCTTTTCCAGACACACCTCTCTCTCTCTCTCTCTCGATTTAATTATAGGCACTCTGAGCTTATCAGGTTTCTGTGAGACCAAGTGCCACTAATCCTTTCTCCTGTAACATTTTGTCCAGCTAAAAGGATTTGCCAGGAGTGGGTTGGAGTGGTGGTATTTTAATCCGTTTCGTGATCTTAACATGCCCTTCAGAGAACATTTTTCAGATTTTTTTCCCTTTATTGATAGGAGACGAGAAACAGTTACATCTTCCAACCCTTTACATGGCAAACTTTCTAGATTTTCTTTTTTCCTTCTCAACCCTACTGGAAAACCAGCTAATTCTTTTCTGAGTTCCTCCCTTTCTTGTAGTACTTTGTCAAATGTACCAAAGAATAACTGAGTCACGTTAGTAAGATTCTCTTTTGGGACCTTTTCCCCTAAAGCCGTGTGTTCGTTGCACCATCTGCCTTTCAGATTATCACAGGGGACAGTTTTCCCAAAGGTGTTACCACTGTAGAACAAGGGCCCCTGTTTTCTCATCCTCTAGGAGTGGTTTTCTCATTGTTCACTGCCCGGCTCCAAGGTAATGCCTCCATTTTAAGTTTTTCTGCTATATTGCACCCCGCTTCTGGTACTAATCTTTGTAATTGTGAGCTTTGCTGGAGCAACATACAACCCCACATCTCAGGGGCTCAGAGCGTATGTGGGCTGCAGGTTGGCTATGATTCTGCTCCACACAAATTCTTATTCTGAGCCCCTGAGGGGAGATGGAGGTGCCGTAAATTTAGGTGGCTGGGGAACACTTGAAAAATGACATTTATGTAAAGACCTGGAGGAGGCAAGAGATCAAACCTTGCCAAATTTGGGAGAAGAGCTCTCCGGGGAAAAGAGATGGCAGGGGCAAATAAATGCCTTGAGGTGGGGGCACACCTGGCATGTTCAAAGAAGAGCCAAGAGGACAGTGTCGCCCAACAGAGAGTAGTAGTGGGAGCTAGGAGGCAGGGGAGGAAGTGGAGGTGTCCTAAGTTGCCTAAGATGTCTGTTTTGCTGAGGATCCAACGGGCGCCTGGAGGGTTTGAACATGGTCTGACTTAAGTTATAAGAGGATCATCCTGGCTGTTGTGTTTACCCTCGCTCTGGTATATTTCCACCTACTTACGTCTAAAATGGTTCTGGCAATGTTTGGTGGGCAGAGAAATCATAAGTTTATAAAATGTTTAGCGAGACCTTTTGAAAATTGCTATACGGGCCAAATTTATTACTGCCGCTATTGCTACCGAAATAGAAAACCAAAACTCCAGCTTGTGGTCCATTTCTTGCAAACATTCTACAGTGAAAATCTATAGCAACACAAGCATTTGAAGAGGTCCTTGAAATTCATTGCAACCGGATTTGTCATTGTCAACTGAGCTCTCTGAAAATGAATTTCAGTCAGATCATGCATTCCCAGCAGGGCCCCGGGGTAGACCCCAGTGTCACAGATGCAGCCCTGATGGCTACACTGCCCGGTCACCCTCAGAGCTTGGTCTCCATTCCATGTGGGGTCGAGCTCATGGTCAGAGGGCTCTGAACTTCTCTCCCTTTGGGTTGTCAGCTGCTGACCTTCTCTTCGTTTTCTGGAAGGAAGATCAACTTCTGGGCTCCCTGTGCTCCGCGTATGTTATGAAAAGCTTCTCCAGGCTGCCCATCATTGTTGCTGTAACTGTAAACTTCTCGCCCTTTCCCTTCTCTCTTTATTTCTTCACGATAGCTTGAGCTTAAGCTGTGTCTGCTAGTGGGATGCAGCCTTGTCTGGGCGTGTTTGATAAACTGATCCAATGGGCTTGACATGAATCGAGGTGCAGACGGGATGGGGGAACCTCCTGGGAGAGTTTGTGCTTGGTGAAGAAAAGCCAGGTGCACACGTGCCCAGAAAGACAGCTTCGGTGGCCAGGGGAAGGCAGCATCTGTCCCTTGAACTTGGCCCCTGGTTCAACGCTGACTGTTGGATTCCTGCCCAAGTACTAAGGAGAGAGGGGCAAGAGAGGAGTGTGCGTGAAGTAGGAGGAGTGACATCCTGGAGAAGTGGCAGCGGCGCCCAGCATTGACACTGACACAAGACAGTATGGCACAAGACAACTGGACGTGGCTGCCTCCAATTTAGGAGGCCCAGAGAAGAAGACTAGGAAAGAAAATAAAGGTGTAGCACTTGCTGTCTGCATAGCGATGGAACCTCGGTGGAGCTCCTGAGACTGACCTGGGGACTCCCGGAAATACTTGTAGGAGCCTGGAGGCCCATCTTAGCCACTGTGGCTAGAGTTAGTGACATCTGGTTATATTCATGTTTAAGGTGATCAAATAGTGTTTGAAGCTCTTTTTTTCCTTCCTGTTATAAGGTTTCAAGTTTGTGTGTTTGTATGTAGGCACACGTATGGTTGTGTGTGTGTCTGTGCATGCATGTACATTGCACATGTATGTGTGTGCGCTCAGGCATTTCACTGCCGTGAGTGCAATTTACAACAGGTTATGTCCTGGAGATTAGATGTAGTATTGAGATTAATGGTATGTTCAGATGCAATTAACTCCAGTGCCTGCTCATTGACTGAGCAGAAATTCCCGTTGTTCCAAAAGATGGAGCAGCTCCCACACATGATCCTCTCTTGAAAAACAAAAGGCCAGATCTCCTTTGTGTACACGAGTTTTCCTGGGTAAGGCCAGGCGTTTCAGTCGATGGCACTAGACTTCGGCATATGGTTTATGTGGGTGTAGGTAGCTGGTTTATATTCGCACAAAGAGAAAGTGGAGGTTTCCTAAAAATGTCTACTTAGCAGACTTTATTTTTTTTAGTGGATTCAGGGACATTTCAGTTAAAACAGTCACAAAGGTGTGAATACAGGAGGCGCCACTGCGTGTGAGCTGCTCCAGGCTGACAACGCTCGGGACCATCTGGGCCCCCAGGTATGTGACTTCTTGTGGGACTGGCTCAGCTTTACCCACTGCCAGGATGAACAAAGTGCTAGCATGTGAGTTAAGTGTGTGGTGTTCTGGAGCAGGGGGCATGGCTGGAGGAAGGCTCATGTGGGCTGGCGTGGAGAATGGGGTGTCTCGTTTGTACCCATGGGATCTTAATTTATCGATGTGACTGAGTGATGACAGAGAGAGGCCAGTGCCATTTAAAGAAGAATTTATTACTTACATTTCCTGAGAGGAGGGGGCACCCCAGGCCACGCGGGACCACAGGGGAAGCCTGAGGGTGATCAGGAGGCAGAAGACGGGAGGGAGGAGTCAGCCCAGGCCAGAGCCTTTATGGGGGTTTCCACTGGAAAGACGAGCGGGCACAGTAAACAGCTTAGGATTGGCTGGTTTGACCAATTCCAGCTGGCTTCGGGCTGTAGGAGCTGCCCTCCTTGTTCGGTACCTGGCCCTGGGATGATGTGGGGCAGGGGAAACAGTGGCTTGTGTGGGAGAGTTTGATGAGGCGATGGGTGACTGCATATGAGAGAAGTTCTCCCAGGGAAGTTGTTCACTATGTTTAGGAATTTACCGGTCCTTGCGGGGACAGTCTCTCCCCTGGTTTGTAAGGCGCCCCCAAAATGTCCAAACATCATAAGATGCAGAAAATAAAAACACATGATTAATCCATGGCCTGGGAATGACAACAGTCTCTCAAGGTTGGGTGCAACTGGGACAACCCGGAAGATCAGGTTAGGCCAGCAAAACATCCACAAATAAAAAGAAAATCCATTTTCCCAATCAAAAAGAAGCTAAGCCAACTGTGTCACTAAAAAACTTGAAGGACTTGAATGGCAAACAGGAACAAAACCCAAAACCTCACCAGGACCAAAAGGCTCCAATATTCAGGCCTTTATATATGGATTTCTTTTTCATTTGTGACTGCATATTTTAACTTGCCAATGCTGATATTCAGACTTTCTGACATTTAAAAATTTCCCTTGTCAATTGAAACTAGAGATGTTTGAAGAATATGGTACAGAAGATTATTCTGATGTATGCAGACTGAGAGTTTTTCCTACCAGGTCCCATGGTTCTCCAACCAGCCAAGGGTCCTGGTTGCTGGAGAGCTGGCGCATAACCCAGTGAAGCTGCAGATGGTCCCCACGTGGAGCTCATGGTCTCTTACAGCGGAGGAACCTTGGGCAAAAGTTCCTGAACCTTTAACACACACCAGATGTGCTCCCTCACTTGTTTTCCATGGTGACTAGTGCAAATCTTTACCTTTCTCCCCACGCGTCCCTGCCCTTTAGAATTTTCATTCTCAACAGATGATGTCACCTCCTATTTCACTGAGCAAATCAAGCTTCCCAGGAGGGCATTCCATCAGCTTCCTTCCCCCTTGCCAAAAAATGTATCTTGACTTTGCACTCCTCCTAATTTCCTTCCTTTCAGAGGCAGTCAGGGCCCTTGCTTCCTCCAGGATGAATTTCTCCAGCTGCGCTCTCAGTCTCCAACCCCATCTCTTTGGGGAGCTTGCCTCAACATCTGGCATTTGCTTTGCTGCCTTCACGACAGTATCCCCTTGCGTTGATTTCTTTCATTTAGCTTATAAAGATGCTCAAGGCTTTCTGTTAAAACAATTTTTTTGATCCTACATTTTCTTTCTTGTTGCTGCTCTCTTATCTCATAGCTAACTTTCTGTGGTCTATACCAGTCTGTAATATGGGCTGAGGACATTTTGGCATTCAGAGTATAAATCAGAACTTTTTGGAAATAGCTGAAAATGTCAGAATGGTTTTACTCCTAGTTCGTTACCCAAGAAGAAAAAAACCAGACGTGATATGTATTTGCTGCCATCCTGGAACTGTGTCTGGGGGAGCTCTGGATGGTCTGCTGTCTGACAAGTCAACACCCTTGAGCTAATTGCCAATGGAAGCAGGAGGGATGGGGGAGAAGGTAAGAGAAGGTGGGTGGAGCTCAAGGTGGGGCAATGAGATGATGAAGTCAGGGCTGGGACGTGGGATCATGCGTATGACTGATGTCTTGATTGAGTCTTCTGCCTTCTCCACATCAGTGTGCCCTTGGCACAGACAGGACCAAGTTAGAGGCTCTCACTGACCCGTCTCACCCAGCATTCGCTTGTCAATGTTCTCTCCCTGACTCATCTGCTGAAGCTGCTGACCTTGAGGATCCCGTCTTGTACAGTTAATAATCTTGTCTTACCTGACCTCCAGGCTGTAAATAATATTAGTAACCACTTCCCCTTTTGATTTAACACATTACTGTCTCCAGGTTCCCCTGCTTCTTTGGCTGCTTCTGAGAGTGAGGATTGCTTCAGTGCCTCCTGTGTGCCAGGAGCCAAGCTAGGTGCTCTGCAGACATTGTGAAGTACAACTCACAACACTTCTGCGGGTACACGTTATAGAATTGTACTGGCTACCGATGAAATTGGGGCTCACGGATGCCTACTTGCTCAGCCATCCATTTATTAGTTAGAGAAGCCACAGGATAAACCAGGATCTGGCTTTCTCAAAGCTCTTACTTTTCTTTGCCTTACCACTGTCCGTTAGTAATTTCTTTCATGCCTGTAGTGCCGATCATCACCAATAGTGTGCAACTGAATCACGAACCTAATATGTATCTCAGGACTCTTTCTCGAGTGGTAGCCCTGTACTTTCAGCTGCTTATTAGAAATGTCCAACTGACATGTCCACCGGACTCAGCTTACTCAAAAAGGAATTTATTTCTCACTGTCCAAGTCTGTCTTCCTATATTCCTTCTGCTGCTAATGAAGCTGCTCAGCCACCCAAGTCAGAATCCAAAAGCCACCCTGGAGAGCTTCATGCCCACACCACTGGGTCTTTCAGTCCCCTTGATGCTCCTCCTTCCTGCCAGTGCCTGCCCCTCTGCCTGGCGTCAGCCCTGGTCATCTCACACCTGGGCTATATACATAGACTCCGAACTAGTTTGCTCACCTGCAGTCTTGCCTCTCCGGTTCATCACTCCCCTCCCTCAAACTGATCACTGGCTTCCCATCATCTCCAGGATAAAGTCTCAGTCCTCAGCTTGAAGTTAAATGCTCTCACAGGCTGGCCCCTGGCCTCAGCTTCCACCACTCTGGCTCCATGAATGTTGCACTCCAGTCTCCTTGAACTCATTGCCAGTTCATGGACAGACAGAGGGCACAGCGCGTGCAAAGGCCTGGAGGTGGGAATGAGCTTGGTGTGTTTGGGAAATAGAAAGATGGCCATTGTGGCTGGAGCAAAATGAGTGGAGCGGAAAAGGTGTGAGCTGAGGCTGGGAAGGAAGCTCAGACCCAGAGAACACAGGGCCTCTTATGCAGGGAAAAGGAGCCTGGCTCTGTGCTCTCTGTGCTCCTTCTCCTTCTGCTTCCCCTTCCCAGAGCCCAAGGGAAGGGTCTTCTCTGTCCACCTTTCATTTTTTATGTCATACTCCTAGTACCTGGAACAGTGCTTGACACACAGTGGGTGATCAAGAAATATTTGTTCAATGAATGAGTCTAGGACCCAAAGACCGCTCTGTGGTTTATTCGGTGTCTATCCTCTAATATGATATCAGTTCTTCCCAGGACAGGGCAAGTCGCAGAGGAGCAAGGTGAGGGAGAGCACAGGATGTTTACAAACAGCATGTTCCAGCAGCAGTGTTTAGAAACTGGTTAATTTCCAAATCTGTGTGGCGGGGGCTATGATCTTTTCTTTTGTTGTATAGGGAAGATCTATTTATAAAGGTGTAATTACTCTGTTACCTAATTCATAAATGGGTTCTAATATGTATTAAGCAAGAGAAAAGAATCAGTACTGAGTTGCAAGTAGAAGTCCCACAGAGATATGGTGGAAGCGTGGTGCTGTGGCTTTGTGATTATGATACAGAAATGGGGAGACTTGGGTTCTAGGCCAGCCTCCTGCAGTAACTGCCAGAGAAACTTGAGCAAACTGGCTCCATGGGCCTCAGTTTCCTGATTTGCAATAAGGAATTTGGCCTAGATCAGTGACTGGTCACCTTTGTCAGTATGGCCCTGTTGGGACTTTATGGACGTTAAGGATCCTCTTCTCTAAAAAATACCCAAATACGCAGGTTTTTCCCTTAGATTATGGACAGTTCCTGAACCTCTGAAGCCCAGCTTATGAAGCCCTGGATCAGCTCTTCCTTTATAATTCTCCGAGCCAGTCTCCCCAGACTACGTTCCCTGGAGACCCTTCCATTGGATACTAGTAGATGATAATGAGAGAAAAGGGTGTTATCTGGTCAAATGAGCTTGGAAATGTGATTCAAGTTAAACAGGTCTCTGAAGTCCCAGACCTCTTGAAGGTCAGTACTCCAACGAGCGCCGGGACTCTCCTCAGGATAGCATTTCTCATAGCTTCTGGACTGTAGAATCCTCTTTTGCTGGAATGGTTCCCATGACTTGTTAGAACTTTCTGGAGTGCACTTTGAGGACACCTGTTCCAAGGAAACCATTCTCTAAGATTAGTTTCAATCATCTGGGAGGTGTGGTTTTGAGACAGCTTAGTTCAGCTTTGGGGTCCACATACGTGGATGCTTTTTGGTTGATCTTTATATACTATAAGATGGCCTGACTGGTCATGGTTTGGAAAATGTGAAAATGCCCCTAGTCATGGGATGTTCTCTGGTCCCATGGGACGTTCTCTAGTCCTGACCTTCTCTGGTCAGCATCCTTTCTTGCCTGAGTAGATATGTCGTAGGTCAGTGTGAAGGCAGCCGAAGGTCTCCGCTACTTGTCGGATTGGAATTTGCCACCGTTATGGAATGCATGTTTGCATTCCCCAGAATTCATATGTTGAAACCCTGATCCCCATGTGATAGCAGTAGGAGCTGGGGCCTTTTGGAGCTAACTAGGTCATGAGGGTGAAGCCCTTGTAATGGGATTAGTGGCCTTGTGAGAAGAGACAGAGAGAGCTGGCTTTTCTCTCTGCTCTCTGTCATGTAAGGATGCAGTGAGAATGTCTACAAACCAGGAAGAGGGGTCTCACCAAGAACCAAATCTGCCGGCTCCTTATTCTTGGACTTCCAGCCTCCAGAAGTATGAGAGGTAGATATCTGTTGTGTAAGCCACCCAGCCTGTGGTAATTTGTTGCAGCAGCCCGAGTGGACTAGGACAGTCACCCTGACAACTCAGGGTACAGATCTCACCCACACACTGAATGCCACCATCCTGGGGTCCCTTTATCCCCTGGTGTACAGCACCTGCCTGGTGTCGTCCCCTCTTACTGACTGTGGTGGTCATCTCCATTCGATGCAGAAGCTTCCTCAGCACCTTCCTTAAGAGACCCATCCACCTTCATGACCTGCGTGGATCTGCTTTCACTGAGAACCACCCTGGCAAGCCGAGGGTCTCTGGTCATTCTCTGCCTGCTTTTGGCAGAGACAGCGTGGTAGTGTGATGCAGCTAATCGCATATTGTCTTGGTCGGATGTACCATATTGTTTAGGTTCTAAGGTGGTGAGCCTGGCCCTGTCCATGTGGAAAGCAGGTGGCAGCAGTGATTTGAAGGGGCTGGAAGACCTTAGCTACCCCTGAAATCTCTCTCCCATGGTTCCTCCTGCCTTCTGCCTCTGGAAGAATACCATTCAAATGCTCTTTACTTGCGAAGGGGTGGAGGCTCCTAGTATCCTACCCCTACACCTGTGGATTTATTAGGCTGGATGGTTAATATCTCAGGAGGCAGAGAGCACCTGTCCCAAGGGTCTGGCCAGAGAAGCTTCAGGTTTTGGTGAGGACAGCCACAGAAGAGACAAGCCTGGGATGCCAGAGGACAGCCGGGGGTTTCGCCTGTGGCAGGTCCAGGAGAAAGGAACATTTAGGGAGAGAGCGGGAGAAAGGATAGAAGGAAAATTCCTACATCACAGTGTTGTCAAGGGCTAAGCCTGGACAGCACAGAATGCTTTGAGTGCTTTTTGGAACAGATGAGAGCCAAGCCATAGACAGTTCTTTTTTTTTTTTTTTTTAAAGATTGGCACCTGAGCTAACAACTGTTGCCAATCTTTTTTTTCTTTTCTGCTTTTTCTCCCCAAATCCCCCTAGTACGTAATTGTATATTTTTTGGTTGTGGGTCCTTCTAGTTGTGGCATGTGGGATGCCACCTCCATGTGGCCTGACAAGCGGTGCCATGTCCACACCCAGGATCCAAACCAGTGAAACCCTGGGCCGCCAAAGCAGAGCATAAACTTAACCACTCGGCCACGGGGCCGGCCCCCCCATAGACAGTTCTTTCTCTTCTGTTCTCCATGCCACCTACCATGCCTGTGTATGGCTCCCCCACCCCACACACATGCACATGCGTCTTCCACGTCCAGGAACAGCCTATCTCCATCTTCCAGCTCTCCTTCTTTTCTTCCTAGCACAATAACCCTCCGTCGTCTTTTGTGACTGCCCCGGGGGACGCACCACGTTCTGCGGCATGAGACCTGCGTGCAGAACTTTCTGCTGGAGTGTGTTTGGGGTTATGTGTATCGTGTGGTTGTCGTCTTTGTCCGTGGTGGGACGATGTGCCTGGACCCGTTTAGGGGGCCCAGAACGGGAGCACCTGAGTGGAGGTGGGATGGGGAGAGTTGGATCTATTTGTCGTTTCAGGGGAGGAAGGCGAGAAAGGACAGCTGCTATTTTAGAATGTTCGTGAGGCAGGCGGATGGTTGCTGGGTTCCACTTGGGTTCTGCTGGCTCCGAGCAGGAAGGACGTCTAATGCCATCTTCCTGACTCATTCTCTTCTGATGGTGTTTTCCTTCCACGCCCTGCCGGGACCGGGAGAGATGTGAGCAGGAGAGACCCGTGGAATGAAAACACAGGAAATATCGCTGCTTCCTGAGTGTCAGCTCTCCCTCCTCACTGTCTCCTCTTGAGAGTGTCGGACTTGAATCAGCCGGCCTCGTTTCTTCTAGACGGCGGTCTCTTACGCTGCAGTGGAACTGGCCGTCAGAGCTTTTCAGGCAGGAGCGGGGTTTTGATCAGGCAGCCCTGGCTGCCGGGTGGAGGACCTGGCTCAGGGGCATTGCTGGCAGGATTTGCCACTTGGAGGGTGGTCTGTTACTCTGTTACCTTTATCTGGTAGGTTTCCAACCGACCATAACCAGGTGGAAGAGAACAAATACCAGACTGATCTGCAAAGTTTGCTGTAGAGGGGAAGAATTATCTGAGACAAAACTGGATTTTGATTTTAGGGTTTAATGAGATTTATTTAAGGAAGCTCTGCCAGTGGATATTATTCTGAGTTGTCCGTTAAAGCCATGTTTCATTAAACAAGGTCTGTTTCAGATGAGTTGCCTTCTGTTGTCAGTTGGAGTCAGGAGGATTCAGTGCATATTCTTGCAGCACAACAGGCCAACTGAAACACCCTTGGCATGAGCATCCTTCTGGGCACCGGGTCAGGAATTGCCTGGCATCCTACCACCCCAGCCCTCTGCCCAGCAGTTGTCTACTTTTTCCTCCTGTGGGCTCAGGCCCAGCTGAGCCCTGAGCCTAGTTCTGATTTGGGGTAGGAAGGATGTCTAGAAGGAGACGCTGCTTCCAGAGGCAGGGGGGGCATTGTCACCTGTAGTGCCCGGGTCTCGATCCTGACTTCATTAAGATTCCTTGGCTTGGCTTCCTGGCCGTCTGTGGCTCAGACCTCTGGCTGACGTCGTCATCTTCTCCTCTGGACTCTTGGATGGGGCTCCAGCCGTGAACCCCCAGCCAATTTGCCATCTTCTTTCCTTTGCCATCACAGGCCTCTTTGGATGGGTCTCTTTCCTGTGTGACTTACAGGGACTTTTAGGTGTCCTCCAGGCAGACTCCTCCTTCTGGCCTTCATGGTCTGCTCTATCTACTTGTGGGCTTGAAACAGACGTTATGTATTGAGACATTCTCACTCTTAATGCTAAGAGTGGTGGTTGCAGGGGTTAGGGTTGAGAGCAGCTGGAAATGGTGTATTTGTCAGGACAGGTGACTGGAGGAGGCATAGAACTGGAAAGTGAAATTTGAGAGCAGATTGGACCAGCACCTGCTGGGGTCAGGTTAGGAGAAGACCCTCCATGAAAACGAAGAGCTGCGATGCCTTGGAATTGGGGCCTGAAATGATGTGTCCACAGAGATGTGCATTTGCATTTGTACCATCGACTCCAAGAAACGTTTCCTGAGGATGTGCTGTAGGCTATGTATGTGCCCTTGCTCCCAAGATGCTCATGGTAGAGTGGACACCTGGAGGATTTGCAGTGCCCCCCCCCCTTTTTTTTGTGAGGAAGATTGGCCCTGAGCTAACGTCTGTGCCAATCTTCCTCTCTTTATGTGGGATGTCAGCACAGTGAGGCTTGACAAGTGGTGCTAGGTCTGTGCCAGGGATCCAAACCTGAGAACCCTGGGCTGCCAAAGCGGAGCATGCGAACTTAACTACTACGTCACCAGGCTGGCACCTGCAATGCCTTTTTCAAAGGGGACCAGAACCTAGTGATGAAATGACTTTTCTGAAGACACATAAGGGGTCAACATGCCCCTGTATTTAACAAGCACAAATCGTCTTAATTTATAGGCATGCAGGTGGCATGTGACATGGAAACTGCTGGCAGAGCTGGGACAGGCACCCGGGGCTCTCTCAACCTTGGCCCATCTGAGGGCCAGCTGGACACTGCCTTTGTCTCTTGGTTTATCCTGCCTCTTGGCAGGGTTCCTTCCAAGCATCCAGGGAAGTCTTATTCAGTGAAGAGAGACGGGCACGGGATTGGGAGAGGGAACTTGGTTGCACATCCGTCTGCGGTTTTGTCCCCTCTGGGTGGGCAGTGCAGCATGCTACTGATCCAGGGGCCCGTTGATCCTACACTCTGTGTTCCCAGGAGTGACAGATGGGAACGGGGAGCAGGATTCTGGGGAAAATACTCCCCTACTAACTCCACTCCAGATTGCTAGGTCATCTCTGTCACATGCTGGCTATGGCTTTCTCCAGAAGGTTATAGCCTAGTGGTTGAAGCTCGAGAATGGTGGGTGAGAAGCCAGAAGCTCATGGTCAGCAGCAGCCTCCAGCTTTCCTGCTATAACCCGTGAGCAGCTGCAACCCAGAGTGGCATTGACCACTGGTGCCTCTCTCTGCAGTTAGTGGCCACTTTTCCCAGGCTTCAACCTAAGTCATCTGGAGTGTGAAAGACTGAAGACCAGCGACAAAGGCTCCCTCCTTGACCACATTTTAGACAGTGGTCATTAGATGCACTTGAGCTGCTGAGCCCAGTTTTAGCAAAGAATCCCACTAAGTCAGTTTATGGAGAATCCCCCCATCCTTCATATCTCATCACCCAGGTCTGCCTTTGGCAAGAATCCTGTTAAGCCAGTTTAGCAAGATTTCCCCTTCCCTCGATAGCTCATCAAGTTCCTCCATCACTGACCTACACCAAAAAAGGACGTCTTCGTCTTCGGCTGACTTTTCCCTATTGTGAGTACTGTCTGGGGAAAATCCAGTAGACACAATAGGTGTCAGGTCCCTTGCCTGAAATGCCCTTCCCCCTCTGTCCTAGTCAGTTCTGGCTGCTATAACAAAATAACACAGACTTGGGGGCTTCTAAACAACAGGCATCTGTTTCTCCCAGTTCTGGAGGCTGGAAGTCCAAGATCAAAGTGCTGGCAGGTTCGGTGTCTGGTGAGAACCTACTTCCTGACTCGTGGACAGCCATCTTCTTGCTGTGTCCTCTCATGGAGCAAGGAGCTTGGGGGCTCTCTGCGGTCTCTTTCCTAAAGACACTGCTTCCATTCATGAGGGGGGAGCCTAATCCCCTCCCAAAGGCCCCACCTCCTAAGACCATCACATTGGGGGTTAGGTTTCGACATAGGAATTTTGTGTGCACACACTCGTTCTCTAGCACCGTTATTCCTGGAACATCCGTCCCTGGCTTCCGTCACTGGCTCACCCATTACGCATTCTGATGGAGCCTTCCCCAGTCACTGCTTCTTCATCATTGTCTTCCCCTCCTCTGCCAGTAGGAATTACTGGTTTATGAAGTCTCTCTCCCCAGCAAGGCCCAAGCTGTGTCTTCTTCATCTCAGGGTCCCCTGTGCCCAGCACAGTGCCTGGCATACATTGGGTGAGTGACCAGCTTCCGTTCCCACAGTCAACAGTGACAGGAATTGCAGCCGGCAGAGCGTTTTTCTTCCCAGGAGCTCATGGGTCCCGTTTTGTGTATGGCAGGAGTGGAGAGCAAGGCAGGGCAGTGGTTTTATGGTGTGAGCAGCAGAGTTTACAGGTTATTGGAAGAGGCTGGTTATGGAGACCTCAGGATCTTTTGTCCCCTATCCCTCGAGGCAGACAAATCTTCCCAGACAAATAAAAAGACAAGACCAGTCAGGCTCCATTACTTTGAAAAATTCAGATGGTTTCCCTCTCTTATCTTCTCTCCCCACCTCTCCCTTCAAATTTAATGGGAAAAAACCTGAAGATAAACGAGCTGGCCCTCACTCTGAGGCCTGGCTGCCCCTTGGTGCTGCAGAGCTGGCTCAGGCCTCCTATGGCCTCCGTCTGGCAAATAAAGCATCTGAGGGATTCAGCATTGCTGGAGTCATTACCAGTGGTTGTTGCAGAGCATGAACGAACTTTGGTGATTTTTCTCATGCCTGACAAGGGGCGTCCTAGAAACTAGGAAATATCACAGACTGAGATGTGGCTAAAAGACACCCAGCATCAGGGGCTGAAATGGGCTTTTCATGTGGAACGTCCATCCGAGGAGCTGGACCTGCGCTGGCATGCCCGTGACCCCTTCCTGCACACCTGGATGGAGTTTCTTGATGACCCTCATCCTCAGCCCGTTCCTAAGTGCAATTTATCATCTTTGACTAAGAGGGAAAAAACCCCAAAATAGTTCTTGGGTTCCACTGCCTATTTGCAAGCCCAGATCCATTCCGAAATGGCCACCAGGAGAGCCAGTGAATGCCAGGAAAAGGCCTTGGGTCTTCCTAAGTGTCCATCCAGGGCAGAGGGGCGCCTGCTAGAAGAAAGTGTTTTTTAAGCTGCTACTACACCTTCTGGTTTATTTCCATCAGCTGCATGTTAAGCCTGTTCCTTCTTTTACTGATTTTCAAAGTATGTCCAGTTATTCCATTCACGAATACTTCTTGGCATGCCGGTGTGGCCCAGCTTCCCCTTTCCTTTGTTCATTCATTCTGAGCTGTTGTGTGAGTTTCCTAGGGCTGCCATAACAATTCCCACAAACTTGGAGCACCTAAAAGCATAGGAATTTATACTCTCATAGTTCTGGAGGTCCGAAGTCTGAAACCAAGGTGTCAGCAGGCCCAGGCACTCTCGGAAGGCTGGAGGGGAAGATCCTTCCTTGCCTCTTCCAGCTTCTGGTGACTCCCCACCCCATCTTGGCATTCTTGGCTTGTAGGTGGATGTCTCTAGTCTCTGCCTCTGCTGTCATACGGCTTTCTTCTCTGTGTGTCTTCTCTTCTCATAAGGACACACTCATTGGATTTAGGGCCCACCCTACTCCAGTATGACCTAATCTTTATTGCATCTGCAAAAACCTTATTCTCAAATAAGGTCCTGAGATTCTGGAGTGACATGAATTTGGGGGGGATGCTCTTCAACGCATTGCAGCGGGTATTCATCAAAAAGCTTAATGTGTACTAGACACTGCACCATCTACTGGAAATACGTTAGTGTGCAAACTCAGACGTGGCCCTGCCCTCCTAGAACTTACTGTCTGGTGGGGAGGTCAGTGACTAAATCATCATGCAAACATCCGGTTACGAACTGGAGCCCTCTCCTCTGGTGTGCTCTCCCAGGCCTCCCATCCAGGTGGTCATCCGTACCGTGTCTAGGTCGCCACTTCTTATATACAGAGTCGTTGCACATCTGATCCTGTTGTCTGTCCCCAGCCTAAGAGGGCAGGGTTCTTATTGCCAGCACCTACCTTCCGCTGCAGCCCACACCTCTAATTATCCTGGGATTGGACACTGAGCCACACACTGATCATCTTCAGGATGCAATTGGCCTTCATCCGAGCGGAGGGAGACAACCCACGATTCTGGCTTGCATTGGAATTCTAGCCGCTGAAGCCACCTAATTGGCTTTCAAGCTTCGTTCTCATAAATCTGCAAGGAGAAACCTTTCTCTCCAAACTGCGCTTGAATCCTATTTTTCAAATTTTATCAGCATTGCTGATGTTCTGATGGATTTCTTTGGTGTTGTGACCTCCTGTAACATAATCTTTCTGGAGGGCAACGTGCTTTCTTGCCCTAATGGTCACCGACATGTAGGCGATATTTTGAAGCTTGGGTTCTCCTTAGGAAAAGGAAGATGCTAAGAACAAGGGCCCTCTCTGCACTGTTCCTAGTGCATGCCGGACCCTTTAACGGCTGCTCCTCTATAATTAGTGTCCGCTTTCCCAGCACAGTGATTCAGAAACACCCGCAAGCGTGGATTCTGTTGTTTATTGTCGTTGTTGCATTAATAACTACGCATATTGATAAGGCTTTGTTCCCAGTTCCTTACCACCGTCTTCTCTGCCCTGGAGGGCTGTGGCTGCCCTCTCACTCATCCCTTTGTCCCCACTCTTCTCTCTTACAGTCAGTTTTCTGCCCAGCCACCAAGTGACCCTAGAACAATGCAAATCAGATTGTGTCAGAATCAAGTCCAGGACCTAATCATAGGCTTCCAGGCCCCATGGGATCAGGCTCCTGGCAGCTCCTCTGGCCTCATTTGCTGTCACTATCCCCTCTCATCCTCACTGGACCATGCAGGTCCTCGAACACCCCCAGCTCCTTTGTTCTCAGAGCCTCTGAGCTTGCTCTTCCCTCCCGATATCCACAGGGCTTGTTTCTCCTTTGCTGACCTCTCTGTTCAAATGACAGCCTGCAAAGGTGAACACCTTCTCTCAAGGAGCGTTGCCGGCCGCTCTCCGTCTCCATCTCCTTGCCCAGCTGCATCTCTCTCCTTGTGCTCATAGCACGTCGACATTCTGTTATCTGTGCATCTCTTTGTCGCCCGTCTCCCCTCCTGGATATATGTTCCAAAGAGCCTGGGATTTGTCTGTTTTGTCCATCGCTGTAATCCCAGTGACGAGAATAGGTGGTGAACATTGGTGCAGGGGGGATTACAGTGTTAAAGTAATGAAGGGACTGAGGGAGGTCATCAAGCTGTCAGACCCTGGCCTTCCTGTAAGATTCCATTCTCCCCTCCTCAAATTAGAATTCAACACAAACAACATGGGATTTAAGAAAAAAAAAAGACGTAGATGGTTGTGATTGTTGGTTTGAGGATGAGAAAGCCAAAGCAGGATTCGGGATCTAGCTCAGATTAAAGGGGCAGGGTCCATGGGGCCTTTTCCCTTACTCTCTCTCTCCACCTCTGCGCGAGGAGTGGGGGAGCAGCGGATGGAGCAGGAGGAGCAGGGAGCTGGGGGGCCCGTGCCGTGGAAGCAATGGAGCTTCCCATTTACGGGGCTTGGACCTGGGCAGGACCGTTAAGCATGGCACAGCTGATGTCCACCTTAGGCGGTCACTGCGTTTTTTCCTGTATGGATTTATGAAAAGCCATTAGAGTTCCCGGATGAAGCCGGAGAGAGTGCAGCCCATTTACTTGCGTTGATGGGGCCCAGTAAAGTGGCTTTTACTTAAACACTTCTAGACGCTTGGCACGCCACTTCAGGCTGGGCACTGCATAGCTCATGGAATGTCACCTCTTGCCCTGGCCAGAAGCCGTCTCTGCTTTCTCTTGGCAGTAGCTTCCTTGAGCGTTGAGCAGCTGTTGTGGAGGAGAGAATACTGGGTCTGGAGTCAGGAGATCTGGGTTCTTGACCTGGCTCTGCCACTGTGGAAATGAAAAGAGAACGAAGGTGGTGTGTATTTGCGGGCATACATGCATGCATATGTGCGTGTGTGTACATGAGTGCAACTGAAGGTGCACATGCAGGCATGCACACATGCACACCCATATGCGTGTATGTGAGTGTATGCATGTTTGTGTGTGCATGGACACAATGCATGCATGTCTGTGCATGAATGTGTTCATGTGTCATACTGCACACGTGTGAATTTGTATATGACTCTACATGTGTGCATGCACAAATATATGTACATACATGCAGCGGTGTGCATGTCAGTATACATGTCTGTGTGCACATACATGTGCACACGTGTGTATGCATGTGTCTGAATGTGCTTATGAGTGTGAGTACCTGTGTGTGTATGGTCCTTCTTTGATGAGCTCAAGAGCTTTTCAGTGAGATTGGAATCCCTGCCTCTAAGCTGCAGCAGAAGGTTTTCGCTGCTTGTTCTCTGGGCTTTCTGGGTTTGGTTCCGGTCAGTGGAGAGGCCCACAAACTCATGCCTTCCCTCCTTCAGGGACCCCCTGGGGATTAGAGCATTAACATGGACAGTGAAACATTCCCCCCCAACAGCAGTGGTATAACTAGGACGGGTTTCCCCTGGGGACCTGAACTGTCCTGATGAATTATTTGTTTGCTCCTGAGAGGGGATGCGTCAGCCCCTCAGAGATTCCCAGTGTAGCCCCACTTCTTCAGGGACTGCCATTGAAAACCATCATTTCCTTCACGGTTATGTGCTGACTCATCTTTCCACCATCCGACCACTGGAACTGGTCTTACTAAGGTGACTTCTTAGTTCCTAAACGCAGTGGACACTCTTCGGTGCCTTATTGAACTTCCTGCTGCGTTTGATTCACTCGGCTGTTTGTTCCCTTTTCTCACAAAGTACTCTCCATCCTTGGCTTTACGGTTATACTTTTTTCTTGCTTTCTCCCCTCTGCTCTGACTGGTTGTCTGCAGTGTACCGCGCTTCTGTGGATCCTGTTTCTCCGTCCCTCCCTGAAATGTTGCCTTCACCCCCCACCCCTACCCAGCTTCCATCCTCTGCCCTCATCTCTTGGGTAATCTTTTCCCTGCCAGATTCTTCACCTGCTCCGAGTACGCCACTGGCTTCCAACCCTCTGCTGCCAGCCCACACTTCTCTTTGAGGGCCACAGCCATGTTTCCACCTGCCTCTTGGACGTCACCAGGATGTTGGACTCTCCCATCAAACCCAGCACATCCAAAGCTGAATGCATCAGCTCCCCCAGGCCCATTGCTTCTCTGCCATTTCCTTTAGATTAGTGGCACCCACATTCATTCACCTACTTGCCTCAAGCCTGAAACACTTGGCTCTGTGAGACCAGTGCTGTCCAGGAAAGCTTTGTGATGATAGAAAAGTTCTGTAACCATACGGTGCAGTGCGAGAGCCACTGACCACATGTGGCCATTGAGCACGTGAAATGCAGCTAGTGCAACTGATTTAATTTTTTGTTTTTTTTAAGATTGGCACCTGGGCTAACAACTGTTGCCAATCTTTTTTTTTTTTCTCTGCTTTATCTCCCCAAACCCCCCCGTACATAGTTGTGTATCTTAGTAGCAGGTCCTTCTAGTTGTGGGATGTGGGACGCCGCCTCAACGTGGCCTCACGAGCGGTGCCATGTCCGCGCCCAGGATCCGAACCCTGGGCCGCCGCAGCAGAGCGCGCAAACTTAACCACTCAGCCACGGAGCTGGCCCCTGATTTCATTTTAATTTCGTTTAGTTTTAATGACTTTCTATTTAACGGGCTGCATGCAGCTGATGGCTCCTGTATTGGACAGGACAGTCTAAGTGTCTTCCTTCCCCTCACCTCCAGTGTGCAGTTGGTCCCCATCTATCCCCATGGGATTCCCTCAGTCCAGGCCTCTGGCGTCTCTCCCAGGAATTATCACACAGCTGCCGAGTCGGTGTCCATGCTTCAGATCCTTTCCAAATTGCTGTGTGCCCCTTCTCACCTTTTAGGACTTTTCATAAGCGTCATCTCCCAAGTAA
The DNA here is from genome assembly GCF_021613505.1 of Equus quagga. Taxonomy (NCBI): domain Eukaryota; kingdom Metazoa; phylum Chordata; class Mammalia; order Perissodactyla; family Equidae; genus Equus; species Equus quagga. The sequence goes on along the minus strand of NC_060277.1, from coordinate 107,888,758 downwards.
ATCCTTTCCTTCTCTCATCCCACAGAATTTAGAATTTACACTTTCTCCCCTGTATCCCTTTTCCTACTTTTGTTATTAAAATTAACAAAAGTATTTTAAATATTATTTAAAATAGATCTGGGCGCTGTTCTGTGAACTCTTGGAGGAAAGACCAGCTTGGTATATTTATTCATCTTTTGGTGCCCTGTGTGGAATATGAGGTACAGCACCAAGAGATGTTTACTAAGCGAATGAAGGGGTGGTGTGGATAATCCCAAATGCGGTCCCTTTGGCTTTGCATTACATTACATGCTTCTGATAATTTGTTGTAAAAATCCCATCGATTGAAAAGTCATATAGCTTGAAACTGAGTTTTCACAGTACCGTAAAGTAAGTTAGACCCACTGAAGACTGTTGATTTTAAGATACTGAGTCATGCATACACACACCAAAAGAAAGACTGAAAAAATCTTTACTAAGGCTTTGAGATTATGTGCACTTTATTAAGCACTAATTCTTTCAAAATTGGCGATTTGTGTATGATCTATGTTAGCAATTTTCATTCAACTACAGTATTTGTTTAAATAAAATACCCCTTTCCAATTGTTCTTCACAGAGAGTTTATTGAACATTCTCGACAAGGGCTTTGCTGAAGGGAATGTTAAAATGGAATTTTCTTTGCTTGAACTCAAAGCAAACCATGGTGGGGGCACTGACGTGGGAGGATGGAACATGGAAAAGGAAAGAAGAAAATAGAAACGGAGAACTTGTTACGGGTGGTGGGGAGTTGGCAGCTGAAATGCGTGCTTCCCTTTAGGGGAAGGATGCAAAAGGCCCTTCTTGACATAAACAGCGTGTTTACAGAAGTGTTTACTTAGGCAGTTTTCAAACCAGAACAGAAAGGTTTTCTCCCCTCTGCGCGCTAACATCTCAAGAATGGATTTCCAAGCTGGCTTCCCTCCAGCCTGCTGCTGCCTCCCAGCTTTCTCTGCCATTCATCTGCCTATCCTTCACATTCCCATCTTGTTCCCAACGATACTGCCAGGGGTATTCACCTTGAAATAGCCAAAGAAACATTCTTCCGTTTTCAGTTAATCACTTAAGCAAAGATATGGAAATTTGTTTCGTCACTGTGCTAGATTCTGGGGAAACAGTGGCAAGTAGGAGGCACGTGGTCCCCACCTTCATAGCACTCCTTAGGTTGGTTCCTGCTGCCTATAGGATCGAGTCCAAACTCTGGCTCCAGGCAGGAAGCCTTCCCAATCTGCCTTCAACTCACCATGCCAGATGCGTCTTCTGTAGCACCAGCCACCGTGCCGCACTGAGATTTCCTCTCTACTTGACGTGTTTCCCCACTGCCTGGCAATTTCAGAGTCAGTCAAGACTCAGCTTAAATATTCTCTTCTCTGTGAGGTTTTTCTGACTCATGCAGGCTGAGGTGTCAGCTCCTTCTTCTAGATTCCCTCTGTGGTATTTTTCTATCTGTTTGTGAGTAGCATTGGTTATTTTGTAGTTGATGAATTTACATATTGATCTCACTCACGGCTTGTTTCTTTAAGTGCAGATGCTGTGTCGTGTCTGTCTTTCTATCCTTTGCACCTAAAACAGTGCCTGGTGTGTGGTGGGTATTCAGGAAATATGTGAAAGAAACACAACACTGTTGTTGGGGTCATAAGAGCCTTAGCAGCCTAAGAGAACTCACTTACCCTCTTTCTACCCAATAATGATTTACCCGCCTCATTGTCATCTTTTGGCCTCTTCTTCCTAGTACCCCATTACAATAGTGGCATCAAGGTTTAGAACCAAGTGTCTTTCTAACCATGATTTTTCTCCTGTGTGTGTGTTGTGGGTTTTGACAGCAAAGTAAAGCTCCTCCACTCATTTTTTACCCATCATTCTTCGAACGTAGGCTTCTTAGGCAACCTAGCAGGAATGAGATTTAAAGAATGAATTATGTAGTATGAGTGGCCAAGGAGCTTACGGCTACACTGAGCTTCTGTGGTCCACATGCTTTCATTCAGTAGTATCTGGTTTCTTTTTTCTCTTTTTTGGGGGGTAGGGGGTATTGTTTTCTTAGAACTTTGTATGAATGATCATTTTGACAAGGGAACAAAAGCCCTCATTCTGATTGGCACCGTATTTGAAATCAAAGTCACAGCCATCATTATGAAGACCTCATTTCCCGGTGATTGATTTAACATAATTACCTCTTGGAAAACTTACCCTGGAAAATACATTGATGCTGGCAATGAGCGACAGTGAGCTACATTTGTTCTCCTCCCTCCCTTCAGCTTGTCTCTTGGATTCAATGAGACGGTTATTTGGAAGAAGGTGTTTGGTGGGCAGTGGCCAAGAAATATCCCTGAACGGTGTCACACTGAGCTCTTTCGAACTCTAAAAATTGTGTGAACTAGCCTAGTATGTGGTTTGTGGACCAATTGCTACTGCATTGTGTCATCCACAGAAATTTATAGCATCTTCTAGCCCTGGAACAGAGAGATTCAATTTAGTCTGCGGCTCATTTAGAAAGGATAGGGAAAAAATCACCCCAAATCAATGAGGAAATCGACTCCTCAATCTGGAAGGAACCACACAATATTATTAAACTATTTCTCTCCGTCATTCTTCTACCCCATGAAGATAATGATCTCATTTTTTTTCCTCCTAAGACTCTCAAGAGGAGGAAATTCTGTATTTTTCTTTGTCATCTATTCTGGTCTCCCAATAACTTTTATAATTAGAAGAGAAAGTTATAAATGCCTTCCTTTAGACTGCTGTGGAAACTCATTTCATCCTGTGCAGTCCTTGGTAAAGATCAAGATTCTTATCCCTATACTGGTCGTCCTGCACAGCATTCATTCAACAAATCTTTATTGACCACCTACTGTGTGCTTTCCTGTCCAGGTTGAGGCTCCTTCTCTCAAGCCCTCTTGCCAAGCAGCCAAGAGGCAGGATTCATAATTCTTATTTTAAGCCTTAATTAAAAGCCCCTCCTCTTTGAGGCTTGTGTTGTCTGCCTTTGGCACTCTTGTTTCAGTCAGCGCAAGCTACCTGCTGTAACAAACAGCCCCTAAAGCCCCAGTAAGGGATTATTTCTTGCTCAAGCCACAGTTCCATTTGGGTAGGTTGGGAAGGGGTGTTCTGCTCCCTGCCCTGGCCCATGCCCCTTGCTCTATTCGGGCCCCCAGACTCTGTTCATCTGTTGGCTCCCAGGATCTTGGAGTTCTCTACTAGATCCTCTGCATTTGGCCTGCAGACAAGGAAAGAGCATAAGCAAGGAGGAGTTTGTGAGAGATATTTTAGGAGCCAAGTCTTTTTAGAAAAGTTGTATGTTTCTTCTACCCATATTCCATTGGCCAGAACCGAGTCAGATGGCCTACCTCACTGCCAGGAATGCTGGGAAGTGCAGCCTCCCTGGATTCCCAGGAGGAAGAGGAAATGGAGATTGGTGAACACATGGTGGTCGCCCCGACCCCCCATTGCTAACAGCTTCCGCATGGACAGTTCTTGGTGCGCTCTTCGTCCGTCCTCCCTTGTGGTCACTCCCTGAGTCTTGTTCTCAGTTCAGACTTCCACTTCAGTGTCTTACCCTCTGACTTCAGCATCCTGTCTTTCCACGCCCCTTATTGCTCTGCTTCCTCCAGAGACCTCTGTTTTGGACATTTTTTTACAGTCATCACTCCTCCTTTCCTTGGTTTCTTTCCTGCCTTCCCCCAATCCTCTGAACTGCTGTCTTCCCAGGCCTCTTACTTCTCTCACACCTTGTCCTCCTACCTCAGCCAGGACCAATCCTACAAGCCATCTTACTCCCCGACATTGGCTGCCAAGGGCTGCTGAAAAAGTTCACACGCAATCACAGGGATCAGTGCCATTCCAGATTCCAGATCTCCACCTCAGCTCGGCCCTCAAGGCTTGGTTAGCCCTTTCTATCGTGCATTTGGCGATTACTGTTCAAAGAGTCACTGAACTCCTTAAGGCCCCTTCTCAATCTTCATCCTCTCAGCAGACAACTTCAAAATAGACAATAAGGCAAGGGCACCCTCAGCTTCCTGCTCCCCTCACTCCAAACATACCCATTTATTAACCATCTTCTTTTCTTCAGCCCCAGAAGATGAGGTGTCTGCTCCCCCAACTCACGGTCGGTTATTTGTTCCTCCTGCGTGGTCTTCTCCCCTTCCTCCTTCTTCCATCAAGTCTCCCTTCTTCCTCGACATCCCCTCCCCTCCCGGCTCTTTCAGTCGCTTCACACATGCTCGTACATCTTTTGTCTTGAAAAAAGGTCTTCCCTCAACCCTGCCACCCCCTCTAACTGCCACCCACTTTTCTTTTCTCATCCTTTTCAACAAAACTTCTGAAAATAGAGCTGTTCCCATCACCTCCTGACCAGTGAGTCTGAACGTCAAATCCGATGGGAAATTGTGTCATTGTCACTGAAATTCCCCGTACATTGCCATGGTTAGCCTCGGCCTCTTTTTGAAAATATCTTCCCCTCGCTTCTATGACCCTTTCCCTCCCAGTCCTCATCCTTCCTTTCTGGCAATATCTTACCAATCTCCCTTTGGGCTTCTCTTTCTTTGCCTGTCCAGTAAATTAGTGGTTTTATTTGTTTTTTGTTTTGCCCCTAGCATTTCATCAGCATCCCCTTTTTTCTTTTTATTCACATTCTTTCTTGGGGGGTCTCTCCCAGGTTCACAGTTCTACTTAGAAATTATGGGCTGAGGTGCCCAAATCGATTATCCAGTAAACTTTCTTTTGTGGATGTCAGAATCAGATATCCCCACTCTTGTTGGAAATCTTTGTTTGTCCAGCAGCCACTTATCTTCAGTGGATCAGGAAGACCTGATCTCCTTTTTCCTGACCTCAGCTTTTTCTGTCTCCTGTATTCCTCATATCAGGAAGAAGTTAATGGAACCAAATCTACTCAGCCTTTCAAGCCAGAAACCTCACCATCATTTCTCTCTCCTCCTTTTTTCTAATTCCCCAAATCCACTTAGTACCCAAGCCCTGCTGATTTTGCTTCATAAATATCTCTTGAATTCCTTCCTACTATGACTAGTCTACTTGAACTCCTGGTTATTACTTGCCTGGACCATTCCAATGACCTCCTTGCACATTTCCCTGCCTCTGGTCTTGCCCCATCTCTCACCCACCTAACTCTATGCATTTACTTGATTTCAACACTTCTTTGTCTCAGAGTCCATTGCTCGTTACTGGCATCCAAGCCGTGTAAGCAATACAACACGTGGTTACCTAGTGCAAATCAAATATAGTCCTGTAGGATGAATCAAAACAAAATAAAGTATCCTGGTGCTATGCTGTGCAAGTGGGTGCTATGCTGTGGGTACTTGTGGCTCAGGATAAAATTACTAGTGACAGCATCATATGTGGATTATGAAAGAGCCGAATCTTAAATGATTTAGATGAAACTAAAAGTTATGTGCTGTTGAAAATTGTTTGATGACTCAAGAAGTCTCTCTTGTGAATGCAACAACACTGATGTCAAAGACACAGGAATGGAATAAAACTGTTTTGTGAAATGTGAGAATGAGCAAAGGCAGCATTTCTAAGTTAATGTATTATTTATATAATATTTTATTTTAAATATGTGTACATAACTAAATTAATGAAGTAAGTAGTGCAGATAGACATTTGACTATTCCATCCACCTCTGCACCTCCAAAAGTTTGTATATTCAAGTTGGCTAACTCCTTCCTTTTGAATGGGAAAATGGAGATTTGCTCTATATTCATAGTCAGTGCACATTTGGGAATATAAGAGTTCATTAGAATTTTGTTTGACCATTAGACCTCCTCCTGACTGTGTCTGTGCTCTATGGTACCACGCCTCTGCAACTGTACCTTGTTATTTCCCAACACTTACCTTGTTTGAAACAAGCTTAGAGCTGATCAAGTGATAACCCAGTGTGGGACTCTGAAAAGATCATGCCTTATAAGATGCTTAGAAGCTTCTCTATTTAGGCTAATGAAGGTCCCGGAAGGCCTTTTGAAACACTTCTTGTTCCTAAATCTGAGTCAACAGGCCACCACCAACCCCGTCTGTTGGTAGTGGGTAGAAATGGTGTATTTGGGTTCTGTCGAGTGGCTTTGTTCATATCTGTGAAAGTTCCTGGATTGAAAGTTAGTGTGTTTGTACAGCCCTTTTCTTAGCACTGTGGTGAGATACCAAAGAAATAGAAGGCATATTTTAGACCTTCCAGTACCTTATAATTTAACGGAGTTCAAAAAGTTTAGTCTTAGAGTCTTGAGATGAATATAAAGGCCCCCCATCTCACACACAGTACCTTCATCTGTGTCTGTGGAATAATTATTCAATCCTAACTTGTATGACTCTGGAAAGAATTTTCCAGCTCTTGAGACAGCTCAGTTAACAAAAACAGGAAAAAAAATGCGTGTTTTTAGAAACAGTGACTTGAATGCAAGGGAAATGGAGTTTCCAAGGCAGGAGGGGAACAAGTTAGGAACATTTCATTTCTAAATTCCCACTTAAAACAATCGAGAGATGGGGAAAATAATTTTTTTCACAAGCACATTCATATTTAGGGTTTAGGTTTATATTCAGTTAGAATTGAAAGAACAAATGGAAGCAGAGATCTGCTGAGGAAAGCTGGTAGTTTTTTTTTTTTGAGAGCTGGTATTTTTAATGAGCATTTTTTTTCTTTTCTATATTTGCTGTAGTCCAAGCAAGCGTGTACACAAATAGCCACAATTTGTAAATTGTTCCTGACATATTTTCTGCTCTTTGAATTCCCTGAGTGCCTGCAGCATAATTAGAAAGAAGCAATCTTTTGCATCAGTAATAGGAAAAAGGATATGGTTTCAGCATGCAAATAAGATGTTACCTAAACAGAAAATTATAGATGCGCAGCGACTGTCCTCATCATGGAGGCAGAAGGGGAGCTATTGAAGGCAGTGGGAACCGTTCCTAGCTCTGTGCATGTGGTGCTGACATTTCTCTCTGCTGCTCAGAGCCACCTACTGCAGACACAGGCGCAGGGAAGATGGTGCAGATGGAAGAGTAGGAATGCAAAACCCTTAGGAGAAATGCACACAGCCTTCGTGGATGTTTCCTTTGTGGGTTTGAGGCTGTGGACTTGAAAACAGAGTTCTTGGTATGCTTCCTCTGCTCTGTTGCATAGCCCCCTCTCTGATGTAGAGTGGAAGAGCTAGACAAACTTTACAAGGGGTAAAGCTCCTAGCTTCAGTGGATGACCGATTGGTTGAGGAACTGATTCATTCATCCACTCACTCGGTGAGTGTCTATTGGGTGCCATCCTAAACTCTGGGGCTGCATCAGCATACCAAAAAAGACAAAGTGCCTGCCCTTAAAGGGCTTATATCCAGTGGGACAAAAATACATCATATAATGTTCTCTTGTTCTATGGGGAAAAAATAAAGCAGAGTACTTAGGATGGAAGTGTGACAGGGCTGTTATTTTAGATAAGATGGTTAAGGAAGACCTCTCAAAGAAAGTTTTTTGTTTTTTTTTTTTAAAGATTGGCACCTGAGCTAACAACTGTTGGCAATCTTTTTTTTTTTTCCTACTTTTTTCTTTCCAAATCCCCCCAGTACATAGTTGTATATTTTAGTTGTGGGTCCTTCTAGTTGTGGCATGTGGGATGCCACCTCAACATGGCCTGATGAGCAGTGCCATGTCTGCACCCAGGATCCGAACCCTGGGCTGCCGAAGCGGAGCGTGCAAACTTAACCACTCGGCCATGGGGCTGGCCCCCAGAAAGTGGTTTTTGAGAAGAGACTTGAATGATGTGAGGGAAGGGACCATTAAAGTGTCTGTGGAGAGGGTATCCTGGTCAGAGGGAGCAACCTGGTCAAAGGGAATACTCCAGTCAGAGGTAGAATCCTGGCCAGAGGGAGCATCCTGGTTAGAGGAGGCAGCACTGAGAAGGCCCTGGAGCTGGGAAGTGCTAGGTCTTTGAGGAATAGCCGGGAGACCAGTGTGGGTAAGGGGAACATGGAAGACAGGCAGTCAGCAAGGTAGACAGACCTTGAACCACTAGGCCTGCAGATTTCATTCCAAGTATGACAGGAAGCCGTCAGGAGGTTTTGATCAGAGGAGTTACATGAGTTGACCCAAGTTACAAAGTGTCATTCTGGTGGCCATGTGTAAAGTAGATTCTGAGAGCTGGGGGACAAGAGTGGAATCCAGGTTGAGAGGATATGTTTGTAGTGGAGGAGCGGGTGACTTGAACTGGAGAAACAGTGGTGGAGTTGAATGTTGGGCTGATGGGATTTGCTGATGGATGAGGACCCTGAGAGAGGAGAAAGACCAAGGAAGATTCCTAGACTTTGGAATTGAACAACTGGGTGAATGGCTGGAGAAGAACAAGTTTGGGGTGGGAGGACATCAGGAATTCTGTATCTGAGATGCCTTTTAAATATCCAAGTAGCAGTATCGAACAGGCAGAAGGAGCCGTAACTTTGGAGTTCATAGAGATGTCTGGGCTGGAGATAGAAATTTGGGAATGGTGAAAGCCACGGGGTTGGCTGAGATCAGTTAGGGAGTGAGTGTAGGCAGGAGAGATAGAGGGCTGAGGGCTGAGGGCTGAGTACTGAGCACCAGGGCCCTTGGTTTAGAAGTCAGAAAGTTGAGAAAAATCCAGCAGAGGAGACTGATGAGGAGCGGTCAGTGAGAACATAGTAATACCAGAAGAGTGTAATGTTTTGCAAGCCGCATGAGAAATGTTCAAAAAGCAGGAATTGGTGACCATGTGAAATGCTGAGAAGATAAGCAAGATGAGGTCTTGGAAGTGACCACTGTGTTGGGCCAAATAGAGACCAGTGGTGATCTGACAAGAGTGGTCTCAGTAGAAGGGTGGAGATGAAAGGCTGATTGGAGTGGATTGAGAGACAATGAGAGATTGGCAAGTGAAAACAGTGAATATAGATGATTCTATTGAGGATTTTTGTTGTAAAAAGGGGGCAGAGGAATAGAGTGGGGGCTGAGGGGGGTGTGATTTCAATGGCAGGACTTTTTTTTTAAGAGAGAGAGATTATGCAAGGTGTATGCTAATAGAAATAATCCACTAGAAAGGGAGAAATTGATGACCCAGGAGCAATGTTGCTGGGCAGGTGAGGGGGATGGGATAGGAGTAAGGATGGTCCATCTGTGCATCAGGACAGAAGGCAGAGCAGAGGACGCAGATACAGGAACATGGTGCGTGTGGTGGTGGCAGGTTGAGGACATTTTCTTTCAATTTCCCAGTGAAATAAGAAAGAAGAAAAGAATACCAACTGGGAGGAAGGAAGTTTTGGAGGATTAGGAAGTAAAGACATGTCTTCTCCAGGGAAATGTAGTAGAAATGCCAGGGAGCCTGGAGAGATTTCAAATCAGGCCAGGCACGATGGCAGTATGTTTGTCTCCAGCCCCCTTCAGCTCCTTGGGAACAGGTGCAGAGAAGATGGAGGGTTGACATTAGCTAGGTATGTATGCAGGTATATGCCAGAGGGTGGTTATAACGTGGGACCACTGCTGAGTAAGGGGGGAAGTAAGGACACAAGGCGAGTACTGAAAGTATAAGAAGTAGTTGAGCCAATGGAGTAGAGGTGCCAGTAGGACCAAAGAATTATGGGATTGAAGGTTTAGAAGGATGCCTGGAATCCTGGCCTGGAATTGAGATTTTGGAGGTAGTTCCTTTGTAAGTAATGCCCTTGGGATTTGTTGGCTGAAATAGTGTGTAGGACAGGTTCATTGGAGGCGAGGCAAGTGAAGAATGAAATAAGGAACCAAAACCAAGGTATTGAATGGTTTGTCCACATGAATACTGACATTAATTATGGTGCTTAAATCTTCAATGAATAGAGGAAGGGTCTAGGTGAGGACTACATGATTACAAGAGATGACCTGCTAGCTAACAGTATTAGAGGGTGTAAGAAAGCACTAATAACATTAATCTCAGCTTTGGAATACGTTCACAGCTGCATAGACCCAACACCTAATTTGAATAACTATGGGACTTCGGTTAAGTAGGCAGGAATCGTTGACATTCCAAGCTCAGTAACAAGCTATTTAATCTGAAGGTAGAGAGGCAGCAGAATCTAAAGAACAGCTCCTCTGAAAATGCAGGAAAAACCCAGAAGCTGATTTGAGAATCCAAATCTAGTGCACTAGAAATCTCTTCTATTTTGATAGCCTACAAGTTTCCTCAGAAGTCCTTGAGACAGCCAGATAAGAATTGCCATGTTTCGATGATCCTCTAGAAACATACACACAAAACCATTCAAGGGCTGTAGAAGCTTTGTCTAGCAGGCTCTTTAAGGTGATGCTCAATCTGAAGAAAGTTAAGTATCCTTCTACAGCAAGAAAGATGTGTCAATTATTACTGTTTTATCATATATTTAGTGATGAGTCACACTCTTTATGCATTTTTCTTTTTCCAGATGAGCTTTAGAATCTCTTTATCCCGTTTAAAAATTTTATTGTTATTTTGGCTGGAATTCTATTAAAGCTGTTCCTTCGAAAAGAGTTCGTAGTTTAACGGTTTGCAAGTTTTTAATTCAAGAACGCAGAATGCCTCTTCATCTATTTCCTATTTTGTGTATTTCATTTTGCCTCATGTTTTCCTTTTTATTAAAGTCTGCTCTTCAAGACAGACCCCAGAACCTTCCAGCTCACATATCCCACCATAGCAATATAGTCTGGTCTTTAAGTTTCTGAATATGATAGTTTAGAACAGAAGGCTGCCTGTCCATCTAAAGCAAGATAAGTAAATTAACGGGTGTCTGTGTCTTCACTCTGGACGCTAAGTGAGGCTGAGAGCAGATTATCCACTTTCGCATAGTCGTGCTTCCTGCACCTTAGTTCGTGGGGCTAGATATCTTCCAAAAAATTTAAAACTAAGGACTTCTGAGCACAGCCTTGTACTGCAGTAGATGAAGAGCAGGCTGGATGGAAATAACGCTCTGAGGATTCATTGTCTGAAATGCGATTTGACATCATCCACTCTCCTGCAGATGGCTGGGCAGCAGTCCAGCAGTCCGTGGACCAGTGCTGCCCGGGGCCGTCAGCAGGGACGTGCTGCTTTGTAGAGCCAAACCCGGGGCAGCCAGCAGGCCCAGCGGGCACTGTGGTCAGTTATAACAGATTCTCCTCTCCATGGGCAGAGTCAGACTAAAGACCAGTCCCTATTTGGGCCCAGCAGGAGAAGGTAACACTTCCGTCTTTGAACTGTGATGTAGAAAGATAGCATTTCCTTCCCTCCAAAATAAGGAGGGATGGGGCTTGTGTGAAGCCATCTTCACGGCTTTCTGCTGGACCAGGTCTTTCTGATGAGGCCAGAACACATTTTGATTGGCTGTTTCTCTCTTACAACTTGCTGACAATGGTCACTTCTCAGTCAAGCCTCAGGAAATGTTGTCCCCTCACCCTGGATCAGTCACATTCACCAGGGTAACAGGGACTTGAGCCTGGAATACCTTCCCTGTGACTACCTGGCTACCTCCTACCTCCATGAAACTTTAAAAAGCTTTGGTATTGAGGATGCTTGAGCATCAGTTTTGCACCATTTAAATATGACATAGATGTATGCTTCAACTGGCTCAGTTATCAGGAAGGTGCCATTCTGGGTCATCTTTGTGATTTTCATCCAAACTTTTGGCAGCAGCCCTCTGTGGCTTTACAGAGGCTTTGAAGAGGAAGCAGTATTGAGAAAACAGAGCCAGTACAGGCAGTTGTGGTAACATCCAGGCCTGCGAGCACAGGTGGACTCACGGATGCCTGTGTTAATAGTATGTGGCGTGCTCTATGTAGAACACAGCCCTGGACCATGTGTTATGCGGTTTTCGCTCACACACGCCCAAACCCCCACTGAGCCAATCCACCCGAGTGACTCAGGGCCGAGGGATGAACCCTCTCAATAATTCCACTTAAAAGCATCTTCTGCCTCAAGTAGGCGGTGAGGTCTTTCATCCAGAAAAGCACTCAACCCCGTCCTGCTGAAGTCAGACGTTATTCGTCGCCTGTGATTAGAGCTCCAGATGAAACTCAGACTAGATGAGATAGACGATTGCATTAAGTGACTTGAATGAGTGAAAGAGCAGAGCAGGCCAGCTTAATAATATGGTTTAACGACATCTATGTGGAGCTGCAACTCTGGGGTCAGTCCTGGAGCAGTCAAAGAAATTAGGGACAGAGCAGTGAAATTAATATATTATGGCCTTCTGAGAGTCTGGGAACATCTTTCTAATCATCACACTTGGATTTTCTGAGTGTTTTTCTTCTCCCTGTCTCTTGAATTGCGAGTATAGGTAGTGTGATTTTTAAAGAGGGAATTCAAAAGCTGCTGGTTTTTTTTTTTAACTTTTTATTAAGATTATGATAGTTTACAACTGTGTGAAATTTCAGTTGTACATTATTGTTAGTTGTGTTGTAGGTACACCACTTCACCCTTTGTGCCCTCCCCCCATCCCCCCTTTCCCCTGGTAACCACCGATCAGTTCTCTTTGTCTATATGTTAACTTCCACCTATGAGTGGAGTCATACAGAGTTCATCTTTCTCTGGCTTATTTCACTTAACATAATACCTTCAAGGTCCATCCACGTTGCTGTGAATGGGATGATTTTGTCTTTTTTTATGGCTGAGTAGTTTTCCATTGTGTATATATATACCATATCTTCTTTATCCAATCATCAGTTGCTGGGCACTTAGGTTGCTTCCACATCTTGGCTATTGTGAATAATGCTGCGATGAACATAGGGGTGCATGGGACTCTTGGAATTGCTGATTTCAGGTTCTTAGGATAGATACCCAGTAGTGGGATGGCTGGGTCATAAGGTATTTCTATTTTTAACTTTTTGAGAAATCTCCATACTGTTTTCCATAGTGGCTGCACCAGTTTGCATTCCCACCAACAGTGTATGAGGGTTCCTTTTTCTCCACAACCTCTCCAACATTTGTCGCTTTTTGTTTTGGATATTTTTGCCATTCTAACAGGTATAAGGTGATATCTTAGTGTAGTTTTAATTTGCATTTCCCTGATGATTAGTGATGATGAACATCTTTTCATGTGTCTATTGGCCATCCATATATCTTCTTTGGAGAAATGTCTGTTCATGTCCCCTGCCCATTTTTTGATCAGGTTGTTTGATTTTTTGTTGTTGAACTGTGTGAGTTCTTTATATATTATGGAGATTAACCCTTTGTTGGATAAATAACTTGTAAATATTTTTTCCCAATTAGTGGGTTGTTTTTTTGTTTCAATCCTGTTTTCATTTGCCTTGAAGAAGCTCTTTAGTCTGATGAAGTCCCATTTGTTTATTCTTTCTATTGTTTCCCTCATCTGAGAAGTTATGGTGTCCGAAAAGATTCTTTTGAAACTGATGTCAAAGAGTGTACTGCCTATATTCTCTTCTAGAAGACTTATTGTTTCAGGCCTAATCTTTAGGTCTTTGATCCATTTTGAGTTTATTTTTGTGAATGGTGAAAAAGAATGGTCAATTTTCCTTCTTTTACATGTGGCTGTCCAGTTTTCCCAGCACCATTTGTTGAAGAGACGAAAGCTGCTGTTTTGATTGCTTCCTTAGAATGTCCTCCTCTGGAATGCCCAGATAATTTAGTATTATTATTAACAATAACAACCACCTCTAGCAGATGGCATGGGATGGAGGAATAAAACAGACCAAGAAATCCTAGGCCATAGCTTCTTGTTCAGTAGAGACTGAAGAAAAAATACACACGATCTGTAGCTGCAAGAGAGAAGCTAAAGCAATTGTGCATCCTGGGAGGCTAAGTGCACACGTTTGTTTAGGCAGCTGGGATGTTTTCACATCTATTAAAGCATATTTTATGAAATTGGGGGCCTCTCTTGTTTCCAAGACGATTTAGAAGGTGTCTTCTTGTCATTTGCTGCTTAGAAATTTCTAAATCAGCAACAGACTTTGTCATATTTCCCAAAGTGATCCATGGAATGCCAGCTCTACGAGATACCCATTAAAAAGAATAAAAGGAGAAAAAAAGAACATTCTGTGCTAGAATAGGTTTGGGAAATGACATATATTATATTCTCTTTTGGCAGAGTAATAATACCCATTTAGCATTTAGAAGCTCTGGAAATCCTTAGTTAACATTATTTAACCCAGAATTTTCCAGACATTTCTAGCAGCTTTATTGAGGTACAATTGATACACAATAAACTGTACACATTTAAAAAGTACAGTTTGATGAATTTTGACATATCTGTACACCTGTGAAAACATCGTCACAATCAAGATAATTCCTTTTTCTTGCTGAGCTGTGTTTCAGCTGTATCAGATATGTTTATCTGTCCACTTGTTGACGGACATTTGGGTTGTTTCCAGTTTGGGGCTATTACAAATGAGGCTGCAGTGGACATTTACGTACAAGTCTTTGTGTGGACGTATGCTTTCATTTCTTTTGGATAAATAACTAGGAGTGGAATGACTGATCGTATGGAAGGTGTATGTTTAACTTTTTAGGAAACTGTCAAACTGTTTTCCGAAGTGGTTCTACCATCTTATGTCGCAATCAGCAGTGTAGGAGAGCTCCAGCTCTTCCACATTCTCCCCAACACTTAGGATGTTCGGTCTTTGTAATTGTAGCTTAATAGACATGTGATGTTATTTCCTTGTGGTTTTAATTAGCATTGCCCTGGTGACTAACGATGGTGAGCATCTTTCCACGTGCTTATGTATCATCAACTCTTGTCTCCTCTCGGAAGTCTGCCATGTTCCCCCTGAGGTCCCTTTTGCTCTGCATCCTGGAGACTCTCTCAAGGTGGTAAGCTGGGAAAATCGTACGGCTCATTTCACTTATTTCTTCTCTCTCAGAGATGCTGTCTTTGATTGCCCGTTGCCCTCTTGAAAATGGTTATTTCTTATATTTTGTTTTGTTTTGTTTTGGTTGTTTCAGGTGGGAGAGTAAATCCAATCCATGTTACTCCATCTTTACTGTAAACAGAAGCTTCTAAACATATTGTTTATGGGGTTTTTTGACTATAAAAATCAGTTTTTCTTGTCCATTTTTTCATCTCACAGAACTTTTGTTCTATGGAACATGTATTCCAAAGATAAGATTATACTTAATACACTTGGTCAGGAGCCCTATGATATAATCAATGTATACCAGATTAATTTGACATATAGCCACAGCAATCTTCCTTGCATTTTCATTATGTGAAATGTATGTGTTATGTACGTTTCATCTTAACATACCAGGTTTGTAATTGAGGCACACGTCACCTTTTCCATTTTAAAAATGAGGAAAGAGGGGCCAGCCCCGTGGCCAAGTAGTTAAGTTCACGTGCTCCCCTGCGGCAGCCCAGGGTTTCACTGGTTTGGACCCTGGGTGTGGACATGGCCCCACTCGTCAGGCCATGCTGAGGTGGCGTCCCACGTGCCACAACTAGAAGGACCCACAACTAAAATATACAACTATGTACTAGGGGGATTTGGGGAGAAAAAGCAGAAAGAAAAAAAAAATGTCTCTTTCATCAGTAAAAAAAAAATGTAGAAAGAGGGTCATGCACATTTTTAATGAACATCTCTCAGCCATACTGGTCCTTAGTGAATATAGGTCTAGAAATACCCTTTTGCCTTTATTCTGGTCAGGTTGAAGCCTGCAAAGGATGTACCACTGGCTTTCAGGACTAATGTGGATTTTATCTCTAACCCATCATCCTACTGCTATGAGTGTGAACTTTCTAAAAATGCACAGTTGATGCAATGGTTTTTCTATTTAGAGGCTTAGAATTTCCAACAGTTGTAGGATGAGGTCAAACGTCCTTAACATGACATAAAAGCTTTTGTTATCTGTCTCTTGCCTGTTTTTAGTGTCCTCTCTTATTTTCCCCCTCGTGCACCTTGCCTTGCAGCCACATGGGGCTACTTGGAGTTCCAAAAAGACTGCCTCCTCCTTTGACATTTCCTTGCCTATAACACATAATATTCCTTCTGTCTAGAGAACTCTTATCCCTCAAGATGGTTCCGACCTCTCTTTCAATCTGAAGACTTCTTTGACTTTCCAGGCAGAGTCAGCATTACTTTCTCCTGCTCCTCTGGTGCCTCTGCAAGCCGACACCAGTCTTAGCATTTCCTACTAAAGCTCTCCGTGCATTCCTCTTCCCATCCACCAGACGCACTAGATGGTGAGTTGTTTTTAAGCCAGCGACTTGGTCTCTGTTCACCCCCCCCCATCTCCAGCACGCCTCAGAAGACAGTGGCTGGAAGGCAAGGGCACTCCAGGAGCGAGCACACCAAGACCACATTTTCCTCCTAGTGCGGACCTGGCTTGCTGGAGAATCAGCAGATGTGGGTGAAGCGCCTGAGTGTGTCTGACCCTGCTAAATGACCGGGTAAATCATAAAATCTCATCACAGAAGTCCGTGAGTCTGCTAAGGAGATGGTTTAGTGGCCTCAGCCTAGCACAGTGCTTCTTCAGTTCCGGGCAGCCTCCCCCAGGGTCCTGGCTCAGGCAGGATTGTGTTTGTTCCCTTCTGGATGGAGCTCGGGCCGCATAGGGTCTGGTATGTGTCTGTGGCCTGTTTGAGACAGCTGGCCAGTCCAACCAGGCTTCTCCAATTTGTTTCAGAGCAGCTGGCTCCCTTGTCAGTCTGTCCAAGAGAAGGTTCAGCTTCGTTGGATTTTTTTGTCAAAGCCTCTCAATGTCCTTACATTCTACAGAATGAGGCGGTGTTTTGGTTGCTGTTAAAAAAATTTGTTTATTGTTTTTAAAGAGATGGTACATTTTCGCGTTGAAGTTGATCACTCTGATTGCTCAGCAGAGAATATTTTGCTCCATGTTTAAACAGTGGTTTAAAGGAGACTTTTATGCGATGTCTTCCCAAATGGAGGGGTCCTCTTTCTCTCACGGATTTCCAGGAGCAGCAAAGTTACAACAAAATACGATGTTTTAAAAAATGTTAGAATATAGGATTTTTTTCATTTTGTTGGCAGAGATTCAGAGAAACCACAGTGTGATGCCACCATGTCTCAAAAATATTTTTAAAGTCCTTTTGCTACAAATATGCTGTCTCAAGTTTCCTATTTTGCCCTTCCGCATAATTTATTGTGCTTATTTGCATTACTTCTTTAGAGCTGAGCAGTAGCTGATATTGAAAAGCTTAAGTATCAGTATGAAAAACTATAAATTTTCTATGTGTGGGTGAATTTTTCATAGGATTTAAATTTCAGGTCTAAGGAAATATTGTACGCACAGTATGGAGTGAAATTTCCTTTGTTCAGAATTTGATGTTGATTTTCTAGTTACCCGATCAGAGTCAGCTGAATGTTAGCTTCAACATGTAGGGAAAGGGCGGCATCTTGCCGGCCCAGAATCCTCTTCATACAGCTCCTTGGTGCTTCTTTTTCTGTAACCCTTTGTCCCTAGGACACGAGTTAATGACCTAGGATTAATTAATAACCATTTGGAGTTGCAAGAAATTTTTGTGTGTATGTATATTTTCCTAAGGAGACTGCCAGTACCTTTCATCAAGTTCTCAAAGACATCTGTAATCACAGAAAAAATTAAAAATCACTTTTTAGGGACAAGATATGGGAGTCGTCTGGGGAGAGGTGACAGCTAACGTTTATTTGGCACCCTGTTGATGTGAGGTGACCTGCGTTGACAGGCAGTCCTGTTCTACATCGCGTGCCTTTGCTCTTGAGGCAATGACTTCCAGGAGCCTAGGGTCAAGGTAATGGCACACAGGCAGAGCCAAGTAATGATGCCACTGTTGAAGAAAGGATGCCACTGTTGGATGGCCTCATTCAAGTTCTTGTTTCTTAGATGCTGTCTCCCACTCTCAAATCTCTTAGGTTGTCATGAGAAGCTAGTCCTGATATTTTCAAGAATCTTCTTTGGAGACAGGAGCATGCTGAGACATGGATCAGCTCCAGGGTTCAAAGATTCGGACTGCCAAGTACCTCTGACAGACCCAAAACCAGAGCAGAAACTCTTGATAAATGGCATGGGATTCTTTTTTTAAATTAAGTCCCAGGACTACCGTGCTCTCCATGATGGATGAAAGAACCACTTAGACATTGACATTTAGCATTCTCAATTTATCTTCCTAATAGAAATTTAAGGAGCAAGAGTACAGATCACTTAAGATGCTAAGAACATTTAGAACAAATTCATTATTAAAGAGTAGTAGAAATTACTTTAACCCTGTTTCCAGAGGAGGAATGCAGAATTAACTATTGCAGAAAGGTTAAGAAGTGAGAAACAGATGAGAGTAGCTAAAAGCAGGGAGAACAAGAGAAACTCCTACCCTTGTATTACATTGAAATACCACTGCTGCTCTGTCTGGATCTGCAGCTCTCAAATGGGCGTTATCTCCATTGACTTTGACGGAGTTTCTCTGTGGTCAAGCAGTGGAACCAGCATGGTAGCCCCCAAGTTATTTAGGAACCAATTCTAGGAAAGAGTCAAAGTCTATAAGTCATATTTTTCATTTATCTACATGAAACTGTTGGAGGAGCAGCTCATGAAGCTAAAATTTGTCTCATTCCTCCAGGAATTTGAAAGCCTTTGTGAGTGACAGCTCTGCTGCCCTTACGTTCTCCTGGTGAAAGACTGCGAATGAAGCCTTGCCAGTTTCTAAGAGTTCAGTCTCTGAACTCAGAGGATATTCTGTCATTTTAGATATAGCTAAAAAGAAAATTAGACAGGGTCAATCTTGGTGACTTTTTTAACTCTAGGAAATTTATAAATGGAGAAGCTAATTAGCTTGCTTCTCTTCGTGCCACCTATTCAGAGAATGTGTGTTGTGTGTGTGTGTCTGCTACGTGCTGGTCCCCATTTCTGGCCCTGCCCTCAGGGCTGCAGCCCAGTGGTGGAAACACATGTGAAATAAACACATGGAAATACATGTATAGCTATAAATTTTGTCGTGTTTCACACAAGAAATGAACAACGTGCTAGGATTACGACCAGAAGGAGATCTACTTTTTTTTTAAATGATTTGTGACTTGATTATTTATAAAAATGATGTATGCTCTTTGTAAACATTTAAGCAACATAAAGAGCCCAGAGAAAAAGGCAAGAAATCTCCGCAAGAAATAATCAATATAAACATTTTATAGATACAGTTCTAGACATCTGTCTCTGGATATTTACAGATAAAAGGATAGATGGATGGAAAGAATTTAGTTAATATAGGAAGAGGATTACATGCTGTTTTAAAAATAAGTATTAGGGGCCGGTCCGGTGGCACAGTGGTTAAGTTTGCACGTTCTGCTTCTGTGGCCCAGGGTTCACTGGTTCGGATCCCGGGTGCAGACATGGCACCGCTTGGCAAGCCATGCTGTGGTGGGTGTCCCACATATAAAGTAGAGGAAGATGGGCACGGATGTTAGCTCAGGGCCAGCCTTCCTCAGCAAAAAGAGGAGGATTGGCAGCAGGTGTTAGCTCAGGGCTAATCTTCCTCAATAAAAAAAAAAAGTATTAAATTTAATTATATTTAAATTTAGCTGAAGCAAGAGAAGTTGAGGTATAGCTAAAGGAATGGCTAAGCTTTAGATAAATATTTCTTTACTAAAAGAGATATTCATTTGTAAAAGACCTATAAAGATAAGAAAAAATAGTATGAGGACTCTTAAGAAGATGTGTTTTAATGTTTTTCGTTTAAAATATATATAAATATTTTATACCTCATGGAGTGATTCTCTCTTACAAAAGTACACTTTCTTGCACCTCCTCTCAGCTCCAGATTATGTATTCATATTAGTGTTATTTGATCCTGATTCATGACGTCCATGTCGTCTTCTGGCTGTTTTGTCCTATAGAAACGCATTCATTGGTCGCCACAACGTCTGTTAGGATGGTTGCCCTGCTCCCGAGTCTCTTTTCAGTCAATCCATGGATGAAGGGGTTGCATCACGCAGCCGTCTTTTTGAGACGGGCTTCTGGTGTCCTTGTTCCCTCCTAATCTTGCATGTTGAGTTTGGGACTGCTAATGAATAAAGCTGCTAGGAACGTTTTTGCATAAGAGTTTTTGGACATATATTTTCACTTGTTTTCGGAAAATACCTAAGAGTGGAATTGCTGGATCACAGGGTACACGTATGTTATACTTTATAGGAAACTGCCAAACAGTTTTCCAAAGTGGTTGTACTATTTGACACGTCTGTCATCAGTGTTGGAGAGTTCTAGTTGTTTCACACCCTGCCAACATTTGGTGTGGTCAGTCTTGTGAGTTCTAACCATTCCATATTCTAGTGTGTATGAAATGGTATCTTGTAGTTTCACGTTATATTTCCCTGACGACTGATATGTTGAGCACATTGTTATGTTCTTCTGGGCTGTTCGTAAATGTACTTTTGCAAAGCCTCTGTTCAAATCTTTTCCCATTTTTTATTGTTTTTTTTTTTGTCTTTTTATTATTGATTTGTAGACATTCTTGATATATTCTGGATACAAGTGATTGGTTAGATACATGTATTGTAAATATTTTTTTAACCCATCTTTGGCTCACTGTTTCAGTTTTTTAATGGTGTCTTTTGATGGGAAAATCTTTTAAAATGTGGTAAAGTTTAACTTATAAAATTGTTCTTTTATGATTTGTGCCTCTTGTATCTACTCTAAGAAATCTTTGCCTACCCTCAAGTTGTGAAGAGATTGTCCTATATTTTCTTCTAGATGCTTTATAGTTTTAGCCTTATATTTACGTCTGTAAAATATCTTTGGTTAATTTTTGTTTGTGGTGTGAGGTAGGGGTCAAGATTTCAGACTTTCTTTCTTCCTTCCTTCCTTCCTTTCCTTCTTTCTTTCTTTCTCATTGAAATCCACTTGTTCCAGCACCATTTTTGGAAAGCATTTTCATCTCCCCGTTGAATTGTTTCCACACCTCTGCTGAGAATCTACTGACCATCTAAACATGGGATAGGCAACAGCTTGGATCTACAGCTCTACCAGGGCGGGGCCAAGGGATCCACGTCTCTGGCAAACTGCAGGTGGCAATGTGGCTCCTCCCAGGCATCCTGGCTGGAGCTTAGCAGGGATTCTTCAACCACTGCCAGCTCCCTCTCAGCCCAAATGCCACTGATGCTTAGAGGTGACGGGGAATGGGGCACACGCAGGCTGACAGACATTCTAGGGCAGCTCTGAGAGCTCACTGGTTCCATGCTTGTGAAGAGTTGTTTTCAAGGTTCACGAGTGCAGTCAGAATGCCTCCAGCCTGGACTTGAACATCCCTGTTCTGAGAGCCAAGAGGGAGTTCCCTGCCCCCTCCTCTTCCCTCACCTCCGCTCGTCTCCTCCCTGCCACACCACGTTCCTGCCTCATTTGTAGACTGCGTGAAGAGTGGATCTCAGCTTTGCTATTTATGCTCATGAGACCACTGCCCCCTCCAGCTGAGGAGTCTGATTACAGAGTGTTCCCTGACCACGAAGGAGAGGACCCTGGTGGCAAAGAGGGGTCATTGCAGAATCTTGCCATCCTACCTGCCTTCTGGCATCCTCACTCCTCCGTTCACATGTTGCTCTTAAGTCAAGCCAGATCTGCCGTGATGTTTTCTCTCTCATTCAGAGCAGCCGTGAGCTGGAGCGTCGGGAGCTGCTCAGTCAGAAGGGCAGGCGTGTTAGAGAGAAAGTGGTATAATTCCTGGCATTTCCAGCCTTTCTTCAGACTCTCTGCCCAGCAGCTGCTAAGTTAGGGTTTCTTACGATTAATAATTGAACTTCCACCTTGGGGCAGGCTCCGTCTAAGAACCACTAACAAGGAGTTTATTTGGTTTATTTATTCCCTTTTCCTCTTGTTGTATTTGTTTACTCTTCTCTCTGCCTGACACCGTATGTATATATATTTTTAAACTCTTAGAAGTAGTCCTTTCATTAGGAACTCTGTGTCCACTCCAGGCACAGACGTTGGGGAGGGATGCTATGAAAAAGACAGGAACTCCTGTTGGAAACAATGGAGCAAAAAATCATCCAGGGACTGGCCCAGTGGTGTAGTAGTTATGTTCATGCACTCCTGGAACTTTGACAGCCCAGAGTTCACAAGTTTGGATCCCAGGAGTGGACCTACACACTGCTTATCAAGCCATGGTATGGTGGCATCTCACATACAAAATAGAGGAAGATTGTTACAGATGTTAGCTCAGGGACAGTCTTCCTCAAGCAAAAAGAAGAATACTGGCAACAAATGTTAGCTCAGGGAGGATCTTCCTCACCAAAAAAAAAAAAAAAACAAACATCCTAACCGAGCCCTTAGGTGGTAGTTTGCAGTATTACGATGTTAAGATGAGGGCAGTTGACTTTTAGCTTCACTCATCTAACAAATATTTACTGAGACCTCTATGCCAGGCACTCTTTTAGATCCTTTAGATGCTGGAGATACTTTAGCTAAAAAACAAAACAACAAATAAGCAAACAAAATTAGGCCAAGTCTCTGTCATCATAGAGCTTCGAAAAGCTGTTGCTGTGAGTATATTGCTTTTTAAAATACCAGTAGTAGAGTAGTGGCCAGGTGGAAAGCAGTTACTAGAGGGTGTGCATATATACACACACACATATATGTAAAATTACATTGTATATTATATGTAGTAATACATACACACACATACACATACACATATATACACATAGCTAGCTAGCTAGAATGGCCAGTGATTAGCTATTTTGATGTTGTTGCTTTAGTTCACAGATGTTAGCAGCCCTGGGTAAAACCCTTCTTCTTTCCTCCTAGTGATATTAAAATACACAAAGCTTACTCTGCCTCTATGGGTTGAGATGAGGAGGAGCAGATGAAGCTCCAGTTAATCAGTCTTGGTAATAAATGTTAATTCTGGCCAACGACCCTGGGGAGAGATCTGAAATCATTATTTCGACTCACATGTGATCCGCCATATTGTGACAGATGACGGAGCCCTGCTCTCTGCAGGGCGGTGTGAGGGATGGGGCGATGAGTGGAACACGGCCTCTGCTTTAGCCATCAGTGTAATTGGAATCTGCCTCTGGTGTTTTCCCACTTTGTCTGGGCACAGGTGCTGATACCCTAGTTTTCCAGCCGGATTCTCCCGTAAAGAACCGCTGGGAGCAGCCTCCCACTCACAACCCAGCTCCCTTGCCTCTGTTCGTTGGCCAGAGCCCCAACTTCCTTCTCCCCGAGGCTCCCTGTGGTTGAGTGTCACCTACTCCTGGCTGTGCTCCCAGACCCGGCATCCCGCAGAGAGTCAGCATCCCACCGCCTCAGTCGTTCTGAGAACCTAGTAGGAAAAAAACCCAATTCTGTGTGAAGAGTGGAAATTTTTGTTATATAATCAAAGGCTCTTCCTGGTGGGGGGGAAACTTATTTTCCTTTCTTAATTATAGACTCCCCACTTTGGATGGGATATTAAAATATAATTGAACAGGTGCCAACCGGAAAAGGACCCCAATGGCCACAGGTGGAACAATTTAAAGCAACAAAATCAACAATGTCCTATTGGATTATAACCCAAAGTATAAAATAAATACCCATGAGTCCACCTATATAAGTAAATGATTGAATAAATTGCGGTATTTTAAATAATAATATTTTCATTACAGAAAAATTCCCAATAATGTACATAGATACTCCTCAAGGAGGTGAACTCTCCTTTCTTCCTTGAGTGTGGGTTGTTCTTAATGATTTGCTTCCAAGGAGTGGAATATGCAAAGGAGGGGAGAAAGTAACTTTCTCCTGCAAACTTACAACCTTGGCCAGGTGATCAAGGTTAGCTCAGAGATGTTAGCGATAAGTCATGTCGAGAGCACGTGCCCTTGATATGATGTGACGAGGATGGTACTATGCCTCTGTGATCTTCCTCTCCTAAACCCATAACCCAGTATAATCATGAGGAGAACATAAGACAAATCGTAATTGAGGGACATCCTACAGAATACTTGACCAGTATCCCTTGAAACTGTCAAGGTTGTCAAAAACAAGGAAAGTCTGAGAAACTGCTGCAGCCTGGAGGAGCCTAAGGAGATATAACCACTAAATGCGATGTGGGATCCTGGAAGGGATCCAGGACCAGAAAAAGCATAGTAGGGAAAAACTAGTAAAATCCAAATAAAGTCTGGAGTTTAGTTAATAGTGATGTCCCAATATTGGCTCTCTAGTGTTGACAAATGTCCCATAGTAATATAAGATGTGAAAAAAAGGGGGAACTGGAGGAGGGGTGTGAGGAACTCTCTGTACTATCTTTGAAACTTTTCTGTAAATCTAAAACTGTTCTAAAGTAAAAAGTTTATTCCGAACAAAACAAAGTGAAATGTAACTGGTTAGGAAGAGTGACCCTAGTCAAAATAGTTGAGAATGTAATTGCTGACGTAGATTTCAAGGTAGCATCACTTTGGCCATCAGACCCTAAAGTGAGGAGGTCCTTTCTGATGGGAAACCGAAACGGCTCCTGCTGTTGTTCATATTGGATTAGTGTGGAAGATGAACACTTCCCCACCATCCATTGCACGCCAGCTATTCATGATTGTTAAGTTCCTATTAAACTGCCTCTCAATCTTCTCTCTGCCCTTTTCTAACTGAATAAACTGGGAGAAGAGCCTCAGATGAACGGTCAGACAGTTGTTCCTCAGGACTTTGCTTTACCCCTGGCTGATGCTCGACAGAGGCATGTTCAGATACCATGTAGTGGGAAACGTTCTCGTAGGTAACTCTCCTCCGAGTCCCTAAGATTGGTTATGGACTTGGACGAGAGAGTTTGGCACGTTACCATCTTCTGTCCATTCTTTGCAAAACAGCTTACTGGCCTTTGGAGTTTTAATTCTCTCTTTTTGATAATTACCCGAAGAAAGCTTCATTTATTTCCAGTATTAATTGTTTTTGAGATTTCTTTCTTTTATAAGGTCTGCTGAAATGAAGCCCGAGTGCCAGAGGCATTCGTAACAAATGTTCAGAACTGATGAAGCAGTTAGGCAAAAAGGTAAAGGTTTAGAATAGGCACGACTCACCATTTCTGATGATACCCCGTTCTCTGCACAGGCTGCTCCAGCAGGTTCACACTGAATCTTGAACTTCTGGGAGGGCGAACGTTCTTAGGATTACGAACCTGGGTCACTTCAGAAACCTGCCTTTCCGACTGTCAAGAGGCACAGCCTCGTAACTCTAGGTTGGGTCCCAGATAATTTCTCCATCCCTTGAGTTTCAAGCTCGGTGGAATTGGGGCAATGGGATGCTGCAGCCAGGAGTGCTGGTTGGACCAGGGCCGGAAGGTGAGACCTGGGTTCCTGTGGAACTCTGGGCAGGAAGGCAAACACAAAGCAGCACTTGATAATGGGGCTGGTGACTTTTGTTCCCCTGTTGGATGTTACAGGGATAAAAGGAAGGTTGTAGGTATTTTTTTCAGTTGAAAATAATAGCTGTGCAAAAATCACAGCATAATTACTCCATCCTCTCTGACCCTCCCTTTCCCTGTATCAATTCTGGTTTTTAGTTTTTTGATGGAGAATTCATGGCATCAGTTGCAAAGTGTGTGAAGTGCTGTAACTTGACTACTTAATTGTCCTGGTCTTTCCCCTCTCTTCTGGTCCTTACTTTGCATCCTGCATAGTGCATCACATTTGTTTCTCAAACGACCCTGTGAACCAAGGTGGGTGGAATTCCGAGGTCCCCAGCTCTGGGGCCTGGTCTCTATTTTTCTTGTAACCTGTTATTTGCCTTTCACATGTTATTATTTAAGGGAGCGAGGGGCCCTCACCACCATGCCCACCCTTCTGCAGGGCCTGCTGGGGCAGAGCCAGCCAGGAGGCAATGTCACACCTCCCCTTGACTTCACATGAGGACCTCCCACCCAGGAAGCTGTCCTTAGGTTCCAGTTGTTCAAGGGAGAGTTGGATCCACTTGTGAATTGAGAATACCTTCTGAATGCTGTCTGAAGCCAGCTGTGAGTCATGAATACCTTTTGACTCCATGATGTCAGATTTTAGAAATAGTCGGCCTTTTGGAAACAGACTTTTCCCAGTCCTGGCATTTGGGGCATGTGTGCTTCCTGTTTCTTGAGCATCTTCGTAATCTTCCTTGCTGTCTCCTGAATGATCTGTTATTTCTCTATATTGAGACTTAATTTTTTTTTTCCTGGGAGGTTTTCTGTGTAAGACTCTGCGTTCATTTTTAAATGCTGCTGCTGCAAGTGACCAGCTTTCAGCTCTTTAGTGATGTGGAAATGCCTCATGCTGGTTCACTTAGACAGGTTTTCCTGTTCATTCACTCATTGCTTTATTCAGTAAATGTTCATTGATCATCTCCCGTGTGTCAGGTGCCGGGGATATGACACTAATCAGATGGACACACCCCCATCCGCCTAGAGCTTGTGTTCCTGCTGGGGGGCACCGTGCGGAACAAGGTGAAGAGGGGGAAACGTGTAGGAACCGGATAGCAGTGAGTGCGGCGGAGAAGCATAAGGCAGGGAAGGGGGTGTTGGAGGTGCTGACGTTTTAAATGGGATATTGAGATTTGTGATTAAGAGCCTGGAGAGGATAAGGGACAGCCATGGGCTGCCTGGAGAAAGAGAGTACCACTTGAAGAGGGAAAAGGCCAAACAAAGTCCAAGAGGTAGGCGTGAGCTTGGTGAGGTCCAACAGCAAGCAGTCCCCTGGGGCTGGGAGGCTTGTGTATTTTCCCGAAATATGTGAAGAAAATCTACTAATGGGCTGTCTTTTTTCCTGAAATCTCCAAGAGAAGTGACACCGTTTCCACAGTAGTAGCAAAAGTTGACAGTGTAGGTATGACGGGGTTCATGTCTCTCCAAGAGCTTTGCTTATTGCCGGGGAGCTGCCCTGGTTCTGGAGGGGGGGAATCCCCTTGTGCCAAAGATGAAGTCCCCTCTGCTCACTTGCCCTCGGGGTGAGAACGTGAGCCACCATAAAGCTGGAACAAGCACACTTGTCTTGCGGCTGTGTCCAAATCCATCGTGACTCCCATGGAGCACGTCTGATGGGCTCCCACGAGGGGCATCCGAGTCCGGCTGCTAGAAAAATCTCTTTCATTGAAAATTACCTGCAATTTTTCCCTCTTGCCCCGCTGCAGACTTTTTTCTTCCATCCCAGTTATCTCTCATGAATAATTAGGAAAAAGATTATTGATGATTTCAATTGAGCATCACAAGCTGATTGCAAAGGAAAAATTAGGACTTCTTTTCCCCATTTTAACTTGACACTGACCAGACTGAAAATAATCTTACTTGAGGGTCTCATTGCCCATCCTGCAAAGGAGTCAGGGAACTGGGCCCAATTTTAAAGCCAACAGTAATTTTGCCTTATGAGTTACTGTTCAAAGACCCAGTATGATAGGTGATCACAAAGTGATGGCTGAAGAGAGGGAGGAATATGGGAGCAAACCTAGAGGAGAGGGCGAGAGAGACAATTAGATTGGAAAGATGTGAACAATTGATCTCCAAGCCTTTTCCAGCATGTTCCCTCAAAAGCACACCCCTAACACACCAGCTTTTCTCAGTGTAACTTGAGACTTACGTATCTTTCTCAGATATGCACAATGATCTTTAGAAGTGTGTGTGTTTCTGCTCTTCTTTATAGAGAGGATAATGCTTTTGAATCTTTTGGTAGGATACTGCTTAATTAGGTTTTGTCTAAACCAAGAGGGACACTAGCTCACATTATGCATTTTCTCTTAGCTCACCTCATAACCAAGGACTGCCCAGGCTGGATGCCTGGCTGGGGTCTGAGGACTTATTTCAAGGCTGGAGGCACAGGGAAATTGATAAGGTCCCTATGGGATCTAAGTTTCTGTGATTGTGGCCCCACTAGTACTAGATTTTAACAAGTAGAGTCAAGCGTTTAGAACTTGATAGCATGCTCCCTTGGTTCTTCTCTACTTGACTTTGGCTTTAGGGTCAGGGGAAGTCAACCCCTGATATGAAGCATTTGGCTGCTGCCCACTTCTCCTCACTAAACATTCCACAGTAGCTCTTTGTTTATTCTTTATTCAGCTGTCATAATCCAACCTCTATTTCTACCCAATGATCCAGACGGTTGTGGACATGGCAGAGCATATGTCTCAAGAGAACAAAAAGGAAAATTTCTGAATTTAACTTTGACCCCCCGACAGAAGGAGATGCTAACATAGTAAGCGGATGAAAGTGTTCTAAGGAAAGAGGAAGGAAATGAGTTAGAAAGGAAACCCTGACTCCAGGATAGATAATAATTAATAAATGAACATGTACAAACTGAGTAATCAGTAAGAGCTGCATGAACGTAGGATGACAGACATGTGCATGGCGGTGTGTGTGTGTGCTCATGCATGCATGCACGCGTGCACTGGTGGGAGATGAGGGAAGGAAGGATGGATGGATTGTGGAGCATTTGGCATCACTGGATTTGAATAACTTTTCCATAAAATTCTGTCTCATGTTGCAATTTCGCTGGCATATGCTGGACAACCTAAGGGTTCCAGGAACCCTCTGCCCTCCTAGGAAGTCCTCAACAGGGTGGCAGCTGTGCTCAGAAAGATGCCTGTCACCCTGGCCATTATGAAAGCTGCATCTTTCTCCTTTGGCAGCTCTTGGGGACGTGAAAAATGCTCCACTCTGCCTGAGTGTAATTAAACTTTGGGCTGAAGTTTTACCCTGCAGCTTTGCTGGCAAATTTAATAATGATGAATTAAGTGGAATATTTACAGAATTAACGAGGAACAGGATTTAAAATAATGTATACAGTTCACTTACTCACATTCTGTGTGACTCCCCCACCTTCCAAATGTTATTCCAGCATCCGGTCTAATTGCACCAGCTTTTCCTTCCCAAGCTAGCCCCCGTCTCCTTTCCTCTCTCTGCAGCAATTTGCTCTCTGTTTCTCTCCTACTATGTTTAAAATATGTTTACCTACCTGGGTTTTTAGTTGTGAGATTTCCTTTCTCTCCCTAGCTTATTCAATATGCAGCCACTATAACATTCCTTAGGTTTATTTGGGGTATAAAATGATTAGGCCATATTTTTAGGAGAAAGAAGTAGAAGGATCCCAAACTCTGCAATCTTTGTCTTACTTCCTTTGTCCACAGTTGGGTGAGGGACCTTGGCGGTGCTTTTTCTCCTTGGGGAGGGGGAGGGAACGGGGCCCTTGTTAGGTATGGCCAACACAGCTGCACCCCCGGTCACCATCACGCCCTCCCCTGCCCCGCCATCAAGAGTGCTTCTGCTCATCTGTCCACAGTTCTCTCTTTCATCTCAGAGTCGTCCCTGGCAGTTTCTTTGGAAGAAAGGTGAAAGTTTTGCAGGTGAAAGTAAGGGGCAGACACCTAAATTTTCTCTCTGGAGTGGTAACTTCCGGCTCCTGTATCAGCCGCTCCACCTGCACAACAGCAGAGATTTGTAGGACCTTGAATTACCAGGCAGCAAGATGTCCCCCTTTCTCCTGATGTGAGCTTTGCATAAAATCCTAGGACAGCCTTGCAAATAGGTGCTCCAGCTCTTCATCGTCTGAGCATCCAGCCTCACTGAGGAGGGCGCTCTCTCGCCGTTCAGTCATAAAACTGTGAGAGGGAACCATGTGCGTCTGGGGTGGGAGAGAGATGCCCTGCATCCAGCTGCATCCAGAGTGGACTTTGCTCTTTGCTTTGGAGCAAAAATCCTCACCCAGAGGCTCGCTTTCCCCAGACAAACATTTGAGTAGTTGTTTCCAACCTACTATTCTCTTGTTCCACT
Source organism: Equus quagga (assembly GCF_021613505.1). Classification (NCBI taxonomy): domain Eukaryota; kingdom Metazoa; phylum Chordata; class Mammalia; order Perissodactyla; family Equidae; genus Equus; species Equus quagga. Next base: position 107,859,158 of record NC_060277.1, on the reverse strand, counting down.
GTCAGCCAACAAGACTTTATGGCAACTGCAGTTTGACCTGATCAGGGAAGGACCTTGTGGTTGAAAGCGGGGGCAACCCCTTTAAACTAGCTGGAGGAAGAAAGGGGAATGCATTTTAAGGACACAGAATCCAAGGGCGATGAGATCAGTGGGTCCTCGTGGGGCACTGGAATTAGGAAGTGTGAAGCTGACGGCATGTGCTTATTCAGTCTACTCTTCTCCCCACCAAGGCCTTTCTCTTCTGCATTCCATCTTCCTTCTTCACTCTGCAAACCTGCTTCTCAGCTCTGCCGTAGCCGGTTAAGGGCTGCCCCACAGCTCCCAGCTTGCTGCCTCCTCAGTTCAAGAGAACAGTTGGGTTTGAGAATCTGGCAGAATTGCATGAGTTGTATACCTGCGTGGTCCAGTTGACCCCCTCTGGGGAGCATAGGAGAGCACGCATGTAGCCCAGGCTCTCCTGCATGGGGAGAAGGCACCCGCAGAGGAGGTGGGTGGAGAGCCGGGGACACACTCCAGAAGATCTATACATCTCAGGATGTGGGTCTTGGCTTCTAGCTCTCTTCTACCTCCAGGACTCTGTCTGCTGGCTGGGATCCCCTGCCTCTCCCCAGCACCAGAGACGAGCAAAAACTCCATCGCAGGCATTGCTCTTTCCCTTTCCAACCTACAGATCTCCAAGCGTAGGCATCCTCTCTGCAGCCAGGGAAGGGGAGTTGCTGAGGATTTTCAGAGATAATTAGGTGAAAGATATCATAGGCTCATTATTGGGCAAATATTTTCCAATTAAAAGGTAAGTGAGGGGCCGGCCCAGTGGCACAGCAGTTAAGTTTGCACATTCTGCTTTGGGGGCCCAGGGTTTGCTGGTTTGGATCCCAGGTACAGACATGGCACTGCTTCACTTGTCAAGCCATGCTGTGGTAGGCGTCCCACATGTATAGTAGAGGAAGATGGGCACAGATGTTAGGTCAGGACCAGTCTTCCTCAGCAAAAGGAGAAGGATTGGTGGCAGATGTTAGCTCAGGGATAATCTTCCTCCAAAAAAAATAATAGAAAAGGTAAGTGAGTTGGGCCAGCCCCATGGCCTAGTGGTTAAATTCGATGCGCTGTGCTTCAGTGGCCCAGATTTGGTTCCCAGACGCAGACCTATACCACTTGTTGGTGGCCATGCTGTGGCAGCAACCCACATACAAAATAGAAGAAGATTGGCAACAGATGTTAGCCCAGGGAAAATCTTCCTCAGCAAAAAGAAAGGTAAGTGAGACTGCAAAATGATGCTTCAGGCCAGTCAGGAGCAACATTATTTTGGAGCTCTGTAACACCCAAAAATCTGCAGGAGAATATGGCTAAAGAGGAAGGGGAAGAGTGATCTTCCTGCATCTGGAGAGCATCTGGGGCTGTGTGGAACCAACTTCTTGGCTGCTTCCTTTGCTTTGGCATTGAACCAAGATTAAAAATGGATGAGTGGTGACTGGGGGGGGTCTACCCACAATGCTTTGCAAATGAACGAATTGCCTCCTGGCACACCATTTCCAGAGGTAAAGCCAGGAATAATTTCCTGCCTAGTGCTGCCTGACCCCTGGCAGGGATCCCGAGACCCTTCCAGGTGAACGAATGGAGTCTGGATGGGAATGTTTATCCAGTTGTGCTGTGGGAGCAGCGCCTAAGTGCAGGATGTTCAGAGGTGCCAGGGCTCTGCTTGTTAGGGGGGAGGGGGGCCATTTCCCAGGCCTCCGCCTGGATTGACATCGCAACCAGAGAGAGTGCCACGTGAGCGTACCTGTACTCCAGCTCAGGGTTCTCAGTGTGCTCTGCTCACCCCCGACATTACAATCACCTTAGGCACTGATTGAAAATGTGATTCTTTCCCTATTGTAAACCTATTTAAATAAACAAGGTAGGTTTTTTTAAGTGCGGAAGTAGAAAAATCTATAAGTTATATTAAGCAAAAAGCAAACTACGAAACAGGAAATAATACCATTCCTTTTGGGTTAAAAAAAAAATTGTTGAGAAGGACATATGTTCTGGTATTAATGTAATATTTTTCCTGGTGGAATCCAGTAGAATCTGTGATCACTGGTTCCCTTGGGAAGAGAGAGTTGAGGCAGCGAGACTCCGAGTTTTCATTTCAGCCCTTCCTGTTCTGCTTGCATTTCTAACCGTCCATCTGTGTTACTTTTATGCGTTTAAATGTCAGCAGAGATTCTCTGGGCAGTGGGACTACACACCATTTTCTTTTCCTCTTTATGCTCTTTTTATATTAAGAAAATCATGCAATTTTAAAAAATGAATCTGCCCCTGGCCCATAGTGCCAGACTCTCTGGGGAAGGAGCCCGGGCTCTCCTATTGAACATGTGCACCAGTATTTGAGAAGGAGGGGCATCAGAGTGTGCCACCCCCGAATATCCCACCTTGGCATATTGAGTATTTGCAGCTGAAGACACTTGAGAAGCAGCAGATGCAGGAAGGGCTCTCTGACTGCCCTCTTTCTACCTGAAAGCAGGACATACATTTCCCAGGAGAAAGGTGCTCCCACCCCCCACATCAGGAAGGGCAGAGGACTCTTCATCCTCAGAGGCTCTTCTCCGTCCAGAGGAGGCACCGGGAGGAATCCATGTAACAGGCTTTACTAAAACAGCCCTCATCTTCCCTAGTTCCCCCGAGTATTTACCTTCCCGGGGTGTCATTCCTAAAAGCCCACATCTCTTTTCCTTTGTGGTGTCAATTTCTCTGCAAATTTGTTTTTCTTTGTTAAGAGGCTGCATAAGCCCCAAGTTCTAACCACCCCTTTGAGTTTCTCCTACTCTGCCCCCTGCACATGTTAATAAACTCTGTTTTTCTGTTGTTCATCTGTCTTTGTCAGGTTAATTTCCAGACCCCAATGGCAGAACCTGGAAGGGTAGAGGAAATGGTTTTTTTTTTTCCTCCCAGGCAAGAATCTGGCTCGTAATCCCAGATGCTTCCAAATGGACATCCTGACAAACGCCAGGGCCTTCACTGTCAGCAAATGCTGTCTGCTGCTTGCGTCACTTTCACTGCAAGTGAAACTGGGGGATGACAGCGCTGGGGCATTTACTTGGGTGTGACCCCTTCAAATGCACCTGCCTGAGCCTTAGCCCTAGAGAAATCACTGACTTCCTCTTCGGGGACCAGCTGGAGAAAACTCTCTCTTTTAAAGAGCCAGACACCCCCTGCCCGATCTCCTTGTCTTAGATCAACTTTGACTAATCGCAGGAGTGGAATCCATTGTACTCACAGTCCCAGGGGTTGTACAAGGAGTGTACACAAGGAGGAGGGGGATATCTTGGGTGCCAACTTTAGAACTTTGCCTCCTACATGGATGCCAAAGAGAACATTTCTGTTTTTACCATTAATATGATGTTTATTATAGATTTTTTTTCCTTCTTCTCCCCAAAGCCCCCCAGAACATAGTTGTACATTCTAGTTGTGAGTGCCTCTGGCTGTGCTATATGGGACGCCACCTCAGCATGATCTGATGAGCGGTGCCATGTCCCCGCCCAGGATCCGAACCTGCGAAACCCTGGGCTGCCGAAGTGAAGCACATGAACTTAACCACCCGGCCACGGGTCTGGCCCCTACTAAAGATTTTTGATAGATACTAAAAATAGTTCCCTCATATCCATAGTATTTTGCATCTATGTTCTTAAGTGAATATGGCTTGAAATTTTTATTTCTTATGTTGTGTTTCTCCGTTTTCAATATTAAGGCTATACCAGCTTCATCCAGAGTTGGAGAATTTTACTTCTTTTTTTCCCCGTTAATTCTCTGGAATAGTTAGCATGGGATTGGGGTTATTTGTTCCTTAATAATTTGATAATATAGGGGAGGGGAAAAAAAGCTTTTTCTCTACTCTATTACATTTTTTGTCTAAGGCCTATGAATTAAACTGACAAAAGACGGATTAACAGGAGAAAAGCATACGAATTTTATTTTCCATTTTACGTGCACGAGGGCTCCACAGAAAAGAAATGAAAACGCAAAGAAATGGTTAGGCTTGAGAGTTTATATACCATTTTAACAAAGGGTGATAAATTGTAGAGAAGTGACTAGACAAAGAAAAAAAGATTTGGGCTTCTGGGGGCCATAAGTTGTGCGAAGATAAATATATAGGAGAAACTAATGGTAGATAAGGGTTTCTTAGTGAGGTTTGTTATGCAGACTCAAGTCATCTGTGGTGTTCCCCTCTTCCTGGTACAGACTGGGGAGACACTTTTACAAATGAAAGTTTATGTCATCTTTACAAAGGGGACTTTGTGCCCTGCTTTTAGGCAGAAGGGCAGAGCTCAGAGAGTACCTCCCATGTCTGCTGTCTCAATTGCATTAACCTCAGTATAATCTTTATGCCAAAGTGGTATATTTGGTGTAGCATATTCTGATCCCCTTCAATAGTCTTTATCAATAATGCCATCTTGCATCTAATATGTTTGTGTATACGTGTGTGTGTGTGTGCGCTTCATCCAGCACGCTAGAGGCTGTTCACCTTGGAGACATGCTGTGGACATTGCTATGGTCTTGTCCAAGATTTGTGCTGCTGCTCCATATTTTTGTTTGGTTTGGTTTGGTTTGGTAAAGGAGATTGGCCCTGAGCTAACATCTGTTGCCAGTCTTCCTCTTTTTGCTTGAGGGAGATTGTCCCCAAGCTGACGTCTGTGGCAATCTTCCTCCATTTTGTGTGTGGGATGCCGCTACAGCATGACTTGATGAGTGGTGTGTAGGTCCACGCACGGGATCCGAACCTGCAGACCCCGGGCCACCAAAGCAGAGCCTGTGAACTTAACCACTACACCACCGTGCTGGCCCCTGCCTCTCTATGTGTTATATTGTTCTATTTACCATGCGTTTTCTTTCCTTCTTTTATTGGGTTGATTGATTTTCCTATATCTCCCTCTTTCTTTCCTTACCCTTTATTAGTTTGGAAGTTTTTAATTCAATTTCTTTTTTGTGGCTACCTTTACTTTTTTAACGTACATAGTTGACTTGATGTACAGACTTAATCAGTATCTTTACCCTTCTCCCTAGCTATCTAAGGACCTTGGCATGCTTCAACTTGGTTTATCCTGTCATCATCCATGTTATTATTTTTCTAATATTTTAGTTCTACCTTTTTTTTGATACGTCCAAATTAGTCATTAGTGTTGTTACTGTGTTTCTAATAGCCTTGATTGTGTAGAGCAGTTTTAGGTTCACGTCAAAATTGAACTGAAGATGATTCTCCATATACCCCCCGCCCCTATTCTTTCATAGCCTCCCCATTATCAACATCCCCCATCAGAGTGGTACATTTGTTACTATTGATGAGGCTACGTGGACACATCATTATCATCTAAAGTCCATAGTTTACATTAAGGATCGCTCTTGGTGTTGTACATTCTATGAGTTAGACAAACGTATGATGGCACGTATCCACCATTATAGTATCATATAGAGTATTTTCACTGCCCTGAGTGTCTTCTGGGCTCTATCTGTTCATCCCTCTTTCCTCCTTACCCCCTAGCAACCACTGGTCTCTTTACTGTCATCGTAGTTTTGCCTTTTCCAGAATGTCACATGGCTAAAATCATACTGTATGTAGCCTTTTCAGATTGACTTCTTTCACTTAGCGATATGCATTTAAGTTTCCTCCGTGTTTTTTCATGGCTCGATAGCTCATTTCTTTTTAGTGCGAAATAATATTCTATTGTCCGGATGGACCACAGTTTGTCCATTCACCTACTGAGGGATATCTTGCTTCCAGGTTTTGGTGATTGTGTGTTCATAATCTGCTAATAAACATTAAGCTGCTGTAAACATTAATATGCAGGGTTTTGTGTGGACGTAAATCTTCAGCTTTTTTTGGTAAATACCAAGGAGCACTATTGCTGAATTGTATAGTTAAGGTCTCAGAAAGAAACCATCAAACTGTCTTCCAAAGTGGCTGTGCCATTTTGCATCTCCACCAGCAATGAATCAGAGTTCCTGTTGTTCCACGTTCTCATCAGCATTTGGTGTTACCAGTATTCTGGATTTTGACCGTTCTATTAGGTATGTAATGGTATCTCTCTCTTGTTGTAATTTGAATTTCCCTGATGATATCACGGGGAACATCTTTTCATATGCTTATTTGCCGTCTATATATCTTCTTTTGTGAGGCATCTGTTAAGGTCTTTGGCCCATGTTTTAATCAGGTTTTTTGTTTTCTAATTGTTGAGTTTTAAGAGTCCCTGGTATATTTTGGATAATCGTCTTTTATCAGATATGTCTTTTGCAAAGATTTTTCTCTGTCTTTGTTTGTCTTCTCGTTCTTAATATTATGTTTTGCAGAGCAGAAGTTTTTAATTTTAATGAAGTCCAGTTTATCAGTTGTTACCATTTTTGTATAATATAATGTTTTATATAATCAATGGTTGCTTCTGGTTTTCCAACATTTGTGCTGATTTCTTTGCTCCCCATTGCTCCTTGCATTGCACTCCTTTCTGGATTCTCTTCTTCTTAAGAACTATTTTCTTCCTTGACTATTTCTTCACTTAGGATCCCTGGGGGTAAAATCTCTTAGTCTCATCTAAAAATATCTTTATTTCTCTCTGGCTGTTTAAAAGAAAACTTGAGTTGCATTTAAATGTCTAGTTGACAGAAATTTTTATTTCCTTTGGCGCTTTGACAATATTATTCCATTTGGAATATTATTCCATCAGACTGAAGAATTGTGTTACGTGTTGTATTCTCTGTAAGCATTATAAAATGTACACGACAGCAGCTTCATTTCAGTTTTCTGTCTTTCTCTCTGGTTGCTGATACATTTTTTTCATTTGTCTTTAGTGTTTCTGTGTTTCAGTGTGATGTGGTTTTGTGTGTGTGCGTGTGTTTATTGTTCTGCTTAAGACTTGCAGTGCTTTTTTAAACTGAATACTCATTTTATTATTATTATTAGTTATTTCTGGAAAGTTTTTTTTAGCAATTTTCTCTTAAAATTTACCTCGCCCTCATATTCTTTATTTTCTTCTGCAACAGTTATTGGATGTATATTCCACATTTGTATTTATCTGCCATGTGTCTTAAACTTTTCTTGATGTCATCCATCCTTTCTCTCTCTGTGATCTATTCTCTAGTTCATTGATTAGTCATTGAGCTGATTCTAACCTATTTAACTTGTCTGTTGAGTTTAATTGAAATGACTATAGTTTTTATTTTTTAGTTGTCCTAGTGGGTTCCTTTTAATCCGTCTGCCTTTTTTGTTGTTCATGTGGTTCTTTTCTTAAGGTTTTAATTTCTTTTCTTTATTTCTTTAATCAGGTTAGGCATATTTTATATTATATTTTAAATTGTAAGTCTATTCTAGAAAGGCCATGTTTCTCCATCTGTGTGTGTTCAGTGACTCCCATTCGTGGTGTACTGTTTTCTCCTAGGCTTTGTAGTGTTTTAGCATCAATCCCTCTCTACTAGGGTGCATTTTTTCTTGAGGATTCCTAGGGTCCTGGATTGTGGGAGAGCCCTGCAGAGTAGTTTTGTGTTTGTTTCTGGAAGACCCCTTTGCAATAACGTTAGCCTGGAACCGATTTTCACAGTAGTGTCGGGGGGGTGGGGGGGGGGTTCCTAGCCCACAGAAAGTAGAAATTCAGAATTCCAGCCTGTTCAAGGTGTAAGCCCAAGGCGTTTACTTTTCAAGCATTTTTTTTCTTGAGAGACCAGGCAGAAACATGCGATCATCCTTTTTGTCTCTCTGTGCAGCTGGATGGATTTTTTTCCAGGCCGCCCTTCCACATAGGGACGGAATTTCCTGACCGGCATTTGTAGAATTTCTCCTGCTGCTTCGTGTGGCCCAAGGCCTCGTCTTTGCCCCATGTGGACAGGGACACCCAGACCCTGTTCGTGGGACTCTAGGCGGCCTCTGAACTGGTTTTGGTGTTTAGCCCTGGTTTACAGCTTCCTCATCGTTAACGAGTCCCTTTCTTTATTGCAAGCTCGGGTGTGTATTTAAAACCTTTTTTGTTTGTTTATTTCATCCATCGTTTCTAGGCGGTTGCGGAGGGAGATTTTTGTTTTATCTTAATCTTTAATCTTGCTGGAAACAGACATATCTCCGGTAGAAATTTAAATCTGCAAAACGGTCATGCTTAAGTGTCGTCTTCAGTCATTCGCCAGGTCCCCTGTGCTCCAGGTGCTGCCAGGCAACTAGCCATTCTTCAGTATCACTTCCTGGAGCTTCACAAACTTATATCTTTTTCAAGGCATGTGACTTAACATTTCTATAAATTTGCCAATAAAATGAAAATATAAACAAATGTTCGCGATCTCCAAGCCTGACATAAGAGGTGGCTGGGTTAGGACTTCTGTTAAGCTGTTAGGCAGGGAGGGAATTTTTGAGTGAGGACTAATTTTATAAGTGCTGAGTTCCCCCATTTGTGAATATTTGTGGGTTATGAGCGTGTTTCCTTTCCTGTTCTACCTTGCAGAACTTGGAGAGGGCAGGCCTTGATGAAGAGGACACTAGGAGTTGTTATGTGCATCCGTCATGTTCGGAACCATGTGCTGGGCGCTCACCATTGCGGGAGGAGGGGTCCCCTGTCAGCCCTTTCACAGCCCAGGCTCATTTGGTGAGCAGCAGGCTGTTAGATGTCCAGCTTGAGCTGAGCTCAGCCTGTCCTATAAAGGACAAATCCATGGGAAAAGCCCAAATCTGTTGGTCCACGTTTCTCACAGGGTGGATCTTGATCTCTCTACATCAGGATTCCCTGGGGTGCTAGAAAAAAATACAGAGGCTTATGCTCTGCCCCTGATTTGCCAAAATCAACTCTCTTGGGACGGGGCAGGGGAGTCTGTCTTTTAAACTTCTTCGGTGATTCTCAGTCATATTGCAGTGTGAGAATATTTGTCCCGGGTGCCGCACTGAGGTGGTGATGGTGAAGCCAGCGCAGTCCTAGGAATCTTTTGGGCAAACAGAATTTCGCTGGCGATGGAAAGGCTACGAACAGTGAGAACTGGGATCTTAGGTTGCTTTGTGCTTGAGTGTGGCACTGGGGAGAGAGATTTAGCTCAGTGGTTTATCAAAAACCCCATCTTTGGAGGCGATTTTTTTTGAGGGGAAGTGGATGGTTTAAAGCCACTTGGTGACATGAAAAGAAATGGAAGGAAGAGCATAGGAGAAAACCTAACTGAACATTAACTTCCTTGGGGTTTGTGCTAAAACGTTGCCTGGATTTCAATTAGGCAGAGCACCTTCTTCTCCATCCCCAATTGGTCAGGTTGCCATGGCAACAGGCACACTGCTGTCTGTAGCTGCCCCACCCCCACCTGCCTCTGGCAGAGGCCATCCTACAAGTTCCGCTGAGCCCAGACTAGACTTCTCTGCAGTCTCGAGGCTGCAGTGGCATAATGTAGGACAGATTTGGGTGGGGAGGCGAGAACTTGCCACTTCAGGTGGTTTCACACTACACTCTAGTAACTTCCAGAAAATGTGCTAGGCGGCTCCGTCTGGGTTGGATGTTCTGTTCCTGCTCACTGGATTCAGGAACCGTATGCGCTAAGGCATCACAGGTTATCCTATGGGCAGAGCACACCTCTGTGCCACCTCCCCTTAGCACTCACTCACCCAGTGTCTCTCCATGGGTTCCCCTTGGGTCCTCTCGGAACAGGGTCTCTCAGAGTGGGTTCCATGGGCTTTCTCCACTGGCGCTCGTTCCCATGCTCCTGGTTTGGTAAAGGGAGGAGATGATGCAATCTGTCTTCCTAAGAGAGATTACAACAGGAGGAACATGTCCTGGGCATGAGGTGGTGTATTCCACTTGGTGCAAGGGGAATAAATGATGGTACGACTCCCAAGTGAAGAGCCCAGTAGATGGTTGGCGAGAGGTCTGAGCTGGACATACGAGCTTGGGAATCTGTTCTCAATCGGTTTTCCTGGATCTTTCTTTCTCCCCTAAATTGTATTACCTAGAGTGCCTGTCACACCTGTGGACCCCTGAGCCCTGCCCAGGTCGGCCATGAGCTCTAAGCATCAGCACTTAAAAAAAATTTTAAATATGATTTTTATAAAAGTTATTTAGGTGATGTTTCTTTTTAAAATTTTATTATGGTAAGAATACTTAACATGAGATCTACCCTCTTAACAAATTTTTTTTTAACTTTTTATTAAGATTATGATAGTTTACAACCTTGTGAAATTTCGGCTGTACGTTGTTGTCAGTCATGTCATAGGTACACCACTTCACCCTTTGTGCCCTCCCCCCACCTCCCCTTCCCCCTGGTAACCACCGATCAGTTCTCTTTGTCTCTATGTTTAACTTCCACCTATGAGTGGAGTCATACAGAGTTTGTCTTTCTCTATCTGGCTCTCTTCACAAATTTTTACGTGTACAATACAGTACTGTTGACTGCAGGTCCAATGTGTACAGCAGCTCTCTAGAGCTTATCTTTCAGCTCTGCTGAAATTTTATGCCCATTGTTTAGAACTCCCTATTTCAAAAATACGTAATGCTTCACCAATTTGGGTGTCATCCTTGCACAGGGGCCAGGCCAGTCTTCTCTCTGTCTTTCCAATTTTAGTATCTGTGCTGCCCAAGTGAGCGTGAGAATCTGCACTTTACTCAAGCTCCCCAGGTGGGGAGTTTTGTTGTTATTTGTTTGTTTATGCATGCTCAAGTTTGAGAACCACTGTGACAGACTCTAAACATGGCCTGGGCCCAGTTTGGGTCTTGCGCCACCAGCTGCTCACAGACTGCTCCCCACACACACGTGTCGCCTCGGCCCCCCACCTCTCTCTGTGTAGTAAGAGCTGCAGTGTCCTAAGGATAACTGATCCTCCATCCTCCAGCTCTGTGGTCCTTTTTCATGGTGCTGGTCGGTGATAATCTGAACATCCTGTGGAGAGTCTGTCTTTCCGGAGCCTTCATTTTCACAGGACATTTCTGCTTTTAGCCAAAGCTGAAAGGAGACAGGGCCCTCTGCAGCCACGTCTCTCCCCTTCTCTGAAGCTCTGCTGGATGGCATTTGTTTTCCGCTAGGAACCAAGCCATCCTTCCCATGTCCCTGTGGTCGCTGTCTCAGGAGGGACTGTATGAGAAAGTGTGTTCCTAGCCTGGCAGACGATTCTGCCCTGCCCCAGTAAATCTTCTCCACCAGGCGGGGCCCACCCTTGAACACGCGGGAGGCCTCCTTAGTCCCCACCCACACCGATTTCCCTGATAAGTCCCCCTCCATTTGGTTTCTCATTTCTCTTATTCCTGTTATGCCAGATCCAATCTCTTTCTTTGCTCTGTTGGCTCCAAGCAACCTCAGGTCAGCACAGCCAACTTTGCCCATCAGCCTCCCTTCTGACCCGACACTTCCGCCTCGGGAAGCCGGGGGCTCCAGAATTCAGCCTCCCCACCTGGGACCCACGGGGAGCCCTCTCCAAGTCAGTCGGGCGTCTCGGCAGAGTGCCCACTGGATTCCTTACACAAACACAGCCACCCTGTGAAGATGTGGTGGCTCCCAAGCCTCAGACAGAAATGGTAGAGAAACAGATGAGATTCTCTTGCTGGGAGCTGCATTCTGATGGGTTGATTGGTTTCCAGAGCAGGATTTGCCTCCTGGCTGTTTCCCTCCTCACCTGTCTTTATGGTCAAATCCAGGGAGTAAAGAGTGGTGCGTATTCTTCCTGGCGATTAGCTGTCTGATGCTATTTCGTCAAACCATTATGTTTCCCTTTCCAAGGTGAATTTCTAAAAATTGTATCTGTATACAATTTTTAAAAATATTAAAGCTGGGGCTGGCCCCATGGCCGAGTGGTTAAGTTCACTCGCTCCACTTCAGCGGCCCAGGGTTTCGCCAGTTCAGTTCCTGGGCGTGGACATGCCACCGCTCATCTGGCCATGCTGAGGTGGCGTCCCACATAGCACAGCCAGAAGGACCCACAACTACAATATACAACTATATACTGAGGGGCTTTGGGAAGAAGAAGAAGAAGAAAAAAAATTAAACCTGAGGAAATATAATGGCTTAATGAAATAGCGTTAGATATATTCTATATATAATATATAGATCATGTATGTATTTATGTATGTGAGTGTGTACATATATCCTCTCTCTATCTGTCTATCTGTCTATCTGTCTATCAATCAGCAGTTTTCTCTGGATGATAAGCACACTTTAGGGATGCTTATGACCTGCTTTATTCCCATCTCCCTGGTTGTAACATTCTTTTAGGAAATGCCAACTGGTGTTAATATTAGCCTAAGTAAACTACATTTACATGAGGAAATCTACTATTGAAAAAAAAGTGAACAAAAGGACAGAAAAAAAACTAGGAAGTTACTTTGTGTTCCACAGCCAAATAGACGCTCTTAGAGGGCACCGGTCGGCTCCTTTTATTGTTGGGAAGTCTCTATTATCTTTAGCAGCAAGCGATCCTTTCCGAAAGTTGAAAATGTCAGCATGCTGGTGGAATTTTGAAAAGCCCCGGCACGCTTCTACTCTGCCGACATGGGGCGTGGGGATTTGATGGTGCTTGAAGATTCCGCACCAGATCCTATCACAATGCAATTTTTTTCTCCTCCGCTGCGGACCTCCTGCTCTTTTGGATTTAAATCAAGGACAGATTAGCATCCCTGCACACCTTTAGCCTTTCTTTCATACTTTTATAAATGTAATACAAGTTCATTGTGGGAACTGCCACAGCGTGGTGTGTGTTGCCCTTGCTATGTGCCAGCCAAGGCGGTCCACGCCTGCTCTCATCTACTCCACAGCAGTCTGTGGTAATAATAGCATCCCCGTTTAGGGGTAATACCATCATCCCCATATGGCAAATGTGGCAACTGAGGCATAGGGGGCATCAAGTGGCATCTCCAAAGCTGCATCACCAGGAAATGGCGGGGCTGGGAGAGCAACCTGAGTGGGTGGAGGACCACCGCTTTAGAGTGAGCGTCCGCAGGGTCTCGTTCTCCGGAACCAGCCTTCCCTGCTCCTTTCTACGCAGCGACACGGTGGGTCCTCTGTGTCATTACCTTGGAGAAAAAGGGAAAGAGAGAAGCCTGAAGAGGTAAGAAAAGCGGAAAGTGCCAGAGAGCCTGCCAGCCAAGGACTTTCCCTTTGTCCCCCTGGTTTGTGCCTGCTGGAGGACTGGACACCTTCAGCCAGCACACCAGCAACTTAGGCTGTGTCCACCTGTGCCCCTGCCTGCCCACACCCACCACCCGTCCTTTGCCTTGATTGACAGTCCCCAGAAGAGGATTGGGAGAAACTGCCAGACCGCCTCTAATCAAATAAATTGATCGTGGTCTGCATGTGGGCGCAAGTGCATATTCTCTCTGTCTCTTTCTTTCAAACATACACACACACACACACACACAGAATGCATATGCGGACATGGTGAGTGACGGGAAACTTCTGGGACTCTCAGCCGGTGTAGCTTTCTTCTGTGCTAATCCTGGCAAGGGCCACAGACGGCTTCCGTGTCTGAATCACATTTGCTGATCTAGTGAATGGGGGGATGGTGGCAAACTAGCAACGTAGTGCAAGACTTGCCAGGAATTTCCACCATCCTGCCACTCAGGTTGTGCCCGCAGATTTTTCTTTCCTCAGTCCGCTCCCCACCCTTGGCAGAAGTTTGCCATCATATGATGTGATGTGACTTGGGTTCATTTTCATGGAGAACACCCAGTTGGGAGAGTGGTTTTTCTTTGTTAGTTGGGACCCCATTCTTATAGAAGTCGTCTTTTTCCTAACAGCATGGGTGGCTATGCTGAAATTTACCTTTGCCCTCTGTTGGAAATGTTTCTTGTACAGATTAATAGCGCAAAAATATTGCCGGGGAAATATTTAGCTAATTAAGAAAAACTTTTGGAGACAAGCATTTAGCTGCATTTAATAATGTGTAAATTATTTGCCTCTCCATGATATGCTAATTGCTCCTTACTTATAAGCCCATGCTGATTGGAAATGAGCCCACCTAACTATGAATGCCCATCAAGGCTTCACCTTTCTACCTTGTAGGTTATGCTAACAGAGAGGTTCTTTTCAACCAAAAGCATACAAGTGCTTCTGCCCATTGCAGATTCTCTGTGGCAGAATATCTTACATCCTCTCCGCCAGAAGAGGGACTTTCTCTGCTGATCCTTGTGGAGTGGTTTCCCATTTGCTCCCACACTTTATCTATTGGAATTCATCCTGGTTAGTAAACTCATCTGTTGAGATGCAGCTCACCCACCCGTCCCATCCCCACATGATCCCTTGTCGTTCTCTATGTGATTTCTTGAATCTGCTCAGTATCTGGAAGCCTTTGGTCTTGGTGAGGAAGGGCTTGCCTGTGGGAAAGAAGAGGAAGGCAGAGGTGGGTCCTGTGCCCACTTGCACACGCTTCTTCTCTCATAGGTTCCTTCATCCCTAAACCTACTCTTCTCTGGATAGGATTTGGACAGGGTTGAAATGTGGGTGACCAAGGATCAGGACTGGCCAGGTCAAGAAGATTGGCTGCTTTCCTGGGCAGAGTGGTTAATCTGCCAGAACTCATGACCCGGGACCATTGTAAAGAACTGGTGATTTGCAAGGGCGGCAAGCCTGGGGAGAAGATGGACCTGAGTCTGGGTCTGAAGGTCAAGTTCGAGTCCTCTTTGCCCTCAGATGTCTATTTTGTTCTGCAGCCTGGGGTGAAGCCTGCAGAGTTAATAGTCACTTGAAGCTGGCTAATTACTTTGTAATTGCAGGGTTCTTGCAGAGACCAGGGCTAGGCAAGGCTTGGAAAATACAAGATGGCTGAAGAGTTGAGACTGCCCTGGTGTCTGGAGGTCATGAGTGCTCCAACAAGGCTGGTCTTGGAAGGGCACCTGGCATCATGGCTGATGAAACGGGACAGTCTCAGAGCCGCTGCGGGGAGAATCACTGACGTTGCATGCTCCGGTGGTTCTGGTATGCCAGTTGGTGGACCAGCTGCATGAGCCCCACCCCAGAGCCCTTTACAAATGCACATTGGCAGGCTCCTCCCCGAAAAATGCTGATCCCGTGGGTCTATGGCTAGAGCTGAGGATCTGGAGTTTTTAATTCCTCAGACGATTCCGATATGAGGCCAGTTTTGTAAAGCACCAATCCAGTCCCTTCAGGAGACTTCCATGACTGTGAGGCTCCTAGAGCAGGTGGATTTTCCCTGAAACCTCTTTCTGTCCCCACTTGAAGGTGAGGGGGTGCCATGTAGAGTGAGCACAGTGGACGCCAAAGTGGCAGGTGGTCAGATGCATCTTGAGGTGTCGGCGTGGTGGAAGGAAGTGTTCATGCCCCAAATGCTTCGGAGAATGAGTAGCTCGAGGGAGGCCTTTTAGTGGAGGTGGTGGCTAGGCTGGAGGGGAAGGATATTGAGGAGGTGTGGTTGGTGGAAACAGCCCAGAACTGGCAGTCAGGAGACCTGGGTTCGACTCCCCATCCTGCTGCTTTATACCTGCATCATCCTTAGCAAGGTCACTCAATATTCTAGTCTGGATTTTCTTATTTTAGTCAGAACATTTTTGGTTGCTGATGACAGGAATCAGCTCAACCAGCTGAAGCCAAAGAGATTTTATCAGCTCACTAGTGGGAGGGGTATTGAAAGCTCATGGAATCAGGGAGAGCTTCAGGAAGAGGCCTCAGGGTCTGGAATGGGGAACTTGGCACCATTGAGATGACCTGGCCACCTCATGCATTCCCCTTGTCTTTGCTTGGTGTGGCTGGACATCAGTCCACGGGGCAGTGTCCACAGGGCAGTATGCACAGACCAAGGACTCTGATTGGCTGATTTGAATCCTAAGTCCACCCCTGAACTGACCACTGTGCTCTGGAGACCAGGTCAGGTTTAGAGTCGGGGCATTGAGTTTCTAGAGGTCTAAGGCTGAACACCTCAGTCTTCCCCATCCAAGTTCATGAATCAACTGTAAGAAGCAAAGGAGGCAGATGGAAAGAAAAATTTCATCTTCATTCGCAGTGAAGATTAGATTAGAGGCAGTGGCTTTGATATCCGTCAACAGTGGGATTCACAATGGTGAACCGCAGAATTAGGCTGACTTACCCGCCAACTCGCAGACACATCTGTGGGGCCCTGTGGGCTCTGGACCCTGTAAAACTCGCAGCACGAGGATTAGACCAGAAGACGTGCCACCTTCGGGCCCCCTAGCACTCAAGGGAAGAGTGAGGAGGCTGAACCACGCATGTCTGGTTTCTCCGCGCAGAGTCATCTCTCAAGAACCTCATTCTGGCCCCATGCGGAGGGGTGAAGGGTGAGACAAAAGGCCAAGCGTATTTAGGAAAAAATCCCTCATGGAAACAAGAGGAGTGAGGAGGAAGCATTCTATGCTCCACCCAGCAAGAAGAAAGACTGGGCACTTACATGAAGAAGCCAGAGTTAGGAAGAATGGCTGGGAGGCTAATTGGAAGGAAGAATGTCAGGGTAGGTCACAGAGCTAACCCACTCCTTATCTGTAAAATAGGATTTGAAAGAGCCATGGAGTTATTTCAAATCCTATTTTACAGACATAGGATTGAAATATACCATTTAAACTGAGCCCAAAGAAGGAAGGGCTCAGAAACCACTCATAAAGGTAGCATTCACATCACAGAAGCCCCAGGACAAGAAGTATTGGCCTTTTCAAGTTCCAGCAACATTTGGCCAATTTTCAAGTGACGATTTATAATTCTTGTCTAGCTAGCTTTTATTATTCTAAACACCAAAGCTTGCTAGAGGCCAGGAAAGTAACTGATTGTGCCTGACTCTGAAATGGTTTGGACAATAAATACATCTTCTAATAACAAAACATCTTGAGTATATATTCTTGGTTCTCCATTTGGCTACTGGAAATTCTACATTGTGCTCATCTTGACTTCTGGTCGCTAAAGGAAATTCGGTGAGAACCATTGATACAGGAGAATATATAATAGTGTGGAATATGTTCAAGCTTTATTGCTATGTAAAGTTGTGTTTCAAAACAGTATGATCCAATTTAAAAAATGTGTATGTGTGTGTGTGTGTGTGTGTTCGTCTACACACGAATAGTGTAAATACAAAAAAAAGATGTCAGGGTTTCTTGAAGGTGGTCACCTCTTTGTGCTTATCAGTATTTTCTGTATTTCCTATAATGTCTGAGAATTTTTGTATTGTCAGAAAATATTTTAATAAATTTTAAGGGAAAATAGTGCTTTTTATTTTAGGGCACAAAGAGATGTCCATTCCTCTGGGCTAATGAATCTGTTTCTCATTTAGTGGACTTTCTTATTTTATGAACAGTTGGAATGTGCTGGCCCAGAGGCTCATCTTGGGGAATTTCTTGGCTTAGAACAGAGTTCTGTAAACACTGGCACCGGAAATAGCCACTCTATTCTACTCCCTGGGGATGAGCGATCATTTGGCCAGCTGTGTCAGAGGCTGTCTCTGGAGGCATGGAGTGTTAGCGCTGAAAGGGGCCCCGAAGTCTAATTCAGCTCATTTGCAGTTGGAAGAAGCTAAAACCTTTAGAGGTTGGGACTTTCTTAGGGTTTTGTACCAAAAATTGGATATAGAGTTGGCCTGAGATGTCTATGCCATGATGCCATTCATTTAATTGTGTCTTTCTAAAGAGAGACGAAAATCTGGGGCAAATTTAGTGTAGACAAGTATATTGAAGACCTGGCTGTCTAAGGACATGAATCAGCCTTCCTACGGTGGCTTTTCCCTACTCCTTCCTTCCCTCTCTCACTCCTCTCCCCCTCTAGTTGCTTAGTTCCTGAATCCTTTGACTATGTTTGGGACTCTCCCTTCCCTCCACTTTTTGAGTCTTGGTGGAAGACAGAGCCTGTCTTTCAGGATAGGAGTTGGACTTCCAGCCTCTCTTCAGGTAGTGGTGACCTTGGCTTGGTCAGTTGGATGGGTCTGCTAGCAAAGGGGACAGCTGTTCCAGCAGGAGTGGCCAGTATTCTGGGCCAACAACTAAGCTGGGGCGTTTGGTGTCTGGCATTGGGGATAGAGGTGCCACCCCGAGGGTGTTATGGTGGCATTTTGTCAATGGAGCAGGAGGTTGTGGTCACCCTTGGCCCTGTCTGGGTTCCAGGATGGGTTCTGTGGCCTTCCTGAGTTGGTTCCATGAGCCCCTCAGTACCCTTCCGATGAATGAGTTGGCTTCTGTTGCCCCCACCGAGGACCATGCCCGGTTAACTCTCCCTACTGAAGCCAGACAGGGCCGGAAATTCTCCTTCGCATCTAGGCGAAGTCTCTTAGCCTTCTTTTAACAAAGACAAAAAGCAAAAACTGAACCTTCAGCCTTGTGCTTATCATTCTTCCTGTGTTGATATCTCCAGCGATTATCCCGTGTCAGTTGTTTGCATCCTGAAAAGCAAGAAAAGCCATAAACTAAGAAATGTTGATGGAATTTCAGTCTCACTTAAGCCTTTTTATAGCACATTTTCCTTTGAGTTGTGCAGCTTTGACAAAAGAAAGACTTTGTTTTCCTATTGTAATTTGCGGAATATAATACTCTTTGTTAATACTGGCAATATGGATACTCTCTTGATTATAGCAGCTAAAAGTTTTCATTAATCCTGTCATGTTTTGATTCCTGGAGACCGACTCTTAGGATAAGACTGAAAGTGCTAGATATAGATAGGGGGAAGGATTATATAGACACAGACCCCACACAGACCCTACACAGACTCTATATGGACGTAGGGAAAAATGAGAGACTGCCTTGGTTTGGGGGAATTTGTTTTTCTCTCAATTCTTTGCTGGTGGTTGCATTTCCTTGTGATGGCCCACAGCCTCTAAGAAAAAAAGAGGGTTTCTATTTGATGTGGGGAGTTGATGGTTGCCATCAAGACAATTCAGTTACTTTTCACCTTCTAGTTTTAAGTTCCTGTGCCTTTCCCACTGTGTGTTTGGAAAAGAGAAATATCTGTCCTTCAGTGCCCAGCTGTTAATGAGGCTCAGGTACATCCCTGTCTGCTGCTTTGAGACACCTAATTAGGCAGTAATATTTGGACTGAAGTAAATTGAAGTACAGAGGAAGGACCTCAACTAAGTTCTAATTGGGTGGTCTAAAACATTAATTTTTAAAATTAAGCCTGTGTCAGAATTACCTTGGGGTGAGAGTGGAGGGCCATGTGGCTTGCACCGTGCAGGTTCCTGGGCCCCTCTTCCAGGGGTTCTGATTTGGTAGCAGCCAGAGCGGAGTCCAGGAGTCAGTGTTTGAGGTGCTGCCACCGTGAGCCTGCCGTGGATGGTCTCCACTCCCCACTCGGAGATCCAGTGGTCTGGTGGTCTTTATTCTCAGAATTACAGCAGATGGCAGAGCTGCATAATGTCAGTGGCGAAAGTGAGCCAAATCACAATTCAGTTAATATTAACAATTGGACGTGAGCCTGAAATAGGAGCTGTTCTCTTAGATGCCTCCTCCCTGACCTGATAATTTACAGCTTATACGTTAAGCAAGGAGCTACCGTCTTTGTGGGAGAGGCCGAGTCCTTTCCAGAGCTCTTATAAGCATGGTGTTCCCCCAAATGCCCTATCTCTAATGAGTGTGCCGGGACTCTTTTAAAGCAAATGCCTTCTGCTGGTGGACCCCCAGAACCTATGGTGGTCCTTCCCAGTGGGGCATTTGTGCAGGGCGGGCCAAGAAGAACTGTAGAGACAGCTCTGGTGTCCACCTGGGATTTATTTTTCGACCACAATTAATTCATCAGGAGTGAGTTCACATTGATAAAGTAGTTGTTTGTCCCTTTAAAGTAGAAGAGCTGACCTGGTAGGTGGGCGTTTTAATCTAGCTGGAAATTTTGGCTCTGTTGACTGAGAGTAGAAATGATTACCTTACTTAGCTATTTGGAACAAGCGACGTTTTAGTGGGTGGTTTGCTTAATGGATGAGAAATCTTTAGCTAATAGTGAACCCATCTCTTCTTCTAATGTACATTTAATTTTTTACCAATTATGCAAATCTATTTGTGTCTGTGTTGTCGCTAAGCACTTGCTTATTCATAAGCATCCAAGGTAAGGCATGGATTGCTTTCAATGCCTGGAAAATATGTGCTGACTGAAAAGACAAGAGAATCGAGTCAGCCTGCTTACACAGGCAGCATTTGACCCTCTGAAAAGCACGTGGCTTGTGATTATTAGAATGATAACTGGGGATGTCAATTATAGTTACAAAGATTGGAAGTAAGTTTATAAGCATGTTTCTTCAACTCCAGATGCTTCTCTGCCTAAAGCTTAGTAACTAAATCTAATAAATTCAGTTATCTTTCCGTGAAGTTTCCTTGGTCTCTAATGGAATCTTTTCCTGCCCTGGGTTATAATGACTCATGCAGCGCATCCTTGAAAGGTTCTGCACTGAGACGAATGCATGGCTGCTATCAGAGTCAAGTGCAGTCAGTTCGCCCACCTTGTCCCCCTCCTAGAACTCAGACCCTAAGTTGGGCAGAAGTAGGACTATCAGATAAAATACAGGATACCAAGTTAAATTTAAATTTCAAATAAGCAGTGAAAAGTTTTTGGTATAAGTATATCCCATGCACTGTTTGGGGCATACTTATACTTAAAATTTTTGTTTTATCTGAAATTTAAATACAACTGAGCACCATGTCTTTCTATTTGCTAAATCTGGAAACTCTAGCAAGGGTCCTGTATGCACTGGATCCTCTTTGCTCTATGTACTGTTTGCAAAGCTGCTGTGTTGCTTACGAGAATCCAGGGTTGTGGAGAGAAAGACTAAGAAAGCAAGAGAAGTTCTTAGATAGCCTCTACTTTTTATTTTAGTGAGCAAGATTGGCCCTGAGCTAATGTCTGTTGCCAGTCTTCCTCTTTTTGCTTGAGGAGGATTGTGGCTGACCTATCATCTGTGCCAATCTTTCTCTGTTTTATGTGGGATGCTGCCACAGCGTGGTGTCATGAGTGGCGCCAGGTCCACGGCCGGGATCTGAACCTGCGAACCCCGGGCTGCCAAAGCAGAGCGCGTAAACTTAACCACTACGCCACAGGGCCAGCCCCGATATCCTCTACTTTTGAAGAGTGTTGTTTCATATTGAGAGAGAAAAGTAGCTTTTGGGACCATATCAGATAGTGGATAAATAAAGCAGCTAACAGTTTTTTTTTAAAAAAGGCTGAACTATGATGTCTTGAACTCTCAAAAAGGAATTTAAAAAATACAGGCTGAAACTCCAGCTTGGCCAGGTGGAAACATCTGTCTGCTGTGCGGTAACATGTGCTGCTGCCAGCAACGTCTCATTTGTCACTGACAAACCTAAGTGGATCACAGGAAAATTACCCGTGTCTGTAAGGAGTTAGCTAATCACATTATCATCACTTAAAGAGACCTCGTTTGGACAGGAGACCTTTCACAAGAGAGGAAAAAAATATGCCTGAAACTATGAAAATTGTTCAACTTCACTTATAGTCAGAGAAATACAAATTGAGGGAAATGTCGTTTCCCCCATAAATGAATACACTTATTTTTAAAATGAGAAATACCCAGGCTGACTAAGAAATGGCATGAGAACTTGTCGACTCTGCTCACAGGAGTGTAAATGGCCTGGCCTTTCTGGAAATTAATTAGACAGATGCATCAAGGCCGTTTGATCAGCAGTTCAACTTCTGGGAACTTTGTCCAAAGTCCTGATTGTTTATATAGGTTAAGTTTTTGCAGTGATATTTATGGGGAAAAAAATTTAAAATAGCCTAAATGCCCAATGGTATGAGAATGTAAATATAATTTGTATTGCTTGAAATGCTTGTATGGGTTTTTAATCATATGGAGGAAATGCTTGTGTTATGTTTAGTGGGAATGAAAAGCGGTCTACAGTTGTATAATATGATATCTCAGTTATGTAAAACCACATGGGAAAGCATGGAAGGAAATACACCAGACTCTAAATATTATTTTTTTAGGTGAGGTGATCATCTGTGATTTTAATTTTCTTCTGCATACTTTTAGGGTTTCCATGTGGCTTTAATGTGCATTTATATTTTTATGATCAGAAATGAGGTTATTGGCAGGAGTATTTTATTTGGGTCACTTGCCCAATGGCGAGATGGACCAAGTGGCTGACCAGCCCCGCCTTGACCACTTAAACCCATTCAACTTATTAAATGGATGAAATTTATATGAATGCTCTGCTGCTGGTTTTATGATGAGACTTCATGTCTGCAGCTTATGTGTTGGCCATGCCAAGGGGTTTTGGAGGATCTAAGGACACTCCTGAGTGAGTCACCTTGTAAGGCTCAGAGAAGCTAAGGAATTTCTCCCCGGGAAGGCATCATGAGCATCATTTTTCCTTCCCTCTTTTTATTGGCTCTTGCCAAACGATTGACTGCATCATATTGCCAATCCACAGCACTCCCACCTTCCCAATTCCTGAAGTTGACTCCCATCTCAAGTGTCCAGTGGGGTCGAAAGACAGCATTTAAGGCAGAAATGTTAAACAGTCAGAATCACCCCCTTAAAAATCCTTTTGCTCCCCACACCACCAGGACTTGGCCCCTAGAAAGATCAAAAGTCAAGAATTAATTTTGTTTTTGTTTTTGTCTCCATTTCAACTGACGCCTCTCCTTTTTTGGGAAATTGAAGCCAAAATTAGTTTGAAGAGGTGGGTAGTGGAAGGTGGAAAGGGAGCAAGGGGTAAATGAAGGGAATTTTCTCTGTTTATTTTCAAATGCATATACCTGTATTTGCATTTGCAAAATGCAGTGTGTGCTACAGCTCCACCGGAGCTCATGTGCTAAGCTCTTTTTCCTGAGATAGGTCAGCCCCTCTTACATGTTCCAATGGTATATACGAATCGTGAAGCCATATATAATGAATTAGTGTCTGAAATCAGAGGTACTTTCCTTTGGTGGGTGCCCATTCTTGGTGGGAGGGAGCAGAAAGAGCATGCCCCCATGTGGCAGGAGAGAGGCACTGCACCTTTTAGCATCTGGAAAAGAAAGAATGAGCCTTCAAACGAATAAAAAAGAAATGGTTTCACAAACAATAGCCTTAGAAATAAGCCAAATGCCCTTGAGCCATTAGAAACTAGAGGCTAAGAAATTTGGAAGATATTTCTGTGTTCTAAGTGAAAGAAGTGGAATATGAAATTGTACTTTTCTTGTGCCAGGCACTGTGCCCTGAGGCAGAGACAGCATTTGCCTGAAGCCTTATGGCTAATAATTGACGGAGCCACAATCCCAGAGTTGATGGAGCCATGATCCCACAGTTGACAGAGCCACAATCCCACAGCAGCCAGTGTGATCCAGCATCTGTTCTCTTCACCATTTGGCCTGACTGCAAAATGGCAAAACATAAACATGCATGAACTGGGCAAGGGGTAGGGACAAATGATAGGCGTGTTAAAAGTATTGGGGATGTTTTCTCTTTGGGGAATGGTCTTTAATGTAGTTATGTTTACAGCTTTACAAAAAGGAAACAGGTGAGGGTTGTGGATAGGTTTAGTTTTGAATGTCTGTGAGCTGGGGTGACTTTTGCCAGGACTGGGAGGACCACCTTGGCTCTGTCTTGAATTTCCAGGTGACTGTCAAGAAGGGCCTCCACGGGCCCTGGCTTCTCTAGGTGCCAGAGTGGATGCTAACCAATGTTGAGTAATTAGTTCACGTTCAAATTCAGCGTTAATTATATAAAGGAAGCCATTCTCATCCCGTAAATGATGAAAGAAACAGAAACAAGTTCTTAGCAAGCATTGTCACACTCGTGTTGCTAATTTCTTCTTCCCCAAATTATGCGGATTCTCTGGGAAACAAGAAGGAAGGAGAAACATAAGTAAATATAAGTAAAGATCCTCCTCTTTCCCTGCTTTTGATCTGCCTTTTGATTTCATTTGTGCATGTTTAGTACCTAGTGAAGACACATCGCTGACTACTCTTTGTTTTCTGTTTTGTGACCAGGGTTTACAAAGAAAGTGTTTTTCCAGGGATTTGAAGTTTTCTGTGCTGAGCACAGGCTGACAGGCTGAGCCCCAGCAGTGGGTCCCTTCTATTTGTGGATTCATAGATGCTTGAGTTTAAAAAAAATTTTTCTTTGGTGATGAGCAACTTTGAAGTCTTTCCTTTCTACTTTCCTGAAAGAACGGTAGCCCTGTGTTCCATGCCTGGTGTGAATGTTTCCTACTCACAGCTGCTTTACACTTAGAAATAGTAGGTCTGGTGGGTTAAGAAACGACGTTTTCGTGAAACCTCTTCAGGTGTGTCTGTGAGAGGGCGTGATTGTAGATACGAGATTTCCACTGAGCCCTTTGCCCTCTGGTGTCAGTCAACGCCAGCTCGCCAGACCCTCTCTGCATCCTGAACTTCTCTGAACTAAACATTTGGGATTTCAAGCCCCAAAATGTTACTGCAGGGACTGCTCCCGCTGCCCTTTTTGGTGAGCAAAGGAGCAGATCAACACTCCCTGCCTCCACCCCCAGTCAACCGCAGGGCCCTGGTTAAGAGGCGGCCTCTGGACCCAAGGGACCTGGTTTGACTCCTGAATCCATCTTGGACTGGCTGTGACCTGGGACCAGTTATCCAGCTCTCTGCTCTCCAACTTTCTCATTTGTTAAAGGGGATGATCTCTCCTTCCTGGGGCTTTTGTAAGGCTGGAGGATTAAAAGTTCTCAGTACCACCTATTACCCTATGTTGCCGATGATGTTTTCCATTTCTGAATTGGCTGACATCGGCTGTTCCATCCCTAAATATCCTTCCTCTTTGCCGAGCCCTACTTCAAAAGTGCCCAAACTTTTACTCTTTCAAGAAATCTTGCAGGCTCTTGTCACTCTGGCCCACCCCTACACTCCACACTGGGCTTGGCAATTCCCTCCATTGACCGGTCACCCTTTGCCCACGGTGCTGGCGTTTTCCTTGTTGGTGTGCAATGGTTTAACCAGCCTTACCAGGAGCGACAAGAAGATTCATTGCTCAGGATGCATCTGTACTCTCTGTAATGATTTGTTTGGACTCATTTTCCTCGCTGCAGACTCATTAGTGGCTGTTCCCAAATGGTGGCTTATTTAGCTTTCACAAGGACATCACGCATTCACACCCTCCTGTTTCCCACTAGGGAAGGCCCTGACACCAGTTTTCACACGTTAGGACCCCAAGGCGAGGCGTGTATCTTTACCTCGATTAATAACTCTTTATGCTTCTCAATATTCCCGTTAAACATGTGTATGGTGCTGGAATATGCTAATGGTGCCCCATCTCTGTTGCTCTCTGTGCATTATTTGCAGGATATTTAGAGTCCAATCTTTTTTGTGACACTGACAGAAATAAGCGCAGCCTTCAGTGCTTGTTAGAGAGTGCATTTCTGTCCCTTAGATTTAAAGGAATTTATTCGTGTCTTCCCTGTCTGTCCTCTCTTAAATTATAAAGCCCCCAAAGGAAGAGTTTTGGGGTTCTTTTTGCCCCTATCAGCCCACTGGAGAGCATTTAGGTCAGGTCTCTGTGCTCAGTGGAAGCCCGGGGAATCCGTGGCGTTCACTGACTGGTCCAGGAGACGGCCGAGCGCCCTCCGCACGATGCAGCTTAGCTCTTTGGCAGCACTGAGAGCTCTGCTCTGAGCTTTGGTGTTTATGGGCTTGAAATCCCAGATGTTTAGTTCAATTTCCCGACCAGCCGCTGCAGCCTGAATCATCAGATATTGTCAACTTAGAATGCGCAACACATTCCCCCATATGTGTGCAGATACACACACATGTGCGAACATACATGAAGGCTGTCTGATGTCTGAGGCAAGAGAGAGGGTTCCGAGCAGCAATCGTGTGCTTGCACGCACACACACTCACGCACACAGTGTGGATACCGCACGGTGAGGATTTAGCTTCGCCTCGAGCACTGTCCACTTGAGACAGCTGCGTTCTCAGAGGCCGGTTTTGTGAGTTGTGGCTGCTGCCCCTTGGAGAGCTGGCGTCCGTGCATTTCGGAGGACCCGGAAAAGACCCTGCTCCCTAAGGGCACTGAGGTCAGCTGTTTGTGAGAGCACCAAATGGGACCCAGGGAGGGGGAGTCAACCTGCTCTTTGGCACTCCTTCCTCTTGAAGCTGCACTGGCTTCATGTGAGGAAACAAGCACAAAAGGATTTTCTGAAGAAGCGGTTTATCCTTTGCATGTTTTTTGAGATATAAAACAGTATTCCACTTGGACAGGCCCATCCAAAAAGGGCATCAAAGATCCGATCAAGTTTACCTGGTGAGATCTGGTCTTTAAATGAAGCCCCCCAAGGGAGAAGGTAAACAGCCTTGCCTTACTTTGTGACTAGGAGTAAGGAGAGGCCAGGCCAAATGCCATGGTCGGGGATAAAGGAAGCCACAAAGTTGCCTGTTGTTTCTTAATTGAATTTGGGAAAATTGTCTGCAACTTTCAGCTTAGAGGTGAGAGTTCTTTTGCTTGTAGAAAATGCGTAAATAGAGAACAGCACTAGACATGCCACGAGGGATCTCTCCTGCCCTTCACGGTGACGTCCGCTAACTTGTGCAGGGATGTCTTCCCACAGAGCAGAGTGTCAGCCAAGCTTCTGCTGTTTCCTCCAGCCTGGGGAGCCATGGAATTTATCATCCAAACCAGGACACTTCTGAGAGTGCCAAGGGACACTAATAATCCCCCTAGGGTAGCAAGCCAGAACTGGAGTGCGTGGTTCCCCTACTTGTGGTGGAAAACGTGCTGGGGACCTGTCTGTGACATCTGAGTTAGGCTTGGCGGGTGCTTATGATAGAGAGACCCTCCTTCCCATTTGTGCCACCACTCGTTTAAGATCTGTTCTAGACCCTCCTTCTGGAAACCTCTCCCACAAACCCGTCCGGATGCTCCACCTCACTCGTGTTCTGTGTTTCAGATCTGGGCGATTTGCCTCCACTAGGAATAAACAAATAGCCCAGGGGACTGTGGGTATTTGGGACAATCTGGTCCTAAGAAACGACACCCTTCAAATGCATGTATATATGATTTTAGGGGACTTTTAAAAGGAGGCTTAGTTTATGAAACCCAAGGCCGAGGTTCTGTGGTTGGCCCATGAGGGTTAGAATATCCTCTGGCACCGAGGCTGGCCGTGTGATTTCCTATCTCTGTTTGTCCATGTGTATCTGCTTCCTTCTGTCTGTCTGTCAAGCTGCTTCCTCGTTCCACTCTTGCGTGGTCCCTCATGACTGCCTTGACATTGTGGCCTTTTGGACTCAGAACCCATGCTCAAGCCACCGAGTCCTTCCACAATCCAGTGCTGCATCTCTCGGGAGAGAATCTGATTGGCTGAGCCTGGCATCTGAATAGGTTCCGCCTGAGTCGGTGTGACCAGGACAGCAGGTCGCTTCTGATATAATTCTCTCGGGCTGTGGGAGACAGGGGACATGTAACAACAGCCACAGTCCACACACAGCACTGAGTGCATGTAAGCCCTTTCACGCAGTCTCTCATTTAATCCGCACAACCGCCTGTGGAATCAGGGCTATTATTATCCTGTTTTGTGAATCAGGAAACTAAGCCACAAAGAGGTTAAACAGCTTGTTCGGCATCACACAGCTGATAAGTGGATGAGTCAGGAAGTGAGCCAGGCAGGCTGCTTCCAGAATCTGTGCTGCCAGTCGTTACTCAATTTCTCTTAAATAGGCATTGCTAGGATACCCCCATTTTCATCTCTTTTATCGTTTTTAGTACCTGTACATTGGGCACTGAATGTCTATTCGGTGACTGTTTGCTGAATGAATGAATGAGTGAGTGGAGGAATGAAGGAACAAACAGAAGATTACACGGTCCATCGGGAAGTTAGGAAGGAGGCCATTTGCCTGTCTTGAGAGCTTCCTCCTGCTCCTGCTTGTCCAGGTACCCACGTGCGCATTTTCAAAACCTCTCTCTCTTCCCCTCCCTCTCTTTTTGCTCAGACAAGAGTGAGAATGGGGAGGCCTATCAGAGGAAGAAGGTGGCGGCCACCGACCTTCCAGAGGGCCCTGCTGCCCTCGCGCCTTCTCGAGGGAACCTGGCGCAGCCCGGCGGCAGCAGCTGGCGGAGGATCGCACTGCTCATCTTGGCCATCACCATCCACAACGTACCAGGTGAGGTCTTGCCCCGAGCGGTCCAGCCACCTGCCTGTGGGCCCCGTTGCCTGGCTGGAAAAGGGGCATGGGCCATGATGGGGTGGGTCCTTTTTTGAGGGGGAGGAGTACAGATCTTTCTTGACTTTATTTTTTGGGTTACTTGTTCTAGATTGATCATCATATGGTAAAAGTTTCCGTTCCAGTTACTTCAAACAGTTCCACTCCTATTTCCACCTATGAGTTCCTTTCTTTACCTGTTTGGTTGCAAGTCATTTGGAGCATAAATTCCTAACTATTGCATGACCGTTGTGGAGTGCACCGTTTATAAACGCGGCACGTCTCTGGTTCTGCCTAGTGTTCCTTTAAAATCTTGAATTCGATAAAGTTTAATGCTGATGTTTGCCATACCTGCTTTCTTCACATGGGCATCTTTCTGAAATGTCCTTGCCAATCCTTTCCTTATTAGCGTTTTGGAGTAATTTGTCTCTTTGGATTTATTTTAATAGAAAAAAGTGTATTGGTGTTCTATTTCAAAAATAATACGTTTCATTTAGAGTAACTAGAAAACACAGATAAGCATAAAAAAGAATAAAGATACTGTAAAAAAAAATAATAAATCAAGGGAACCTGAGGAAGTCCTTGGGTTACGTTTTGGAATTCCAGCTCTACTATGTACCCGTTGGTTTGTCGTGACAAGTTCCTGAGCTCTCTGAATGTTGGTTTCCTTATCTATGAAATGAGCATAATGCTACTACTGAGGTAACCGGCATATTATTTACAAAATAAACTACATCTATCTTGGTAATTAAATAAGATGATATATGTATACGCGCACACAGATTGGCTTGGCCATATGAGCAGGTGAATCATGGTAGCTGTCATTAGTGTTAAGGATGCTCCTGTCCTCCTTTCCAGCTGTGACTTCCTCGATCTTGAGTCCTTAAACATTCTGATCCATCTCTCATTGTTTTGGAACTCAAGTGTGAGGAATGACTTTGCTCGGGGAGCATCCCCAGGTGATATATTATGAGTCCCTGCAGAGTTCATAATGTCAACCTGTGACCCTATTACAGGAGCAATGACTGGATTGGGCAAAGCTTGCTAGAAGCACATATGTCTCTTTGAAGCTCTTATAGGTGTTGCTCCAGTTTCTTCTGGCTTCAATACTGTGGAAGAAAGGCTACAGCCAAACCGAGTTTATTCCTCTGTGGATAACTTGATATTCTTTGGCTTGAACATTGAAGACTTTTTTTGGTCATCTTCAAAGAATGAAAATTTCAATATGTTATATGCTCCAGTATATGTTAAATCTGTCTAAACCACTTTGTGTCCAAGTACTTTTTAAGCTCAGATCTTTCTCTAGATGAGACGCACTTTTCTCTATTGTTTCTATCCTGATCTTAGGACTTTCTAACATATGATCATATAGGCTGGTTTGCCCCAGATTTGTCTTCAGCATCTATTTCTCTCTTGTTTCCCTGTTGGCTTGTTCCCTTTGGGTTGTGAGTAAACTCCTTGGGTTGGTTTACTAGAGCTTGCTTTTCTGTATGCCTCGAGATGAGGTCTTATGTCGGACCCCAGCACACAAAGTGGATTCGCCCTGGTGGGAGGGTCTGGTCACATTCACTCCAATATCTTAAAGAGCTCATTGGAAGACCGAGGGCTCTGCAGAGGACAGCTTGAAAACCTCTACAGCCCTTTCGACCTGTTAAATGCTAATGACTAGAGAAGAGAAGTTACATGTGTTGTATTTTCAGCCGTCAGAGTAGCTATCTTTCTGCCATTTGAGACTCCGTGAACCAGCTGAAAAAGAAGAAAGATCTGTCCAGTGGGTTTAGAGCCAAGCGAGATAGCCATCCTGGCTTGAGGTATCCCATGGCCATTCTCTGTCTCCCTGCAGAAAAAAAAAGTATTGTAAGATCCAGGTCTCATAGCAGTGGGCTTTGAGCAGCCGAGAATCCGCTTCCCATACCCGCCCGCCCCTGCCCTGCTGTGTCCCATATGCTCACCTGGAATTGTTTCCCTGCTCATTTTGACAGAAGGTCAGGGAGAGGCAGGCAGCGTACACTCTCTTAAATGTTTACTGACTCCGGTGAGAACTTGGATTAAGGCCAGAAACAAGGGTGTGTTGGTGAGATGATGTATGGAGTGACACCAAAATTCGATGATGCTAAGTCAGCATGGATTCAAATTGTACTTCTTCCCTAACAGGAGACCCTCTTCTGGGTCTTTGGCATTTCCAAGTCCAGGTTCAACCACGTGTCTCTTTTTCGGTGAAGGCAGTAGGATCTTTTGAAATGAGGGCCGAGTGGCTCAGAGGAATCTCAGCTGCGTTGGCTTCATCAGAAGCGCAGTGGTGACAGTCACTGGCTCAGTAAACTAGAGAGCAGCTGGCTTGCCTGGATCGAGAAGTTAGAAGGGAAATTTCTTTCCCAGGCTTGCCTTTATTTTTTTATTTCACCCCCCTCCCCCCCTTTTTTTTTTTTGTGGAAGATTAGCCCTGAGCTAACTACTGCTAGTCCTCCTCTTTTTTGGTGAGGAAGCCTGGACCTGAGCTAGCATCGTACCCATCTTCCTCTATTTTATACGTGGGACGCCTACCACAGCATGGCATGCCAAGTGGTGCCATGTCCGCACCCGGGATCCAAGCCAGCGAACCCTGGGCCGCCGAGAAGCGGAACGTGCGAACTTAACCGCTGCGCCACCGGGCCGGCCCCCAGTCTTGCCTTTATTAATTGTACTTTAATAATGTGTGCTAGATACTTGAGTTGTGTCTGTCATAAAACAGACCAAGCTCCCTGGCCTCCCATAACTGTTACAGGAGGGGAGATAGGCAATGAACATAGCAATAGTAAGTGAATTATATACTGTGTTAGCAGGTGGTTAATACCATAATGAAAGAAAAAGTTCAACAGAGGAGAGACGGTGAGGGGTGTTATAGGAAAGAGTTGCAATTTTAAATAGAGTGGTCAGGATGGGTCTTATTGAGACCTCCTTGCATTTGAGTCAGCCGTGCAGATCTCTGGGGACAGTGAGTGTTCCAGGGAGAGGGAGCCACCAGTGCAAAGGCCCTGGGGCATGAGCCTGTCTGGCACCTTTGAGAAGTAGCCAGGAGTCCAGTGTGCATGGAACAGGGAGAATGGGAGGGAGAGGAGTACAGGTGAGGGCAGGGAGGTCAGCCCTGCCCGAGGTGGAATGCGGAGGCCCTTTTACTCTGTGGGAGATGAGCCACCCCACGCCATTTGACTTGTGCTTTAAAGGGTTCTCTCTAGGTGCTGAGTTCGGACTGGACTTTAGAGGGGCGAGGGTGGAAGCAGAGAGAGCTGTGCGGAGGCCACTGCGGGAATCCAGGTCGAAGATGACAGCGGCTCAGACCAGCATGGTAGTGCTGAGGGTGGTGAGCAGGCATCCCATTCTGGTATCTATTGAAGGAAGAGCCAATGAATTTGCAGATGGAGTGGATGTGGGACGTGAGAGAGAGAGGACCAGAAGGACCCCAAGGTTTCAGGGCTGACCAGCTGCAAGGACGGAGTTGCCGTGCACGGAGATGGGGGAGACCGCAGCTGGAGCAGGTTTTCGAGGGAACCTCAGGAATTCCGTTTGGGACTGTGAGGTTTGGTTGGTTGCTGGTAGACATTCAAGTGGGGATATTGTCTAGGCAGCTGGATATGTAAGTTTGGAGTCAGGGAGTGAAGAAGTCTGGATGGGAGGGATAAATGTGTGGATCATTGGTGCTGGAATGTTATTTAAGCCTAGGACACTGAATGCAATCACCAAGGGTCTACATACAAACAGACGCGAGGACCCCACCGTGGCTCATTCCTGGAGGCGCGAGCTTCTCACTCCAGTCTGACGAGTTCACCCGCCCGCAGTTACCCCGGCAGCCCTTTGATGAGAATCGTTCAAGAGCCTGTCTGTCACCAGCTTGCCT
Source organism: Equus quagga (assembly GCF_021613505.1). Taxonomy (NCBI): domain Eukaryota; kingdom Metazoa; phylum Chordata; class Mammalia; order Perissodactyla; family Equidae; genus Equus; species Equus quagga. The sequence goes on along the minus strand of NC_060277.1, from coordinate 107,827,294 downwards.
TTGAAAAGGTCTCTTCTTTCACATTATCCTTTATAGTTTATTAAAAATTTAACTAGAGCTTTGACATTCCCTGAGACTCTGGGTTTTAAGATAGACTTTTCACAGCGACTAAATGGATAATTGATTTTTTTGAAGTTTTTTGTCTTTGCTGGTTCAGTTTTCTATGTCCTGGGGATGACATTTTGTTTTAAAAAAAAGTTTTTTTTAATGTGGAAAGAAAAAGGAGAGCTTGTTAGCGAGTATCCTGTCCCCTGGAGGTTTTTGGAGTGCAGGACACCCACGTAGGCCTGTGCGCACACCCAGGGCACTTGGGTTAATGTTTAATTGACATGTGCAAGGACAAATGAGTTCTTAGACCTCTGTGGTTCACAATCCTCGGGAATCTGATCAGAGCTATGGACCCTTTCACGAGAGAAGGTTGCACACACAACAGTTTGCAGGCAGCTTTGGGTGTTCACAGACCTCGTGAAGTCTATCCACACCCCTAGAGCAGGAAAGAACCCACACTTTAGAGAAACAAGTGTGCAGGTGTGCAAGCAGTCTAAGCCTTCTAGGAAGAAATGGTAGTGACTGATGGAGGCCAGCAGACGTGAGCCCGGCTGGCACGTGTGTTGAACATGAATGCTTCCAAGGGTAGAGATGCCTCTCCACCTCGTTCCGCCTTCCTTCTCTGGCTTTGCCTGTGTGCATCGGTGGCTGTGGACTGGGGCGCTCGAATCCTTTGGAAATCGATATCTGAGGAAAGGACATGTTTTCTGCAAAAGCAACCCCAGACGGTAGCCTTTTGAGCACACTGTCTCTTAAAGTGCTTTTCATGCAATCTCGTGAGACTCGAGGGCTCTGAGCCTTGCAGAGACTTCTGGGCCTTAGGAAAACGAGCTCCTGTCTGTGTCTGAGTGGAATTAGAGATCAACTAGCAATTGAGTTCCTCCTAATCTCTTCTCATGAAGAGCTTATGGTATTAACAGCTTTTCCGTGGCTGTGTCCTTGGGAAAGTTAAAATTAGAGCTTAAAGGGATTGTAGCGGTTCGCTCATACAAACCCTACCCCAGTTGAAAATTCAGCGGGGTGTGTTAAATTACCACTGTGCTTCCTTCCAGCCTTGGCATTGGATGATTCTGTGCAAAATAATACAAATAGCACAGTATTAATTTCCTTTATTTGACAGTGTCCGTCACCCTTCCTTTGCGATGGTTCGCTGTGTCCTGCGTCGCTTCTGTCATGATAGTTATCGCCCCAAATGGCAATTATTTAAACATGTTCATTTGCCCCCATAGATGGAGCATCTTGCAAGAAGGTCCATGCTGTCTTCTTTTTTGGGTCCCATGTTACAGTTCATATCGAAGCTCAGTATATGTCTGAGCACCTGCAGTGACTGGTACATGGTGGCACCTCACCTCCCGTCTAGGAGAGGAGAGTCTGTTTGAGAGTCAGGTGTCCCAGCTCCCTTTTATCATCACAGCCACCAGGTAGGCTAAGGGACGACATTTAACTTCTGTGGGTCTCCACGATATGGTGGGCTCTCCTTTATGTTTGAAATTCTCTTTTTTTTAAGTTAATTTTTATTGAGTTTATGATAGTTTACAATCTTGTGAAATTTCAGTTGTACATTGTTGTTTGTCAGTCATGTTGTAGGTGTACCCCTTCACCCTTTGTGCCCACTCCCCACCCCCCTTTTCCCCTGGTAGCCACTAATCTGTTCTCTTTGTCCACATGTTTAAATTCCTCAAATGAGTGGAGTCATACAGAGATTGTCCTTCTCTGTCTGGCTTATTTCACTTAACATAATTCCCTCAAGGTCCATCCATGTTGTTGTGAATGGGACGACTTTATTCTTTTTTATGGCTGTGTAGTATTCCATTGTGTATATATACCACATCTTCTTTATCCTTAAAGCTCCCTAGAAGAAGCGGCTAGAAGAGTTGGTGGCCTGAGCCTGGGCATTTGGTTCACCCTAGTGTGGTTGCCACAGCTGCAAGAGTGGCTTTGGAGGGGCGGCACTTATAGTTTGCAGGAAGGAGCCAATAGCTAGAAAGAAGAACTTAATGAGTCTTCATTTTCCTGGGACAAAGACTGAGTAGAAAATTCTGTTATTAGACATGGACCTTTCTATGGAAATCACTGATGCAGCAGCCTCTACTGCACGCTGCTCTGCTTCCAGAAACTGGAGGGGTGTTCTCCGAGGCCAGAGACCCAGGCTCAGTTAATGAGTAGCTGAGCAGCACTCAAAGCCACAAATTGTTGGCAGTAATAAAATACGCTGATAACACTCTAGAGGCTGCCACTTACTGGGGCCTTTCGAAGTTGCTGATGTAAAGTGCTCAACGTATGTGATTTCGATGTTTGTATCCCTGTTTTACATCTTAGACACTGAGACCCAGAGAAGTTAAAGACCAAGCTCAAGGTCACACAAGCAGGTGTCGGTAGAGCTTGATTCAGGCTCATCCCTGTATCTTGCCTTCAGTCTGCCTCTTGCTACCGTGAGCTATGTTTCTTTCCTTCCGGTGGACCACAAAGGTTTTCCGAGGTGGTCGCAGAGGAGTTCAGGAAGTGCCTCTCACTTTTGGAAGCTCGGCACATTGGATGTTGATGTCTGCAGCACCACGTTGGCACATTGGTGTGCCTATCGCTCCAGATGCAACAGGCTCAGTTCAACCAGGAGGTCTGGGCAGAGGAGGCCGGGACCCGAAGCCTCACCCGCACGCAGGGCATGTAACACGGGCGGTCTGCAGATACACGTAGAATAAACACCTGGGCAGCCACCACCACCAAGTGAGGGTGGTCCAGGACCCAAGCGGATCATCAAGCCTGGAACCGCGTCAAGGAGGGTGATATGGAGAGATGGGACAAGCACAGGATTTAGAGTCAGGCAGGCCAGGACTTGGATCCTGGAGCCTCCAAGTGCTTTCCCAGCTGGGTGACCTTAGGTAAGATCGCGGGAGTCTCCGTTTGCCCATCTGTAAAATGGAGAGAACATCTATCTTGCAGTTCAATACTAAGTGAGACAGCAGCGATGGCAGCAAGCAGGGCCACTCACTGTGTCATCGGCTATGAAGTGCATATCACGATGCCCAGAAACAGTAGGACCTGAGAAATGTTAATTCCCTCCCACCTCCTCCTCCTCCCCTGCCCCCCTCCTCCCTCCTACTTTCGGCTTCACTTTGCTCCTCAGTGATTGTTTGGTTCTGGCCTTGGTGGTCTCAGCTGGGACCGTCTCAGATCACTTTTATTTTCATCCCCAACAGGTTATATTTGAAGATGCTTCTCGTTTACTCCAGGAGTTTGGAAACACTGTAATATCCTCCTTTAATTATCTGTGTCTCTGTGGGAAGCCTGACATTATAGTTAGCGCAGGCTCCTGTCTGGGATGACATTTTGCTCAGCGTATCGTGTTCCTGGTTCTGCGCTGTCACAGAAGCAGGTGGCACAGTCCCAAATTACACTTTGGATTTGAGCCTGAGAGCAGACACAAACACCCAGAGGGTGAAATCGCAACTCTGGGATCCCTGCGTGATTCCCCAAAAAAGCGACAGGGCAACTGTTAGGTTTGCTATCAAATCCTGTCACGGGCTACAGACACACGTATGCCTGTGCCCTTCACTCTGGCCTTCAGATCAAGTAAGCTACGTTCTAAGGCTGCCTGAGGATTAGGGTTAAAATCAAGACTCATTTCCACACTAAATTTGTCATCCTCCTCCATATTATGTAAATTAAAGAAAAAAATCAAGCAAGAGAATTTGAACACATTTTAGTATTAGGACTCAAAGTTTCCAGTAACTTCCAGTTGTCTTTCTATGGCCAGGCAGATGTTGCCTAGAACATGGTTTTAATTTGGCATTTTAGACCTGTGCTGTCCAATACAGCAGCTACTAGCCACGTGGACAAGCAGAGGCTTTAGAGTCAGAAAGGCTGGGGCTGGATCCTGGAGCCACCAAATGCTCTACTTTTTGTTTACCAGAATTCAATAAAATGCAGAAGTTAGATACTCAGTTATCCTTAGCCACATGGCAAGTGCTCAGTAGCCGTCCGCACCTAGTGGTACCGTATTGGACAGCACAGATACGGAACAATTCCATTATCAGAGAAAGGACTATCAGACGGCACTGCTCTAGATCCTTAGCAAAAAACGTAACTTTACACATTGTTCAGAGCCCACCCAAGCTTGTCTTGGGACGAGTTCTATTTAGGGGAGATATTTTGTTTCCTGAGACCGCTGTTCTCAGTCATGGGCACGTCAAAAAGATGTTAGGAGTAAAATACTTTAAATATCAAAATTTGCAGATAATTTTTTTAATAATTTAAGTGTGGTACAGGGTCGTCCCCGTGGTACCATCCCTCTTGTTCCCTTTGGTCCTGATCTGGTTTCTTATTTCTTGAGTGGGGGACAGCACAGGATGGAGGTGTGGCTTACGCACGGGAACGTGCGGCAGGCTCGTCATCACGTTCATGTCTGACGTCCAGGGAAACGGACCAGCTCGTCCTCCTCTCCTCTGGGTGTTATAGGTTCTCTGCAGATAGACACACCCATCCCCTGAGCGAGGCAACATAATTGTTCTGTGTCAGCCCAGCATCTCTTACAGAACAGCTTCTCCTGACTCAAGTTGGATTTGGAAGAAAGGACATTAACTGTCATCTGAAAATCATTGCCACATTTATTGTCAAGTTTTTGCAAGGGACATTGCCCTGTTCATCACTCAATGCTCCTAAATAAGATACTTATTTTAGAATGCACTGCCTGGAAAAGCTTGGCCTCCCTTGTGGAAACTATTCGTAATTTATCGTATATGCCTTTTTTTTCAACCTTGGCTGCCAAGAAGCACAGAGCCCCATTCGCTGCTTCACTAAGAATGAAATACATCCTTACAGTCTGATTATCTAAATTCTCCTCTCATTTTGCAACCTATTGTTGTACTGCACTTTAATCCATTTCAAAATCGCACAGTGATTTTATTCCTTTGTCGCCAGTTTTCTTCATTTTGTTTCCTGGGCACAGATCATATATCTAACCAGATAGCTGGCCTGAAAGATGCTTTTCTCTGGTTGTAATGGAGGCCAGGTGAGAGGTGATGGTTTGTACTGTCCAACCAAACAATTGATCAACTAGTACCCTCTGGAATACCTTCTACATGGGAAGCATCTGGATCACCCCTGTCCAACAGAAATATAGTGCAAGGTACATATGTCATTTTCAGTTTTCTAGTAGCCATGTTGAAAGTAAAAAGCAGGTGAAATTAATTTTTAATATATACTTTAACCTAAAGTAGCCCAAATCTTATCATTCCCACATAGAATCAATATTTTAAAAATTGAGATATTTTGCATTCTTTTTGCATTCTAAGTCGTTGAAATTTCAGATTTAAACTTAAATTAATTAAAATTAAATTAAATTATTCATTTGCTGTCCCACTAGCCAAATTCCAAGTGCTTTGTAGCCACCCATGGCTAGTAGCTGCCATGTTGGATGGCACAGATCTAGATACCCTGAGAGATAAAAAAAGAATAAAATACAGTCCTTGCCTTGAAAGAGCTTCCAATCCGACAGAAGAGAAGAAGTTTATACACACTCATTATAATGCAGTGCAGAGTGAATCAGTCATCACAGGAAGCCAACACAGTAAGTGCAAGCCTTCAGAGCGAGGGCGTAATCTCTTTTTTGGCTTGGTGAACGAAGACTTTGAAGATGGTGTGGTTTAAAAAATAATATTTACTGCTTTAAGAGTTGCAACTGAACCCGGGCTTTGTGGGACTGGTTGCCAGAGTTTCCATCCATAGTAGAGGGGATTGGGGGAGGCAACAGGAATGACCTGCACAGAGGCAAGCGGGAAGGGTCACGGCCATTGGCTGGATCCCAGACTGTTCTCCTCTTCCCACTAGTTAATGAGGTAACTAGGGGGACCCTATGGCCACAGCGCTGACCTGCCTCCGTGTGTGTGGGGCAGATCAGTTTGTCTCGGCGGTCATCTTTTCTGCCAGAATTTTATCACTGCTGCTCATAGCTGGGCGGCTGCACTGTAGGCCAAGGCTGCAATGAGATATACCTTCAGACCCTTTCCTCCTCCTGGAGAAGCCACTCAGAGGACATCCCTCCTGCAAATGGGCCAGCTGCTGCTGTCGTCATGAATCCAAGACAGTACTGTGCAACTAGGTGGAAATTCCAGAGTTTCACGTGATCCACACTGGCTTTACAATGACCTTCGACAAGAGCTTGACTTGTCTTTACTTTACTGTAAAGAGAATTGCAGCTTTTCTAACATTTTGGTTTACAAAAATACCCAGCACCTTTGCTAGCAGGATAATCCACCAAGGAACCATCTCATCTGCTGATGTGGCCTCATTTGTTCAGAAGTCATAGCGGATAACAGGTTCAATCAATTGATAACATTTGAGGTGCATACTTTATAATAGCCTCAGCTCATTTGTATTCATATATGCTAATTTTAGTGCATATTAATTATGTATTTAATAAGTCCCTGTTTATTCTATTTTGTCTCCATTCCCTTGATAACTGTTATGATGTGGAGTTGAAAAGAATTAAAATGTTACTTGTGTTCTGCAAATAGCAATTAACCAAGGATGAATTCTGAAATCAAAATTCCGTTTTCTTTCCCTTTCCCTGATTAGATACAATGAATGAAACGACACCTAAATGTACTTCTGGTCTCTTCTTTGCTCTGATGGTTTGTCTCCCTTTTCAGGGTGAAATTGCCAGTTAAGCTCCCCGCTTAGCTCAGGTGTGTCACCACTTGACTTAAACAGCTTGCGTTGCTTTTGGCTCCCGTCTTCTTGTTGACGTGGAGACCCATTCAGAGGCGGTGAGCTCAGCATGGGGGTTTGGGAGAGGAAAGGAAAAGATTGGTTGCTCTCCTGAATACACAGGAAGGTGGGAGTTCTGCAAGTTCAGTCTGTGTGAAGCCCTTGGGGGCCTGTGATGAATCCAAGCTTCCTCCAACACCTTGGCGTTTCAATCCACCTGCCCTTCAGTTGTTCAACCCCTTGGGGAACAGACAACCACATGGTCTGTGTTTTTTGCACATTACCTGCCTGAAGGGGCAGCACCAAGTCCCCCATTCAGAGTTTCATCCTAATCAGGTGTAGCTGTTGGGAGGATCCCTTTGGTCCCATTTCTTTTTGTCTGGGATCTTGGGTTAAAGCTTGCCATGCCCCAGTGTCCTGCAAATTACTAGAGCATAGCAACTTCCCCTGCCCCCTGATCTCCTCCTTCCCCTACTGCTTACGTTAATTAACCCTGAAAGTGGTCCTGAGCAGTTGGTCTTTGCAGCCCATCCACGTGGATTAAGCTCCACTGTCAGCCTTGGAGACAACATGTTGATCCCTCAGCTTCAGCAAAGGAGCTGTTGTAAATGGATCTAACTGGGGGCTTGAAAATGAGTTCAGTCGCTTTTACTCAGTAATTCTACTCCAGGGAGCATGAAGAAGGAGAGGAAATCACAAATAGATCCGTCTCATTGATAAGCCACCGAAAACAGTTAATTAGAAAATAGCCCAAAGCTCATGGAGACAAGAAAATTTAGAAATCGTATTTGAATTACAGCGATTTAGACAATACAGCCAAATTTCCCATTACCACGGTTAAGTAAGTTAGGAATCAGAACCTCTACTTTCTTATTTTGAAAATAACTGACAGTGTGATTGTGGGTGTGGCAACTTTTCCAAGTTGTGATTTCCAGATCCATGAAGGAAGGCCAATAGTGAATAGTTCCGGCCCCACCCCGCTGCCTCGCAGGTGCTGTGAGGATAAAGTACGGTCAGGGACAGGAGCCTGCCTGGGAAACGAAGATCCCAGATAAACAGCGGTTGTCCTGATTATTGGATACGACAGTTCAAAGCACTGTCTGTGGGCGCTTCCACTTCCAAATTCCATTTCCTTTCAGCTGCAGAGCCGTGCACTCATCAGCTCTCTTCTCTTGCTCTGATTAAAGTTCAGGGCTGTCCTTTCCAGATATTTTGTTCATTTGCTCCTCTTCTCTGTATTCTCAGAGATCCTTCCTGGTGCCGAGACGTTAGAGGGGAGGTAGAGCTGTGCTGGTGGAAAAAAAGAAATCTCTGAATCCTGTTTTCAGGTGCAAACAAGGTTGTCTTAAATGTAAAGAGAGCAATATAAGTGTTTTCTCTCACCCTCTTTTAATTACACAATTTTCTCCAGCAAAGCCATTTGTTTACAAAATCAGCAAGTCACAGTGGCGCCTTAGCTTTCCTTTCTGTGCCGTGTTCTCAGGGGTCAGCCTCCCCTTCATGTGAGGGTCACATAGGGCTTTTCTGTCTGGAGCAGAGGCTGTGGGAGAAGCCAGCTGATGAACTGAGTCCCTGATCCCTCCAGAGGGCGGAGGAACAGGCCAAGGGGAGGAGAGTGGAGAGGTGGAATTCTAGGCATAAGGACTCAGGGGGATGCTGGGGCATCTATAGGTTTGTTGAGGATTTGGGAGCTGTGCACCTTTCTCCGCTCCTTGGGTTCTTCCCTGTAAGGAACCAATTACTCTGCCCTGGTTTGCTTGGTCCTCAAGGACTCCGGATAAGTGCCTGGTTTTACCTCCCGGTAATTCTAAAGAGTGCCCTGTTGCTTAGAGACAGGAGCTGGTGCCTGGAGTGAAGATAAGGTTGTCAAGGAAACCAAGCCACAGATTCCCTTGTTTTAATTCGGGTTGCTGGACAGAAGAGTAAAGGATTTTTTCTCTGACAACTGGAAGAAAAGTACCTTCTTTTCTGTGTGTGTTTTAAACAAATTGATGTGTTGTCAAAGGCACAGCCGGGTTAGTACCTGAGTTGACAAACAGGGAGCTGAGTTTTGCCATGTTTCTATAAATCAGTGAACACTTTCTGATACAGGCAGAATGAAGCAGCCATTTTAATCCTGATTTTTTTCAGCTGTGTGGACCCCAGGACCCAGCCCCTCTCTATTATGCAACCTAGCTTTACTGAATTCTGAGTTTTCATTTATTGTCCCAGCTTTTCTCTTTTCGTGGTGTTGTGAGTTTCTTTTTGGAGATTCATAGCAACAGCATCCCCCATTTCCGTTCCCCCTCTTTGAATTATTTGCATGTTTCAAATGGTGGTAGTCAGTAAACCTAGATAGCTTCCTCTTAGCTCTAGTGTTCGTGATTCAGAAAACAATCCTTTTCGTGGTCATCCTCAAGGGATTGCTTGCTGAAGCCACAGCAGTTCACATCTGTTCTAGGCTGTTGGGTCAGTGGACCGAAGAATTGGAGGGACTACATCTGGGGGTGGTACCCCAAATGCTCCCTCCCACCCTGGGGAGTTTAAGGCACAGGTAAAGAGTTCTTCATTTATCAGTGGTAGCAGTTTAGCTCCTGATGCTAGAAGTCTGCTGGGAGCTTGAGGAATCGCCAATGTGTGTGTGTGAGTGTTTGAGTGTGTGGGTGTGTCTCCCTCCCTTTACCCTCTATGGCCTTATACCTTTTTCTAGTTGTCTGTTAGAATTAGGAAAGGGATCCATGGCCCATCTCCTTTTCTCCCTCCTTCCTGCCTCATATTCCCGTTGAGAAGCATCACGAGTTTTCTGAGTCCCTCTGATCTGTTTCTCTGTGCCACCCCCCGACCCTGCACAGATCTTCTGCTCTACCAGCTGACATTCCTCATCACACTCTCTTCTGTCCCTTTGCTGAGTTCTCGGGAGTGTTTTGGATCCCAATGCTCTGTGAAGGAGTTGGACGGTTGCTCAACCAAGTGAGGGGTTGGAAACACAACACTGAGCAGGACGATGCTGCTGCACTCGTGACAGGAAGAAAGGGCCCCAGGAGCAGAGAGGGTGGAATGGTTAACCCTATGTGGGGGCATGAGTACTGTGGGGGCTGGGAAGGAAGGCAGAGGGGTAGTTAGAAGTAAAAGATGCACAGCGTTTTGATGAACAGAAAAGGGGAGAGAGAGGAGAGACCAGAATCCCCGACATGAGTTGTTCTTGGCTAAGATATCCCTCGGGTGCTAAGACGCCATTTTGTTTTGACCTCCAGTGTGGGGCTGTGGCTGTCTTTTCAGATTCTTTCCCATGATCTTCCTCTTCCCATCCGATGCCCTACCGCTCCATCATCCACTCATGTAGCCATAACAAACGATGAACTGCTTAGGGGAAACCCTGTGCTCTGATTGGTCTAGAGGCTGCCACACCCCCCACTCTTCTCTCCCTCCTCCCTTTCCCTCTGTCCTCCTATTTCTGGCCCACTCTTCATCGCGCCAATTTGTACTCACCCTTCCGTGCCCAGTTCAAGCGTGGCCTTCTTGTGGAACATCACTTGATCCCACCTCATGCCCATCTGCTCGGTATCATCGGTGGTCCCTCCTGGTGACTCCAGCACTTTGGACTCCCCACAAGCTGCACTTGCCATCCTGTTCCATGGTGACAGGGTGTTGCTGACCCCTCGTTGTCTCCCCAGCACAGATCTGCAATGAATGAGTGAGGGGGTGGTGAGGAGACCCACAGCCCTGGCTCTACCTGTCATGTTGGGGTGCTTTGTGAGGGTGCCCTAAGCTGCCAGGGCACAGGAAGGGAGAGGGGGAGTTATAGGAAAAATTAAAGGAGGAGCTGCGAAGGCCCTCAAGATGCACCTGTTTCACTATGCTTAAGGTGATTCTAAGTATATGCATGAGGTCAGGTCATCCCAATAAGTTCATCTGGGGTTTCAGATGACCCTTTGGATGTAACAAAATTCTGTTACTTGGAAGGTAATTTCAACATCCAAAGGGGAAAACAGTCAAAGATTATTCTACAGAGAGCAATTTCTCCTAAACATCCCTTTTCTAGCAGGAAATAGGACTACTTTTATTACGATTGACCATACATCATATCACCCAACTAAATTGTCAGTGATCTTCCCTCTTAGTGTAAGCTGAGAGAAGTCACAGCAGTTATTGATTTCCTGGCTTCAGAATGCCTGTTGTTAATCGGAAGTGCGCTGGTGTGTCTAGGCTGTCGTCTCACCCGGAGTCCTCCCACCTTAAGCATGTGTGGCCCAGCTCTGCACGGAGCCCCAGAGGGAACACAGGGCCTAGCACAAGTTTGGGGAATTGAATTTTTGGACAACACAGCATGACGGAGCACGAGGTATGCGCACCTCTTAAAACTGAGAGGGAGTAATTGTCTCTGGGTTCTCATTCAGAGCTGGCCAGTGTCTAGGTTCATTTCCTTGAGCCAGTTTTTGACCTGGCTATGATTTCTCTTTTGCAAAATGGAGACAATTTCTGTGCCAATTACTTCTCAGGATGGCTTGAAGGAGCCACCAAATGGTGGCAGAGGCAATTGGAAAAGCCTAAAGTGTGATCAATGCACTGTTAAATTGTTCCTATAATTGTTATTGTCATAGGCTGGCTGTTAGGTCTCTAGACTCTCAAAATCCAGAGGCACCTTTGCAGCCAGTGGCTCCCCTTCCTCATTCTTAGGGCTGGTTTTGTTCCCAACCCCAAGGGGAAATGGGGAAGGGCCCCGGACGGTCCCTGGTGAGCAGAGAGGGGGATGGGGGAGGAAGACTCCAGTGTGTCTTTCCCTCTGTTTTAGTTTCCTACGGCTGCTGGACAAACTGCCAAGACCTGGTGGCTTAAAGAACAGAAATTTATTGCCTCACCATTCTGGAGGCTAAAAGTCCAAAATCAAGGTGTCGGCAGAGTTGGTTCCTTCTGAGGGCCATGAGGAAAGGATCTGTTCCAGGCCTCTCTCCGTGGCTTACAGATGGCTGTCTTCTCCCTGTGTCTCTTCGCATCATCTTCTCTCTAGTGGATCTGTTTTATAAGGACACCAGTCATATTGGTTTAGGGACCCACCCTACTCCAGCATGACTTCATCTTAACTAATTACACCTGCAATGACCCTATTTCCAAATAAGGTCCCGTTCTGAGGTACTGGGGGTTAGACTGCAACGTATGAATTTGGGAGGAACACAGTTCAGCTCATAACACCCTCCTTCCAGGAAGACTAGACAAAAGATGTTTAACCTGGCTTTTAAAAACTTGTAGTATGAGTATAAGCCAAATGTAATCTGATTAATCACTCAGATGGTATATTGATGGCATGACGATTAATCTGTAGCTGACATGAAGCTGGGAGGCACAGGTAATTTGTAGGATGATTAAATCATCAAGGCAAAGGTCTCAACATGCCGGAATTGTGGGGAGCTCTAACAAGGTGAAATGAACAGAAACAGGCCCTAAGTAGAGTCCTGAAATTAGATCCCCCCAAAGAGGCAGTAAAAGCATATTCAGGAGCAAGATGAAGAATTTGGATTTTAATTCAATGAGAAGCATAATCATTCATTCAGTCATTTATTGATGGAAATTTGCAATGCTCACCTCCTCTCTGGGCGGCGTGAGGTGGCCCTGGAGTCCAAGTCAACCTTGTGAAGTCATCGCCTCGGGACTCCTGCTCCATCTGCAATATCTTGTCCTCTCTGGGATGGGGGCGCCCTCCTCTGATTACCCAGGGACAGAAGAGAGCCCCACACCCTGGGGCTTGCAGAACAAGAACCCCTAGCAGGCTGGGCTGGAAACAGAAGATAGGAGTCATGGCTAAGATGACTGGACCTTTTAGGCTGGAGGAAGAAGACAGCAGTGGTACAAGCTACCTTATGTCTTGGAAGGACCACCATGGGGAAAAGAGCCTGGCTTCATCCTATGTTCCCTCCCAAGCCGAAAGTAGAACCCAGGATTGAAAGGTACAGGGGAGTAGATGTTAGCCCAGGATAAGGAATGACTTCCTCAGTTAGAACTGTCTGGAAATGAAATACTCTGGTTTGTCTTAGGTGGTAGTGTTGTTGTCATAGCCAACACCTATTGAGTGCTTACTGTGTGCCAACTCACTCTTAACACTTCCCAGGGAAACAGACCCCAGCATCTGCCGTAGTCAGCCATTCCTGCATCTGATCTAATACAACTGGCTCTGAAGAACCCTTGAAGTCAGAAGACGCTCAGGATCAAGCTAACTACTTTCTTTCTCAGACTGCAGAGTTTGGAAGGAACTAGTTACTTGTTTATTAGTGGATTATAAGTAAATTTTTCTTTTGGAAAAAGGACTTTTTTTCTCCTATCTTTCCAGTTAAGCTTGGACTGGGCCGTGGTGTGCGAAATCTAATCTCCGTTACTAGGAAGTGATTATTTATCTGAACGCTTCCCTAGGATCCATTAGGCTCTCGGGAGCATTAGTTTGGGATGATCGATTTCATAGCCGTGGTGTTGGCTCGCTGGGTTTGTTCTATTCCACGCAGCCAGCAGTGAGTGAAGGGGTTAGGAGGCTCCCCAGGCATGATTGACAGACACCCCTGGGGATCTGGATCCCCTTCTCCTCTAGCCTGGAACGTGTTCTTCAAACCCCGTTGCTTTCCTTAATGTGCCGGTTTTGTGCTCCCAGATAATTTGCAAATGCTCTTCAAGCGACTATGCCACCGCTTTCCAAATGTTTTGCTTCTAATTAAGAAAGGGAATTGAATGTACTCTTGCCTGGCTAATTTTTTTTTTTTTTCTCTCCCCTGGCACAGAGATGAAGGTGGGAAGGAAGAGCAAAAGAAATAGCTAAAAGATGTTTAAAAAAAATAACTCTCATGCCACCAGTGATCAAAACTGTGTCTGGGAGTTCATTCCTTTAAGAGGTGGAGGGAGCCCCAAGTTCAAGTCCAGTCTGAGGAGGACGGTCATGGAAACGTAAATACACTCTATGACTGGGCAGCCACCTTCAGGAACTTTTCTCAGCCCACAGAACGTGAGCAAGATGATTTTGAAGGAAGCATGTGGGACTTTGAAGACCAACCTTTGAATCCTGGCTCAGCCACTCACCAGTGCTCTTGGGCCAGTTATTGAACTTCTTTGAGCCTCCATTTCCTCTATGTGAAATGGAGTGAATTATCCATGCTCATGGTGTTCCCATGGCCAGTAGTCTACATTCCAAAACCGGCATGTCCCCTGTGTCATGTTAATGTCGTGTTCGTGCCATCGCCTCCTCATGGGCTTATTGCACCCCTCTGCCACCTGGGCTACACCGTTCTCATGTATTCCTTCTGGAACCTTCTGACTTCGTAGGGTGAAATTGTAGAACGGCTTTATTTTCTCACATCACTGTCCAACTTCTCTGTAGGTTCTCCTTTCCCTGCCCCTGGATGCTTTCGTGGACACACACCTAAAGTTTCCAGTACGTTTCAGGTGGAGGCACGCTTTCATTGTCATGTTCAGTGCTAATGAGCCCATCCCACATAACTTAGTCCCTCATTGAGCATAACGTTCCTGCTCTCCACCGACAGCTCCTGGTCTGATTAGCCTCAGAAGCCTGCAGTGGGTCAGAGGTGGGTGGTCAGTCTTGCCCTTGGTTGTTTACCTCCTGCCTCACTCATCTTGCTGGTTCCTTGGGTTGAAGGAAAAGAGACAGAAGAGGTTGGTCTGGGGGTGTTTGGGTGGTGGGTGCCAATAGGTCTTCCTGAAGATTTAAGTTATAATTTAGTTTGGTGTCCTCAAAGTAGCAGATTCTTAAGTGTGGACCCTTTATCTCATGAAGTCCTAATTTTGAGGGCTCTTCCACTCCTCCTCCTGGGAATACCCACTGATGTACGCAGGGCGTCCTGTGGAGGACCACTCGGGAGTCCCCGCTCACCCTCTGCTGGTCCTCTCTGCACAGATTCCATCAGAGTCCGTTTGCCCTAGTAGGCGGACCGCTGAGGGGCGAAATTTTACAGATTGTTTATATCTAGTCATCTTTCAAAATGTCAGCTTGGCCCTGTGCCCTCTGGAGATGCAGAGCAGACCCCCCCCCCCCCCCCCCCCCCCCTGCCTGCTCCCCCCCCCACCCCCCCCCCCCCCCCCCCCCACCCCTACCCTGGGGCTCTTCCAGGAGATGTTCAGAGAGCAGCTCTTCAGGGAAACATACTGAGCTCTGAGAGCTTACTACTGGTGGGCTGGCCCGGCACTTGGCTTAAGGAGGGAGAAGTTCCTTCATCCTCTGGGCGCACTCTGATAACTCTCTCCAAGGGAGTCCTTAGCATGTTGTCCTCCTTGCTCACCCCACTTTCCGTGGGGCCCCTGGGGAGCAGCACCACTTCGGAGGAACTCCTTTTCACTAAGACCTACACAGACTGTCAGGCCCCTCTATGTAGCTCAGCGCTGTCCAACGGAACTTTCCGTGATGATAGAAATACTCGGCATCTGTTCTGTCCAGTCTGGTAACCGCTAGCCACCATCTTGGTTGTGTGGTTATGCGATCTTGTCTAATTTTAATTAATTTAGATTTAAATAGCCACATGTGGCTGCTATATTAGACAACAGTTTTAGAATGAGAAGGCAATGCCAGCTATTATCCTCAGCAACAGTTCTGAGACACTATATGTCTTGCTCTGCTCTTTCAAGAAAGTCATCCACAAAGCCCCATAGCACCTCTCCCCAGCCATCAAGAAGGAGTGCTGTCAGTTCCAAGTTTTACATGCTGGTCCCCAAAGCCACCCTCCCAGGAAGATTGACTTTCGTCTTTGTTGATGGGATGTCGGTGTCCTTTGCAGCCTGTCTGCCCCGACTGGAGGCATTTTACTTTTTCGAGAGTAATTTGAAGTCTTAGCTCTGGCATGTCTTTTGACCACCTGCTAAAAAGCAGCTCATCACGTTCCTGGCAGACGTACTCCCAGCGGTGCCATAATGGGCTTTTTTTTGGCGGAGTGATCAGCATCTGCTTTTCTCTCCAGGGAACGCTTGGTAGATTGGATGCTGCCAAGAGTTGCACAAGATTCTGGTGATATCCATGATTATAGAGAAGGACAGAACCAGTTCCAGAGTTTGATACTTGAATGCCATTGCTCTCGTTTAGGGCGAGCATGATAAAGAACCATGCTGTTTTACCAGATTAATCTAGTACTGTCTACAGTAGCAGAAAATTAAGATTATGATTCTAAATGTGCAATAGCTCTGTTTATTCTAGTTAGAAGAAAGGGATACCTTATTAAACTTAAAAATCTGGTTTTTTAGAGTTCTTTAAAATGAATTCAAGTTTATTACTTCAAAGGGTAAATTAAGTTTCCACAATGGACCAGAAAAGACTTCTGTGTCATTTAGGATTATTTGGTTGTAAGCAACAGAAGTCAGCTCCGGCCAGCTTAATGATATCAAGGAGTGTATCAGAAGCATAAGGAGTAACTCAGAGAATCAGAGGGAAAGCAGAATAGCCAGCCAGGCCTTGGAAGACCAATAGCGAGGCATCCTAAAGTCTGCAATGACAGATATGAGCTAATGGACGGTCTTCAAAGGACTCATGAACAACCGTTTTCTGCCCCTGTATCATTCAGCTCAAGCTTCAATTCTGGAAGAGAAAATCTCATTGGTCTAGTCTGGTGGGAGGATTTCTCAAAAGAAAGCAGAGTACTGTCTCCAAAAAGAGGAGGTAGGGATTCAGAGCATATGAAAACGGAGCCCCTCCCAAACACAGTGCTTCTTTAAATGATATCAAAATACTTGCAGACACAAGAGGGACTTATAAGAACAGACTTTGTGTTTATCTTTGGAATTTTTGCACGTATCGTATAGTGGTAAAGTTCGTCATATGAAGGGGACTTTGGACATTATTTAGTTTACCTTCATATGTCCACTTTACAGATCAGGAGACTGGATGACTTGCCCAAGGTTCCAGAGCTAGGTAAGGGCAGAGCAGGGACCAGAAGTGGGTCTCCTGATGCAGTATGTATTCCTGCTGCTGTATCACTCTGCCTCACTCGTCAGCAAGTGCTTTTAAGTTGCTTGAAAGCACATTATCTTCTTGTGGGGCCATCCATTCCTTTCGCCTTCTTACAGATGCAGTTCACTTGCTTTGGCGTCTTTGGAACAGATTGTATAACACACTGGACTCTAGATTTTAAGTCATTCAAGTTCACGTTTTTTTTTTTAAAGATTTCATTTTTTCCTTTTTCTCCCCAAAGCCCCCCGGTACATTGTTGTATATTCTTCGTTGTGGGTCCTTCTAGTTGTGGCATGTGGGATGCTGCCTCAGCGTGGTCTGATGAGCAGTGCCATGTCCGCGCCCAGGATTCGAACCAACGAAACACTGGGCTGCCTGCAGCGGAGTGCGTGAACTTAACCACTCGGCCACGGGGCCAGGCCCTCACGTTACTTTTTATTGCTACTCTGACTTCAAATAGCAAGCAAAATGTCTCAGATACAGTGGTGATGATTCTTAAACTTGACTCTGGGGGAAGATCTGCTGAAGGAAAAGGCTCATCGAATCCACTGCCCAGGTCCTTGTCTTCCCTCAGAAGTGATCTCTGGTTAAATTAACGTGACCTTGGGGAGCAGCTTTCTCGCCAAACATAATATGTTTAGTTTTTCTTATTTCTGGCCAAAGGAAATACGATATCGTTTCCACCAAGGCCAAGTTTGGGGTGGGGGAAAAAGGTAGTTTATTCAGTGGCCCACTAAGGTGGCTGACAGAAATAGTAACTCTCCCCAAGGCCTTATATTGTTAGCTTTGCTGATAGAATTTTTATTGTGGATGCAATTTCATAGCTTTATAGATATAAGGCTTTGCTTTAGATCCAATATATTTTATGGCAAAAGAAGGCTCTTTCATCTCACAGTGTCAGCTATATTCATCTCACAAAGATAGTTGAGTACCAAGGACGTGGACGATGTGGTCTCCGACCCCTGAGAGCTTATCATCTGGTCAGTGGTGGGAGGATAAGAGCGAAGAAATCATGTCTCTGGTTGAAAAGGAGGAAAGAGATAGAATAGCTTTTTGTTTTTTAAAACAATCCCAACTTTTCCCCAGTGGTCATAGAATGTTAGAATTGGAATGGACCTCAAAGATAACGCAGGTCACCTCCTTTGTTTTAAGTGGAAATCGAAGCTCAGAGAAAGTGTGATTTTCCACGTATCACACCACTGATGACAGAGCAAGAGGAAGGAGGCCTGAGCTATTTGTTTGAATTACAGCATCTCAGTGACTGCACTTCTGATGTGCAAAGATGCGGCCCCTCCCCTTACTTCTGACATCCAGGTGGGTTTCTCAAAGAAATAGCGCATCTTTTTTTTCCCCCCCAGAAAATCTTTTCCCACAAAGCTTTGAAATTACAATCAGTGTTTTTTTCTCTTTTAAGAATCAAGTAGAACATATGTATGGGAAGATAAATCTTAAATATACAGCTCAAAAGATTGTTGCATATGCATACATCCTTGTAACCACTATTCAAATCAAGACGCAAAACATTTCTAGTGGCTCGGAAGGCTTCCTCATATCCCTTCCCAGGCAGTAACTTCCGCTAAGTGGTAACTATGTACTATCCTAACTTATTTTACCATAGATAAAATAAGTTTTGCCACTTCTTGAATGTCATTTAATGGAATCATACTGCACATTCTTTTCTGCATCTGGTTTCTTTTGCTTTGAGATTCATCCATGTGTGTGTTGCATTAGTTGATTAATTTTTTTGCTATGTAGTATTCCATATTATTTATATGCTGCCATTTGTCCATTCTGCTGCAGATGGACACTGAGTGTTTCCGGTTTGGGGCTATTAGGACAAAAGCCACAGTGGACTTTTTGTACGTGTGTTTTGGTGGACATGTGCCCTCGTTTTCCTTGTGTACATACTTAGGAATGGAATTGCTGGGTAATAGGGTGGGTATGTGTTTAGCTTCAGTAGATTAACAGATACTATTTTAGAATTGGGAAAGACGTTTTCTTACCGTAGTATTTGGTGATTATTATTACTGATGTTTTCTCCATTTAAAAAAAACAAAAGCAAAAAAACTCCAGAGGCTTAGAATAGTGAAGCAGACTTCCATTAAACGTAGCCGATTTAGGACATGCATTTCTGCTCCTTCCCCAAACCCTGCTACAACGACAGTAAGAATTAAAAGTGGAGACCCAGAAGGACAGAGAGCTGGAGGGATGAGAGCTCAGCAGATGTCTGAGATATGAAAGCAGACAAAAGAGTGTTAATTGATCGACTTAGAGTGAAGAAAGGCCTAAGCTAAGTGCCTGTGAAAGGGAAGCCGCTGAGCAGCCAGCTAAAACGTGTTGCAGAAATCCCGGGAAGCCTCGAATCCGAGGTCCCAGGCTGGGAGTGGAGTAGGGACAAGATGGGACAGCGAACAGGACAGATGTTTGTCATCTGTCTCAGGAGCAGTTAGGTCTTTATCCCACATCAGCAAGTGGACAATCCTGTCTCCTGCAGCGTGCCAGGAGAGATGCTGATTATCTCGGAAAGGGACCCAGAGAGGCATCTGGCAAGTGACTTACAGGAGAGGGTGGGCCTGAGAGGCCACGAAGAAATAAAGAAGGTGAGCAAGTTGATGTAGGGCTAGTGAAAGCAAGAGTGTCTGCTCCAGGGAGGAAAGGAACGGACTCTGTGCTGGAGAAACTGAAGGGTCTTAGACAAATGGTCTCCAGACACTGGCAGGTGGGAGTCCACCTGCCGAAAAGACAGCTTGATTCCCGATGCCCCTGGAGTGTCGCCCACCACCTGACAAGCCCCGTCTAGACTGGAATTCCAGTGAGCTTGTAAAGCCTCGCAATTAACTATGACTGGACAGCCCAAATTCCTCAGACTTCTGAGTGATGGCTTCTGCATGAAAGATAAAGAGCAAAAGCTAACTTGGAGATAACAGAAACGATGCAGTAGTCACATGAAAACAAACAAAAAAATGATTCATATCGTCGGAAAGAGAAGAAGAGTGATCAGATGAAGGAGTAGCTCTTAGAAATTAAAAACAAGATAGCTAGATTGAAAAAGTAGAAGGGTTTAAAGATGAAGTTGGGGAAATCTCCGAGAAAAGAGAATAAAAGACACAAGGATACGAAATGTGAGAAAGGAAGATAAGAAAATGAGGACATGAACCAGTGGGATCCACTGCTGACTAATCGGCTTTCCAGAACGAAAGCACATGGAGTTTAAAAAGTGCAAAAGTGGTATAATAAAAATTTCCTTAAACTGAAGTAGATAAATTTTCCGGACTGGAAAGGCCTCCTGAATGCCAGCCCAGTAAATAAAAAAGGGGAACTTGCCAAGACGTCATCGGGAAATTTTAGAACGCCGTCATTAGAGTTTGCAGAAAGGGAGAAATGGCTCCGAATCAAAGGGGCAGTAGGTGAAGGGAATTAGGTGAATGGAATTAAGGGGTACTAACTTCCAGTCATAAAATAAATAAGTCATGGCGATGTAATGACAGCATAGGGAATACGGTCAGGAATATTCTGACAACTTTGGTGACAGATGGTAACTAGACTTATGGTCATCGTTTCATATTGTATATAAATGTTGGATCACTATGATGGACACTTGAAACTAACAGGATATTCTATGTCAATTACACTTCAATTAAAAGAAAAAAAGCGCATCAAACATCTCAATAGCGCTTGGATGCAACAGGATGGTAGAAGAAAGCTTTCAAGTTCCCAAGTTTCAAGCTTTCCAAGTTCTGAGGAAAAATGACGTTAAACTTAGAATTTTCTGTACGCAGTCACCCATTCACATAACTGTGACTCAGGGAACAAAGATTCCTTCAGATTTGTCCCTTTCTTAGAAGCTATTGAAGAGTGGCTAGGAAAAGTGGGGGCTGAGGGGACAGTGGGGATAAACCAAGAAAGAGGAAGGTACGAAACCTCGTAAACACCCAACTACAACCTCTAGTCCAAAGGATCTCGACCTGGGACTGGAACGGTTCCAGTTCTCTGTCTCCTCGGTTCTGTGCCTTAAAGGAGCTTGGGTCAGAGTGGTTTGGTGCAGGTTAGCACTGTCACATCTCCTGGTCCCTGTCAGGGCCTCAAGTTGACCTGGGTGCCTGCCCCATATTCCCGGGGTGAACTGATTAGGTAATGTACAAATCCGAGCCTGCAGACAGAGGGAAGAGAGGCCTGAGGCTGTGTCTCACTGATCAGGGAAGGGTAGGAACCCCAGCCAGGCCTTCTGCACTCGCAAATATAAATCCGCCATCCTCAGAGGCCTGATGGCATGTATGACTAACAGAACATCAGGCATCGTATATACCCAGCTCCACGTGCAATTGCAGAGTCTGCTCAGTTAACAAGCTGCCACTGCCACTACCCAAGCTTGGCCATCAGCCTCCCTTGCACTTGGCCTCTGGATGCCTCCCAGGCTGGGGCCGTTGGCCGCGGTGGGTAAGGGTTTCACACACAGCCTGGAGATGGGGGTGGGGTAGGGTTGGCTCAACAGTTCCATCGAAACTGCATAGGATGGAGGTGGGGGCTCCTCAAAGAAATGTGGGGTGCTGCCACCAAAAGAAGGGGGGAGGGATGCTGAGCATACAAGAACTAAGCCCCCCCCCCGCCCACCACCGACCCACAATACCACTTTAAATAGTATCAAAATAGTTACACACGCAGGAGGGAGTTCTAAGAACAGACCTGGTATTTATGTATCGTTACAGTTGTTCATCCATGTATCATAGAATAGGGAAGTTCCGTGATGAAGGGGACTTTGGAGATTATTTAGTTTACCCTAATGTGCCCACTTTGCAGATCAAAACTGGCACCTGCCCAAGGTTCCACAGAGAAGCGACCAGAAGCCGGTGTCCTGATGCAGTGTGTTCCTGGGCTGTCCCACTCTGCCTCGCTCATCAGCAAACGCTTTTAAATTGCTTTTAAGCATGTTACCTTCTCATGTGGTTAACCATTCCTTTTTCAGTCTTATAGTTGCTATCCAATTGTTTAGGCATCTTTGTAATAGATTGTATGCAACTCTAGATTCTAAATCATGGCCAGCTGCCCTGGCCCAGGCTGGGAGTGGGGTGAGGTGGAATGCATGCTCCCCAACAAGGGCATGTCCTGCTGGCCTTACTTTACCAGGCCTGTGCGGCCAGAGTTTTCCGTGATGGTGGCGGTGGCTGCTGGGCGGAGCTCTATGCAAGACTTGAGGGAAATAATAGCTAGTGGTTCCAGATCCCCAGGACTTTACACTCAAATGG
The DNA here is from genome assembly GCF_021613505.1 of Equus quagga. Classification (NCBI taxonomy): domain Eukaryota; kingdom Metazoa; phylum Chordata; class Mammalia; order Perissodactyla; family Equidae; genus Equus; species Equus quagga. Next base: position 107,805,394 of record NC_060277.1, on the reverse strand, counting down.
GGACTCAGAATAAAAATGTGTCAAGACAATGTTTACGAAGAAGTACAGAAACAGGTACAACTGCTCTGGCATGAACTGTAGGCATTTGTCTATAAGAATTCATTTTGGGTGCAAAGTTGGTGAGAATGGGGTGTGATTGATGAGAGCTGATATCAGAAAGGTATCTGACCCAGGGGCAGCGGGAACACCTGCAGCCTGGGAGAATTATCTCCCCACATCCCCCAGGTCTTAAGGGGAGCTAGGCTGGGAGGTGAAGCAAGACTCATCCTCTATTATACCAAATACCTGTCAAGGGTCTGCTCTGTGCCAGGTGGAGAGGCAAAGCAGAGAAAACAGATGCATCTGCCCTCCAGGAGCTGAGCGCCTGGCTGGGGATCTTCAGCTCTCAGTGGGTCTGATTCCAAGCAATTGAAAGGAGACGCTGGAAGTAACCTCACCGCGGGGCTTACCGTCACCGTTTAAACCCTTTAAACCCTTCACCCATGAAGGAAGTGGCATCTATATGTGCCTAGAGCTTCACTGTCCACGCGGTCCCCCGCAGGGCCCCCACAGTGGTCTGTTTGGGCCACAGGCCTCAGCTGGTTCCGGGGTGTGTCGGCTTTCTCTGCCCAAGAGTTCACGCCCAAGCAGGTGGTGCAGATTCTGGGTGCAAAGGGGCTTTGACCTGGGAAAGGCTTGTGGTCCTAAGTTGTTTGCGCAAAGACAGGGACACAGCGGCAGCGTCTACCTCTGGGGTCCCTTACCAAGATCTGGCTGGCTGAAAGGCTGAATGCAGCACGTGGCCCTATTGTGACCCCGAGGGCCCGGGAGCCAGGAAGCGTTGTCCATGCTTTGCCCTGAGGGATGGGCTGCACGAGAACGGAAGGCATTCAGTTCTTATTTGATAGAAGGGACCATGGGTGTGAAAGAGCTGAGGCTCATGGGGTACATGCGTGCCTTCAAAGGTCCCTGTAGGATGGCTCAGTGGCGTGTCCCAGCAGGCAGAGGGCCTCCGTGGATGCTTCCTTCCTGGGGTCAGTGGGTTCTGATTGTCAGTTATGGGGACTTTGGACACATCCATTGGGCTCTGGGAACACAGCCAGCTGACACATATGGACATCGTCTTCCTTGTCTCCTTCCCACTTCCTCCAGGCACCCACAAAGCTTCGCTGGTTTCACTGCAAGGTTCCCGCCATCCGACCGCTAAAAACGACTCTTCCAGCCCCTCCCTGATCCCCAGCCCTTGGTATCTCATCTCCTCCCTTCCCTTCCCCACTCACATTGGCCAGGCTGATTTCGGGGCCAGGTTTGTCCCTGGGGCCACAGGCCTGGCTCTCTGCCCAGGAAGGGGAATCCTCTACTCTTATCTGCCTCCCTGGGCTGGACCTCAGAGGTGGCAGATTCAGAGGCACTGGGACTTGTTCCTTTAATCAGAGCTGCCCTCTGTCCAGAGCCCTCCATGGATCAGGATATATCTCATCTTATCCTCACAGTGATTCTGCAGAGCTGTTAATCTCTTTTGAGAGATGAATTGGCATATTTTGGAGACGTTTTAATCTGAATGTACTGGAACTCTATTAGAGAGTGTTTTATCTATGTTGTAAAGTGTTTTTTTTTTTAATTTTATTGTTTTGAACGGCTTTCTTGAGATATCATTGCATACCATAAAATCCACCAGTGTTAATTGTACAATTTAATGTTTCTTGGTAAATTTACAGAATTGTGCAAACATCCCCAGAATCCACTTGTAGAGCCTTCATTACCCCAAAAGATCCCTTGTACCCATATGCGTGCATAGTAAATACTCTAACGGCTTTGTCGAGATTCACATACCGTACAATTCACCCATTTAAAGTGCACAGTTCAATGGCTTTTAGTGTTCTCAGAGTTGTGCAGCCATCACCACAATCAATTTAAGAACATCTCATTGCCCCAGGTACACACCCTGCACCCCTTAGCCATCACCTCCTAAGCCACATTCCCTCCCCAGCTCTAGGCAACCGGTGTCCTATACCGGTTTCTGTCTTTATAGATTTGCCTATTCTGGACATTTGGTATTAATGGCCTCATACAATACATGGTCCTTGTGTCTGCCCTCTTTCCCTCGGCCTAATCCCAAGGTTCAGCCAGTGGGAAAGCAGCTGTCTGCAGCCAGGAAGAGAACGCTCACCAGAATCTGACTGTGCAGACACTCTGCGCTGCCTGGCACTTACGGAGAGTCGGTGAACGGAACTTCTGGTATGATTATGCGTACTACAATCAATTAGCCTTCCCCAAACCTTTGTCTGGCCCTTTCTTCCAGTACTCCCTGGAATAAATAGAACCTCCCATCCTGGCCCCCCATCCTTTAAAGCCCACCTCTAATGCTACCTCCTTATTGCCTCATCACCTGGATAGAATGGAAGGAGGAGGAAGGAAAGACATTCAGGTGCCCTGTACCTGCTAGGGGTTGCCTTACTCCTATCTTATTCAGTACTCATAAAACCCATTCTACAGATGTGGGAACTGAGTCCTGCAGAGGCTCCATATTCCCTCCAGCAGTAGAGTAGACTGCTCAGCATTCCTCAGGCACATCGTTATTGTTTTTTATTATTATTCACAGTAACATAGTCACAAGCGCTGTTCTGGATCACGGGTGTTTGTGTGTATGTGAATCTTACGTCCTTGATCATATCACAAACTCTTGGTGGGCAGATCCTTGTTTTGTATCGGGCTGTTCCAGGGTCCTGCACGTGAAAAGCAGATCACCGTGTGCACACACACACACTCCTCGCACAGGCGCTGATGGGCTAAGGCACGGTCTCTGGGAGTCATCTTCCCCCAAAGCTCTACAGGAATTCAGGAAGTTTCAGCCCCGACTCCCTCAGGAACTCTCGGGGACTGCCACATCCCTGGGGATGGCTCCATTCTGACAACTCTTGTGTGAATCACTTCTTTGGCCTGTGGCACCTGCCACCTTGTATTACATTGTCACTTATCCTTTTTGTACGTGTGCTGTTTTCCTAAGTAACTTTGGAAATCAGGGCCTGGACGTAGTGTCTTTTTGTGTGCTGAGCTCTTCCAGTCTTTTGCAGACCGTCAGTGCCAAGTCAGTATCGAGTATGATGCAGTGATGCTGTTGGATCTGAATGTGTGTGGTTTGCTTTGGATGCAGTGTGCCCTCTCCAGGCCTGGGTTCTGTTTTTCCCAGCCCCCCATTGTTGAAATATGCTCCTTGTCCTTCCCTCTCCCTCCCTTTCCCCTGTGATGCACCTCTGCCTCCTGCCCTCCCCCTCATCTGGCATTTTCCCAGGGGGAATGTGGAAGGTTCTGCCTGCAGAGGCCGAGTCTCAGGCTGCTGCCTAATTGCTCATGACAGCCCGGCTCCATGGGGAGGGTATACTTCCAAGAATCTGGAGCGGGGGTGCTGGGAACAGCAAAGCAATGAGCCCCATGCATACGGGGTGACCCCGAGTGAAGGAGTCAGGGCAAACCCACTGGCTGGCTTCCTTGGGTGCTGTTAATGGGAGCGAGTGGATCTGAAGCCCATCACTGCCAGGAGGCGGTTGAGGGAAGCCTCATTTAATAAACAAGATGTGACTTCCAGGCTCCTCTGTCTCACATATTAGAAAATAGGTCTTCCGTTGTGACCAGAGGCCTGCTGAGCCCATCTAAGGAGTTTCTTGCTGCCCAAGGGTGAGCCCAGGGCTCCCTCCTCATAACTCAGTGTCTGAGCTGCAGTCAGAAGAAATGGCGGCTGATGAACGTGCTGCTCTGAATGGAATTTGCATCCCATTATGTTAACGTTGCGCTGTCTGAAAGTCGTCCCAATTGTGACTTCTTTCTTGTAATCATCTTCTGTATCCTGCCTCTTTCCCCCTGTTCTCCTTTCCCCTTCTGTTTGTTATGTGTTCATCCATTCAGTCCTTTATTTGTTCGTTATTCCCACAAATATTTGTTGAGACCCTACCTATTACGTACCAAATGCTGTGCTGTTCACCAGCGATGTAGCAGGCAACAGTGCTTGCCTTCATAGAATCTTGAATTTAGAAGGAGAGAGACAGCACCCTACGAATCACACACATAAGGAGTTACTTGCCTTTGTGACAAGTAGTAAGGAACAGAAGCAGGGTGTGCCATGACCACCAAGCCATCGAGCAGGGCTTTCTGACCTCACGTCTTGGGAGGATGCAACAGTTTTATAAGTATATCCACAGATTCTTTGCTATTCCTCACTTCAAGAGGTGGACAGAGTGCTGGATTTAGTGTGCTGAATTTAGTGACTAGACAAAAGTAGGAGTGATGGCGTGCAACGAACCCTACGGACTGGCCATCAAAAGCCTCTCTAGCCGCCATCTTGGTCACTCCTGTTCTCTTTCCCTGTGGATCACTTGCTCTGGGGAAAGACAGCTGCCATGTCAGGAGCAGCCACGTGGAGAGGCCCAGGTGGTAAGAAGCCGAAGCCTCCAGCCAGCAGCCATGCAAGTGAGCTTGGAAGTGGATCCGTCGGCCCCAGTCCAGCCTTCAGATGACCGCAGCCCCGGCCAACGTGTTGACTGCAGCCCCGTGAGACCCTTGGGCCAGAACCACCCAGCTAAGCCACTCCTGGATTCTTGGTTCATGGAAACTGAGATAATACATACTTATTGTTTAAAAGCCCTAAGTTTGAGAGTAATTTGTTATGCAGCAATAGATAAATAATATAGAGTAGGATGGAGATGAATTCTTCGACACCCTGCTCACCTGAAGTTTTTATCATACCCTCACTTTGGTGGGTGACTTGACTGTAGATTAGCATAGAATTGTATCTGCAGTTGGAAATCCTGCTCTGTCACAGTTTTGAAGGCATTCACCCATTGTGTCCAGTGTGGATATTGGTGTGTCCAGTGCCTTTCTTTCCCCACACCTGACTCAAAGAAACTGTGTGAGATAATAAGTGTTTGTTGTTTTAAGCTGCTAATTTTGGGGTAACGTCACACAGCAATAGATAACTGATACAGAGAGGCAGAGAGAAGGAGAGGATGATGGCGAATTTGCTCAAGGAAGTGAAAGTTACACTGGGACCTGATGGAAGAGAAGGAATTAGCGAGGTGAAGAGCTGGTTGGATTGGGGGCGGGCAGGTGTGCCAGGCCGAGGGCACAGCGTGCATGGGACCTGCACCAGGAAGGAGCGTGATGAGATGAAGGAAGAGAAAGAGGCCCATGCAGCTGGAGAGTAGAGAAGGAGGGAGCGAGGAGTGACTCGAGATGAAGCTGGGGATGTAGGTGGAGGCCAGTGCACCAGGATCTCAAGGACCACGCTAAGTATTTCGCATCTTGAGAGCAATGGAAGCTATGAAGGTTTTAGTCAGGGAAGCAACGTTATCAGATTTTCTCACTCAACTGAGAAAATGATTGCCTGGGACCCAAGAGAAAAAGGATCCGTACTATGCTGGTTCTTACTGCCCATGCTGGCTTTGTGGGGCTGGTCTGCTCTCCTGTTCTCTGAGGCTTTGCTGCCTTCTCTGGGGCAAGCCCTTTTTCTTTATTATGGTTGACTTGTACTCCTGAACCACACAGCTGTGATAAGCATGAGCTTCTGAAATTCCTCTTTCTATGTGAAAGAAAGTACTGGGACCCACTGTAAGCAGTACAGGGTGACTGTTCCCGGGGGTTCTTATCTGCTCCAAGGTGTGGTCTCATTTCCCCGAGATGGGTGAGGGTGCTCTCGGGAGAACACCACAGACCTCAGGCACAGCTGGATGTCGGCAGCAATCTAGATTTCGAAGGCTGCTATTACCAGTTGGAGGCAAGACCATGGGTCTCTAGAGCTTCCTTCCAGCCTGGAGACTGTCGTTTCCTTGTGCACCTGCCTGTGCGGCTCACTCAGGGGGTGGGGGTTTGCAGTTGGGGAAGCCCAGAGGTCTGGTCCGTGTTTGTAGAGCAGGACTGTGTTGCTCTGCCTGGCCCTCCCGTGAAAGGAGAAAGGAGGCAGGATTCAGGTTCTGAGACTGCTGAGGTCGACCCTCAACCTTAACCCCAGAGAGGCAGAGCTTGTTTACCAGGAATATCGTCACGGGTTCCCTTTCTGTGCACCATATTCCATTAATTCAGACATGCACATCAAGAGGCGTTTTCTCCCTTAAAAGCTAGAAACCTGTGACCCTTTATCCTTTTCTTCCCTTACCTGTCCATTCCTCTGTTCCACACAATTCATTCTGTCATCAAATCCTATGCATTATATTAAAAAAAAATCTGTCTAGTCCAGAGGTTACAAATATAAATGCCTCGGTGGACCAGGCAGTTCACGTAAATAAGGCAAGCCAGCTAGTAAAAGACAATAGGGAGGGGTGGAGCCTATGGCTAACTGGAGAATGCTTCCCAGGGACAGGACTTCTTAAGATGTGCCTTCTGTGGCCTATCTGTGGCCCTGTTTGGCTGGCATCCTGGGAATCTGTGACCCTGCATTTGATTGTTGACCATCCTGCTTCCCTCTCTCAGCCTGTCCAACAACCTATTGTCTGGAAGTCTTTCTGTAAGACCATCCACATTCTAGCTTCACCCACACTCTGTCCCCTGAGTTATCTTTCCTCAAGAGGCAAGTCTGCTCATTAATCCCCCACTAAGGGCATCTGCTGACTCACCAGAGCCTGCAGGATGCAGTCCAGACACCTACGCAGACATCTCCAGGTTTGCCAGACCAGACATGAAAGGTGAGGCTTGATCACGTTCATAAATTATTTATTCAGCATGGCGGGAGGCCCGTACCTATCAACGGATCTCGCTCCTTCTCCAATAATGCTTGACCGCCCGGCCTGGACTTGTGGATGTTGATGCCTTTGAACTGCCCCAGGAAATGGAGTTCCGTAGGCTTCCTCGTAATGAAAAGGTTCTTTCTTATAACTAATTCAGATGCTTCAGAGAAAGGGTGGCCTTTAGTCGGATTGCTGTTTCCTGCCTCTAGCACAGTGGGTGGCTGATAAGTGTTTGCTGAAGTGAACTAAGGGGTGGAATCGGAGCCCTGGCCATCATCTTCCAGGCAGCAGGCCCACTTCTGGGGTTGTTGTCACCTTGGCGACAGTTTGCCTACTTTCGTATCCTATCATAAAACCATTCTTTATCTCACTTGCCCTTTGCCCCAACAAATTCCTCTTTGACTTGAGTTTCAAGGGGGCCAGTCCTCGGTTGTTGTTCTCTGTGTTCCCAAGTCATGGGGCGTGTGCCAAGTTAATAACAAATATGGAGAGGTTGTTTGGCATGGGGCCAAGTAGGATATTGCTTTGCCTTCCAGGTCTTTCTCTCCATCAGTGACTGGGAGAAAAATGGAATGCTGACCTCTGAGAACTTAATGCTCGGTCACATGAAGATAATACCATCGGTGCAAACAAAAGAAAATATACGAGGATGAAATAGCTGGCCTTGTCACTGAGCATTTCACCTGTGGTCACATTTCAGTGGCATGGTCTGTGGTGGCTGCCTCCTTTCTCTCCATCTATGCCTCACACTCTCCCACTGACCAGCCTTGACGCAGCATCCTGTCCCAGTGTTTGGGATTGGGGTCTCTGCCTCTGGGGTTGTCGAAGACTTGGATTCAAGTCAGGAAGCCTCACCTCTGCAATACGTACCACTGACTCATGTCCTCTCCATCAGTTTTTGGATGGGGCTATTATTTGGCCATTGTGATGATGGGCCCTCCTGTCTCTCAAAATTACGTGTGTATTATCCTTATACTCCCTTTTCTAGGGGCACGTTATTGAGCATGCCTAATGAAAAAGTGAGTTTGGAGAAAGCAATATAGCACAAATTAAGGAACGGCAGGTATAAACTGGGACTGCTAACTGGTTGTGTGAAGTTGGTCAACTTCCTCGACTTTTGTTCTCTTCTACATAAAAGAAAAATAGATTAATCTTCAGAGATTCTCCAGATGCTAATGTGGCGTCATTCTCAGAGGAGAGAGATCATTGGAGAAAACCTTTAATGCGCAGAAATGGCGGAAAGGATGAATTCAACCAGAAGAAATAACGGCAGAGAACTATGGCAGAGGTTGATGCAGAATAGATACCAGCAAAGGCTAGATCGAGACGTTTCTGACGGAGGGCTCCAGGAAGTGTGGAGTAAATAGCCTGGGGTGCTGGTTTGGGTCTACCCAGTGGGGAAAGGCCCAAAGGACACAATTAGAGGCCACTTACCTCGTTAAACGCTGAGGAGACAATGATTAATCAATTAAAGGCTAAGTGTTGGGGATACAGCGGTTAATAAAACAAGCTGGCCCTGCTCTCGAGGAGATTTCTAGACCACTAGGGAGGACGACGTTAATTAAAGAATTATACAAATAAAAGTGAATCTTCAGCCCTCACAGATCTTCCTACAACAGAGAGGGACACAGTGCTATGAGAGCACATAATAGCAGGACAGGCCCCATGAAGGGGTCCAGGGAAGGAGGAAAAGAATCAACTAGCGGGGCTGTGCATCCCAGGAAGGGAACAGAACGTGCAGGGGACGTGGTGACTTTGCATTTGGCAGAAATGTGGCTACCAAAGGGAGTTTAGCTGGCCGAGTTGGATTCTCTGTGTACTTGAGTTTTGCTGCCTTAAAATTTATCTTTACCCACAAGATTCTACAGACATCATTGACTGAGTGTGTGATAGACTGAATAGCTCAGAGAAGGACCCCCAGAGAAGGAAAGCAACCGGAGAACCCCAATATTTCGATCTAAAAGAGGAGAATTGCCTTTGGTTTGTTACAGCAAAAGCGACAACTGGCAAATGCTGATGGAATACTATTTCAGAACCTCTTCAGGTGTGTTAGTCCCAACAAAATGATACCAGATCCCCTGTGCTGTATCTCACACAGATATGGGATCGCCTATGCTTAGAGGCTGCATCTAGGGCCCTGGTCCATAGCATCCCTCATAGCAATGCTTCCAGTGTCCCATCCCTTAATCTCATGGCCCATCTAGACGTGCATCCCACTTCCTGCCCATATAGAAGGAAGGGGTCTAAGACAGATCAAGAAGTCACTGTGCACACTCCCTGGCCATCGAGGAATATCCTGGGTGTGTTCTAATCTCAAAAAAATTCCCCAGGATTCATCCTGGAATCTTCTGTCCTTGTAACAAATTGAACATTTTGAGGCATGAGGAAGAGGACTTAATTTGGTATCTAGGACTACTTTCCTATCTTGATGAAAAGGCAAGATGGGATGCATAAAATAAGACATATATGTGGGAGGGCATAGAGAGCATTTGCCTTTGAAATTGGGTTATTTACAGTAAGACAGGAAGATAAATGTAAAAATTTCCCTGGCACAGGCTGCAGGTTAATTGTCTGGAAGAGCCAGGATCTAAGGCATCTCTAGTTACAGTGTTAACTAAAAATAGAACTTTCCATTGGCTGTTCTGGTGCGCTCAGAGCCTTAACTGAAGCTCCCCATATGTCTGTAGATGGGGTACCGTGATCTTTCCGTCAGATTCCAGCTGGTTTCCCCAGGCCCTGACTCCTGGTTTCCCATCTAGTAAATTACTCATATCCAAGGTTGTACCACAAGACCTCAGCATGTGCTTACTGCTCTTTGAAGGTGTTTCCAGCCTTCCTGTGGGTTTCTGATCATTGTGATTTATGGATGGGGAAAAAAAAAATCTCATCTAATGACGTAAAGAAAATGAACATTCAGTAGTCTGAAGAAACGGCTTTGACTCCTCCAATTAAACATTTTTTGGAGCATAAAAGATCATTTCCAGCCAGGCTAATATATTTTCCCGACGCAAGGTATTTTTGCATACGTATATTTGAAATGCAGTTAGCACGTCTCTGCATGACAAGACCAGGAAGATTCAGATGCATACACACCTTATTCTTGAAGCTCTTCAGATTTAACTGGGAGCACAAGAAAAACACATGGAAAATAAGAAAGCTGTCTGCCCAGCACTTCTGTACTTGTTTCTCCTCAGCTCGTTTCCTCCTTCCCAGCAGCAGTTGGTTGAAGACTCCACTAACTGTCCTTCCACCTCCGCTGCACCCTTGGATCTGAGGATTGTGCCTCCGACTTCTCTGGAAACTTTGAGGCCGTCTGCTGGAAGCTCCCCGACTCCCCCTGTCTCTACCTTTGAGCTTAAAGGAGGTCACAGTCCATCTTTCAGCCTGCTCTCCTCTTCAGAGATGAAGAAGCCCAAATATCGCAGGGCCGGTGCCTCTGCGTGCTCGTGGGCTCTCCCACCATCTTTCCTCAATGCTTCTCTCCCTCTCTCTCTCTCTAAGCTTTCATCAGCTCTTCCCTTGCATCATTCTTTCTCCTTCTCTGGCTTCTTCCCTTCAGCCTACAAACATCTCTTCTAGCCTTACAGAAAAGAGAGAGAGAGAGAAAGAAAGAGAGAAGGAAGGAGGAAGAAAGGAAGGAGAAAAACTATTTTTGATGATAATTTCCCCCCAAGCTCTCATCCTATTTCTTGGCTTCTTTTCATCTCCAGACTTTTCCAAAGTAGCTTGACGCCCCGGAAAATGATCCTCCAACTATGCCCACTATGTTGACGTGCTGGTGACAAGCTCTCTGTCTTAGACACTTTTGCTTCGTGTTGTTTACCTTCTGAGCACGTCTGAATGCTTCATTCATACTCCCTATGCCTTTACTCCCTGCCCAGAGTTACTCCCACATCCTCCTCTTCCCAACCCACCAGTTTCAACTTTTTGAACCACCCTGCAGTCATGGGGCAGCCGTGCTCTGGCTCCTGAAAGACCAGAGTCCCACATAGCCTTTCCCCACTGGCTGAAGTGAGATCAAGGAGGTGTTGAGACCCCCTAACTTTTTGAAAAGTTGCACTCATGTCTGCTTGCTCAGTTCCTGTTCCTTCTTCACGCCATCACATCTGACCTGGCCGCCTATTGTCTCTGACTGTTTTCTCTCACTTCCCTTTGCAGAATGGTCTTCTGTCTGCCCTTTAGATGTTGATGTCCCCACGTGATCTAGTCTATACTTCTCTGGAGCTCTTGTCTCATCTGGGTCATTTTTACCTGCTGCCATGGTTTCAGACTATCTATATGTTGATAACTTCCAGATCCATATCTGCAATTCACACGTCTCTCCTCTGCTCCAGGTGATGTTGCTTATTGCCTCCTAACCATCTGGCTGCAGTAAATTCATCGGAATGTTCTACAAGCTTTAAACTCAACGTGTTGAAACCTTGAGCCTGCATCGTTAGCTATAATCTCAATTTCCATTCATATGAAAACAACTCTTTTCCCCAAAAAAGAAACGTGTTCTTCTTGATCTGTTTTCTCTCAAGTGTGATCTCTAACTGATACTCAGATCCTCTCAATTACACCTTATAAATGCCTGTTAAGTCCGTCTTCTGCCTTCCATCCAGGCTGCCTCAGTCTCCCTTCAGTTAACGTCTCCTGAGCAAACATTTAATGGGTCCCGTGCTGTGCTCTGCTACAAGGTTTAGTGAGATGTGCTTCCTGCACTTTAGGGAAGGAAAGGATCCCCCAGACCGATTTCGAAACTGTGGCTTGTGTTACCGTGGAGGTAAAGAGGCTCAAGATATGAGGAGGGCACAGGGGAGGGGTGTGGGGGAGGTCAGAGGGGGCCTCCTGGAGTGAGGACATCTGTGCTGAGTCTTAAAGAGGGAAGAAGAGTAGAGAAAGGAGAGCATCCCATCGGGGGGCATGAGCAGCAAGCACTGCTCTGCCAGGTATAAGGCAACTTACAACTGCCAGCAGCTGGGACTGCTGAGAAACGGCATCTGTCAGGAAGTGGAGCCAGAGGAACAGGCTGCCCCCAGTACTTAGGCCATGCCTGAGGGCGGGGCTTTATCCTGCCGGCAGTGGACAGTGCTACTCTGATGGACACTTTACACATCGCTTGGGCAGCATCATGGGGAATACCTTTTGTTGGGGAGAAACTAGAGGTATGAAGACTAGCTGGGAGGCTATTGCAACAATCCAACCAAAAGTTAACCAGCATCTGTGTCATTTAGAGTACTGGTTAAGTAGCTGTTACAGACCCTTGTGTCTTGGTGTTTATATGCCTTATTCCAGCTACGGGGGAGGCTAGGAATAAAGTCTCCAGCTTGGCAGTGCTGTGCCAGCGCAAACTGTGCCACGGGGAAGGAGGAGAGAGTGCATTTAGAGGCAGTGGACTCGGTGACCCCCAGTCGGGACATGGGAGACACTGGGGGGGGGGGTGTAGATTCGACATGTGTTGGGCTTGGCACTTGATTGTTTGCGGAAACAGGAGAGAGGGGATAATTGAAAATTCCCTCTGTTTCTGACTCAGGCAAATAGGTGTTGCTTCAGGAAAGACAGGAAGTGTGTGAGGCGGGAGGCTGAGAGCTCTGGTTGGGCGATGTTGACTTTGAACTTCCTCTTGCTCCTCTTGGAGGAGATGTCCAGCTCTTAAACTTAGGATGCCAGCCTTGAGCTCAGGAGCCGGGTCCTGGCCAGTGATGTGAAGGGGCAGGCAAGAGCACAGCTAGAGAAGACCCCTCCCGGCAGGGTGCTGACTTAGCTCCCTCCCTGTCTCCTGTCATTCCATCCCGGCCCCTAGCTCCAGCAACACCGAACTCACCATTCCACCAGCAGGACACACCCCCTTAGGAAGCTGAACCTCCGTAGGGTCCTTCCCCGCCCTGGCAAATCCCTGTACATCCTCTAACATCCAGCTCAAAAGCCACCTCCTCCGTGAAGGCTTCAGACAGATTGGAACATCTCTAAGTCAAGATCAGAATATCTCCAACGTCACTGAGATCCTACATCTCATTCCCACTCTAAGGCCCTGAGGCTCAGCGCAGAGCTGTACAGATGTGAAGTGCAGCCGGCCATAACGACGTGGCCTTTCCCAGCAGGGTCCCCTGCTCCCTTCTTTGGGCTCCCCGTCACTCCAGCACGCATTCCTCTAACTCGCACCAGTGTGCTTACATGCTTGTCTCCCTGCTGAGGCTGTGCGTTCCTACGGATCAGGGACTGGACCTGAATCATCTTCGCCTCATCAGGGGCTGCCTGGGGGTCAGCAGATGTTTGTAAGTCAATTAATAAAAGAAAGTGTGTAGAGACATGCTAATATCCTTATCGGGCCATTTGGAGAGGGGAAGATTATCGAGGCATCTAGAGTCTTTGAGGAGGCTTCTTGGGAGAAGTGGGATTGAAAACTTGACCTTGGAGGGTGTGCAGGGTTCTTACAGGCGAGGGATTGGGGAGAGCATGCAGAGCTGGAAAAACAGTGGGAGCAGAGGCACAGACATGGGAATGAATGCGCGTGTCAGGATGGGGGACCTCAAGACCTCCAGCCTTACTGGGACAGAGGATTCCCCCTGGGGAGCAGAGAAGAACGTCTGGTTTAATAGAGCAAGGGCCACCTGAGGCGGGTGGGGCTGGTCATCAGCAGAGAGGCAGCAGGGCGCTGTCCTCAGGTTCTCAGGAAAGGATGTAATTAGAGTGTCATTTCAGAGAGAGGAATCTGAGAGCAGGGTGCTAAGAAGCTGTTTAAATCATTCCAGAATGAGGTGATGGGAGTCTTGACTGGGGCTGTGGAAGTGTAAATAGAGGAAGGAATCTGAGAGGCATTTGGGAAGAACAGACAGTTCTTGGTGGCATACTGGTTTGGAGGCCAAAAAGGCAAAGATGGATAAGTCAAGTTTTCTGTGTAGTTTTATTGGTGAAAGCAGTTAATTTGGGAGGGAGGCGACTTTGTAGGGCAGGACAGATAACAGGCTCCCATTGGGACCCATCCTGTGAAGGCAGGGCCCGCTGGGAAGGCTGCGGGTGGTGCTGGTCCCTCTGTAGCTCTGTTCTTTTACGTCAGTTCTCTTGCCACGTTGGTGGGCTGTGACCTTGTCATCCATCTTATTACCATGACCCCTGCATATTCAAATGAACAGTAGAAATTTCAATGGCAATTTTAATGACACTTAGTGGAGTGATGCGTTGACTCTTTGGCCATCTTTCTCAACTCCATTGACTGTTTCCCCTCCGAGCAAAGTGGTAGCTTCAGATTCTGTCCCTTGAAGGTGTGTGTCTAGGGGCTTAGGCATGTGTATTAGTTTCCTGTGGCTACCACAACACAGTACCACAAACTGGGTGGCTTTGTTGTCTCACAATTCTGGAGGTAAGAAGCCCCAAATCAAGGTGTTGATGAGGTTGGTTCCCTGGAGGCTCTGAGGGAGAATTTCTCCCCCATGCCTTTCTCTTGGCTTCTAGTGACTATTCTTGGCTTTCCTTGATTTACAGATGCATCACCCCAATCTCTGCCTCCATCTTCACATCATCTTCTCCTCTATATATCTCTGTGTCTGTTTCCCCTTCTCTGCTCTTACGAGGACTTGTCATTGGATTTAAGGTCCATCCTAATCCAGGACGAGCTCATCGAAGATCCCGACCTTAATTGTATCTGCCAAGAGTGCGTTTCCAAATAAGGTCATATTCCCAGGTACAGGGGGTTAGGACTTGGACACATCGTTTCTAGGGGGACACAGTTCAACCCACTACAATGCAGGGGAGTCTTTTTATAGATAGAATTTTTGTTGTCTTTTCCATTGGGGATGCATGGAAAGTCTGAAGCATTCTCCCAGGACCAAATGTGCTGAAATTCTTTTCTTTAAAAACAATAGTGTCCTGTTTCTGCGCTTTTTCAAGAATGTTGGTTATAGCACCTCCACTGTCTCCCCACCGCTAACATAAAGTTGGATTAACAATGAAATAAAATAAAATGGCGGAAACTTCAAAGCATTTCCAAAGAGATGCAAGTGAGAAGATGAGGTTTAGAAAAAGAATCATCTCTCCCAAAATTTTCTGGGAGAAGGGATTCTCTGGAGTGGATCTTCTTGTCCTGGAGGCAATGGAGCAGGAGGGGAGCAGTGGTGAGAATGGCCGGTTCAGGAAGCAGCATGACAATGGAAATGCTTGTCGAGTTCCCATCAATTTCCTCATGGAGACAGCTTTGTCATATAGCGTTCGTTTTGGTGATGGTCGTGCATGTGAAGCACAGGAAAGAGGACCCTTTTGGGACAAGAGCTTGGGCTATGATGAGTGTGGGATAAAAAGAAAGAAAGTAATTCAGGAAATATTTTAAAGAAAATATGAACGCTGACCCAATATAGAAAAGAGATCGAAGTGAAAGAGCACTGTGGTCCATGTGGAAAGGATGAACTTGTAAAGTCCAGGGATGGCTCTCACACATTTCTGTGCCCCCAGGGCCCCGAGGACAGTGCAGGGCATGTGGTAGACGTGTAATAGATACCCACAAATTGAATATTGCCCCTTTCATCCTGTCAGCTCTTAAATCAAGATTGGGGAGTTCTCGTTGGGCCACTCAGGAAAGCCGGATTTCCTCATGATGTGCTTGCGTCCAGCTCAGGGATATTAAAGTCAGCCCCAAACCAAGAACAGAAACGGGATGTTTATAGTAGGTCTTGTGTGGGAGGTGTTTTCAGAGACGGCCTACTTGATCCAACATTTACCCTGTATTGAATCAGGTTCTCCTCGCTACTTTCTCTGAACAGTGCTGGCCCACTCAGAGGTCTTACTGTCCTTCGGGGTTTTTTGCCATGCTAGCATTCACTAACGCTTTGTTTGGGTCAAAACAAAAAAAGTAGGGTTTGGCTTGTCTTCACCTTGGCCACTTGGTGGGCCTTGGTTGCACAGGCCAGGGGGATGGTCAACGCTCAACCACCACAAGAAAGAGGTTCACGCTGGCCTTGTAAGAGGACTCAGAGTCATTGGGAAAAGACTCCCCTGATGCCACATACTTGAAGTAGAAAGGAGTATGGACTACAAGTAGGCATGCCTCCTGGGCCCTTGGACTCCGTGCCCTGTTGGGAGGGGAGCAGCTGCAGGAGATCCCGAATGGAGCCCTCTGAAGTGTAGGGCCAAGAGCAGCCCTGATGGCCCTAGTCTAAAGGCAGTTCTGGGTTTGGATGTTCCTCACTGTGGATCATGTATGCAGCTGAGACACTGTCTTGGGGACCACACATTTCAGCAGGAATGAGCCAAATGAAAGTAGAGAGCAGAGGTGTGTGTATTTCCCTTTCAACCTGAGATGCAGCCGTGACAGTGTTGGGTGGGTGAGGGTGGGGGATGTTGGTGGCATCCCCCTCCCCAACAGCTGCCATGAGTGGAGTGATGGGCTGGTCAGTGAGGTGAACCATCTCTTCAGCACTTGTGCTGGAGAAGCAGAAGCCTGCCAAGTATCTATTAATACCTCTTATGTGCCAGGATATTTGGGAAGCTCTCTAAGCCAGCCCCCTAAATGCCTTCTAAAGGCCATTCTGCCAGTTGGAGAAAAAAATAGAGCGACACTAAGTGAACATCTGTTTTTTGTGCTGGGAGCCTGATAGAGTTCATTCTCTGCCCCAGAAAGTGCAAGAAGCTCGGGGTAGGATGGTCGAGCTCTTTTATCATGGGTGCAGCTGGGTAACAGGAGATTAGGGGTAAAAGGCCTCTGCGTTTCAAGAGAGAGATCAGAAAAATCCTGAAGCACGTGCATTTGACCCATAAAAGAACGCTGTCATCCAGAAGGCTGTTTGTTCTTAGTCTCTGTCCAATTCTAAGAAATTTGGTTATCTGCTTCCGAGACCTTCAGTGGATGAGGAAGAAAAACTAAATGAAATGTGAAAGGGAAAAGGTCTGGCTCTGTGCAGGCCTCCTGACAATTGTGAGATAGGAAAGCAGATGCCCTAAGGACAATGAGTCGGACATATAATCGATGACACATGTCGCTCATGCAGACGCCACCTCAATAAACAGACCAGCTGGGGGTGGCTCTAATGAGGGACCTGACGTTCCCTCCCACCTCCAGATGTCTGAGGCCATCGTTTCATGTCCTCACACAGGAATGAATGCTTCTGAGATGATTCTGAGTCATCAGTGTAGAAATTAATTTAAATTAAGGATGCAGGAAAATAAGTATTGCTTTTGAGAACCATTTCTATCAAAATGAAGGAAAATATCAGTGCTTTAAGGGTGGACCCTCAGCTATAGGAAAAACCATGTTCATTAGGCTGTCTGGCTCCCTCGAGGTTCTGAGTAACTGAGTTTCTTTCCGTTAGGGTGTGTCCACTGATCATGGTGGCCGGCCTGAGGGGCAGCATGGCCCAATGGCTGAGACCATGGCCAGCCAGTCAGGCCATGAGGCCTGCTGTCTCTGCAGAGCTCTGTGGATTTGGCCAAGTTCTGTCACCTTTCTAAGCCTCTGTGAGCCTCTCTGTGAAATGGTGTTTCTAATACTATGTTCCTCCTAGGATGAATGAGAAAATGTACATAAAGCATAGTGCCTGTTCCAGAAACTTCCATCACTATTTGTATTAGTTCTCTAGCGCTGCCATAACCAAGTAGCACAAACCAGGTGGCTTGAAACAACAGTTCTGAGTCTAGAAGTCTGAAATCAAGTTGTTAGTAGGGCTCTGCTCCCTCTGAAGGCTCTGGGGAATTCTTCCAATGTCCTATATCTGCCCACAGTCCTTGGTATTGTGGATCGTAGATGCACCCCTCCAGTCTCTGCCTCCACGTTCACGTGGCCTTCTCCTCTCAGTGTGTGTGTGTGTCTTCTCTTGTAAGGACATCAGTTATTGGATTTTGGACCCACCCTAATCCAATATGACCTCATCATAAGCAATTACGTCTACAAAGAGCTTGTTTCCAAAGAAATTCACAGTCCGAGGCTTGGGCTGGGCATGAATTTTGGGGGGGACACTATTCAACCCAGTATACGCTCCCCTTGTGTGATTTACGATTTTCTGAGCAGGATCCCTGGCAAATATATAACTCCCGCCCCCTCCCGGCCCCGTCGTCCTGTCTTACCTCGAAGGCCACAAGAGACCTGAGCCTATTAGCAAAACTTCCTTCACTGGGCTTAAAGCTTTGTCCTGTATTAAAATGCACAAGTAACTCAATGCAGGTGTAGTTGTTGTTATTGCTGTTGTTTCAAGTCTTTTTAAACACTGAAGCTGAACGTGCATGTATTTATTCAGGCCTCCTTCCAAATCGTAATAATAATGCAATTTACAAAGCAGTTCACACTTGACCTCAGCCAATCCTCATAGTCCCCTAGAGATGTAGGCAGGTCAGAGGGCCTCACATTACAGATGAGGAAGTGCAGTTGAGAGAGGTCACTTAGCGAGGAATGGTAAAAGGCGACTTCAAAGCCAGGGCCTTGACTCCAGGCATTGAGGCAGGTGGGAGGCGGGATGCTTGCTTTACCGTGGACAAGCTGTTACCTTGGGCAGGGGTCTTCACCTCTCCGAACCACTGTCTTTCCACCTGTAGAATGGAATGGATAATAGCTTCTGTGAAATGCTGCTATAAGATTTAAATTAGATCACGTGTATGTAACACTGGAAATTGCCCAGTAAGTGCTAGTTTCTCTTCTCTTCTGTCTAGCAGTTGTCTCATCAACAACCTGTCTCCCTGTTTTACTTAGTGCTTGCCCTGCATGATCGCAGGATGGCTTACATTTGGGAAGTGTCAAGTGTGTTGTGGGGGGTGCATGGGAGGGGAAAGAATAGAGGCAGTGGCCGTGGGTCCCCGCAGGATCCTAGCATCTGTCTGGGGTGGGTACCAAGTGGACTTCCTGGAGGGTAACTCCACTCTGCCATCTGGCCTTCGCTAGCGCTTGTCCTGGTCCTGCTGTTTATAATAACATCTGCCCCAAGCAGGGGGTCTTGCCCATCTGTAATTCCCAATTCTTCCCAGACCAGCCTGATCCAGGGAGAGGTAACATATGGCAGCTTCGTGGGATCTGCCTGGAAAAGAGGGTTTCATAAATAACTTAGAGCCACAGGGGACCTGGGGAAGCGCTGATGGAGGAGTTCTGTGTGAATATCCATGATGGTTCAGAAATAAATGCAGATACAAAGCAGGCGAGTGCCAAGCTCTCCTCAGTGGAAGAGGGAAAGCCGAAATCTCATCCCTCATTCCCAGCCCAGCTCTGTGTTGAGTGATTCTATCACTGGACTCCAAAGAATGGTGTCAGCTTGGTCCTTCAAGGCAGAGTCTGGCCTTGGGCTCAGGGCGGGGTGATTCCTGTGTGATGAGGCTTGAGGGTCACCCATTGAAATTGGCTGGTACCTTATAGCCCTGTTTCCTGCAGCTGCTCCCAAATAGTTATTCAATCTGACTAGTCCGGTAGCCCCATGATCATCTTGCAGTATGCAATCCCTTGGGAAAGACTGTTTCCTGGAGGCTTCTGTTAGCACGTAGATCTCCCCACTGGTTTGGCCGAATACGCCAACTTTTTTACCTTGTCTGGTTGTACCCTGGACATGGGTCCCCAGTGCCTCCAATAGGCAGTGCTAGACTCAACCTGACATGCTTGTTACAAACCCAGCTTCCCTGTCCCTTTTGTGTGTCACTGAATCCAAGTGTGTATTTCTGAGGAGGTCCCACAGATGATTCAGATGCAGCCCATCTAAGGACCAGCCAGAAGGACTGCTCCCAAGACGGTGGCCAGTGGGGCCCCCTAGCCTCCTGGAAACCAGGCTACCAGGCACGGGGGTCTTTGGTGGTGCTCCAGGCTTAGAACCATAGAAGCTGTCAGAGAGACGAAGGTGAGCTCCCCAGTGGAGGATCTCGGGGCTGGAAATGGGGCTGTCGAAAGATGGGGAGCGAATAGGGCTTGGATGGTGGAGAAATGGGTGCTCACAACATCAGCCAGAGCTTTTTTTGTTCGCCCTGTGGCCCAGCACCATTACTCCCTTGACAATAGTGTCTGGAAGTTAGACAGGCGTGAATCAGAAGATGGTCCAGCCAGGGTGAAACAGAAAAGAGATGCCTCAATGCCTGAACCTTGTGGAGAGAGAAAGAAGGGAGAGGAGAATAAGAAGATGACATTCTCTGGGCTCCAAGTCACCCTGGGCTAATGGGATGTACGCCTGACCTTGGCATAGAAAGAAGAGTAAGGCCATTCAGCCTAAATGGCAAGCATATACAGCTAGATGCAGATAGACAGGAGATGTTCAAACCACAGGCCACTGTTTCCTCTTCAAAGAAGCTCTTTAAGTTTTTAAATAAAGAACGGGGTACACAAAATGGCCTATTTGTTAGCAGTTGATTGGGTCACTGCCTGGCTGATTGGATTCTTAAGGCCAACTGACACACCCAATTAATGCAAGATTGGGAGTCCCCCTCTAGGCAGGACTTCAGACTAGTCTGTTTACCTTTATTTGGTGAAAAGGGCCTTAGCAGGGTCTCAGCAGCTCAGGTTACTCCAGGGAGATGTAGCCTTGGCTCGTTTAATTCCATGCTGCTCTGGAGCTACTGTTTTGCACAATGAAGAGCTGTAATGGAAGTCTTGTTATTTGGTTGCTTAGAAACTAGTGCTTTTACTACCCAGAGCATCACCAAGCCCTTCTGGGGAGGTGCGGTGAGGCTCTCCCAAGTCATAGATTTCTCAGGAACCAGACATAAATCACCGGAGCAGGAAGATGGAGGTTTCGGTGATAATTGTCTCATTACAGGCAACTTGAGTCCCTGTAAGGGGCAAGAGCCTGTGTCGTCCCCACTCCTGGCTCCAGCTGTCTATTACAGGAGCGCGCCCTTGTTCATTTGCATTTCTGTGGACCACCATGCAGAGTGAGGATGGTTACTTATCTAGAAAACAACCGAAACCAGGAGTGATTCTGGGACCTTTTGCAACCAAAGAGACACAGAGATCCAGAGCAGTTAGTTGAAAGCCCGGGCAGCCTTGACATCACAGTTGTCAGGGCTACTACTTCTGGCCCCGTTAGGATCATCCCTTGCTCTTTGGCCTTTTAATTACACATCTGGGCTCATAGGAAATATAGATGCCTCCCAGTGCAGGCTCCATCTATGGGCCAAATGGCTCCTACCAGTTCAGAAGCCACGGGGACGGTTGGTGTTGGTGGCCTCCAGACGCCACCCCTCCTTGAAGAAGTGTTCACCTTGTTCATGGTTAAGCCTGAATTATTTTTCCTGGATCTACAGAACAGTGATGGTGAAATTATTCAGGTCCTGTTCTAGTGGTTATGGAGGTGCTTAAGAGCTGTCGTCAGCCTGGGGCCAGGTCACAACATGTGATTTCAGCCACACTACAGCGGAAACCACACCATGATATCCCATGCCTGTGATGGAGGAAGATCGTCTCTCCCTGTCTAGATAAGATACATCTCAAAGCATCAAACCAGTCTATGGCTAAAGCGTGCCTCTCCTCAACTGTGCCAAGGCATAGCTTCTCTAACCAACTCCTTCAGATCCAGGAATATCTGTGCATCTTTCTCTCTTTTATCTTCTCGTTCTACTTCTTCATTCTTTTGATCATTTCTTCTACTCATTTCATGCTTTTCATCCATTCATTACCCGCCATGCACCAAGCCCTGTACTTGGGTGATGAAACATGAACCTGACCACAGGAAGTCTGCACTTACCTTCTCTTTCTGTCTCTCCCCTCAGCTGAGCCCCACTGACTGGGGACTGGTTTCTCTTATTCATTTCCTTGCCCCACAAGAACCACAGGCAGCATTTTCTCGAGCAAAGTCAGTAATTCTGCACGTGTGTTTTGAACACTCACTATGTGGCTTCCAGAGGCATGAAGATATAGAAGATGCTTAAGGCAGGGCTGTGGTCCCCAGCCCCAAGTAGCTTAGAGGCTGAGTAGGGGGAGAGGGGTAACATATATAAAAAGCAGACAGAGAAAAATAAAGGGCAAAGATGCATGTCATTGTGCTAAACCTGGGGGGTACTGGCGGGCTGCAAAGTCCCAGAAGGTCTTGAACTTAGATGTGCTGGTAAGGGAGCAGAATGCTCAGCTATAATGAGGAAGGAACAAGTATGGCCTGAAGGATGGGAACCCCAAAGACTGCCCTTCTTGGGTGGAGGGATGACAGCAGATTCACTGGGGGTACCAGGGGGGAAAGGGCAGCACCTTCCAGCATGACTCCACTCAGTCCTGCTCAGCCCTCCTGAAGATCAGTCTTGCAGTGAAGGATTGTTGGGCCAGCCCTACTGATTGGGGGAGAGATGCCCACCCTTTTGGGGGTGGGGCATGAGGGTGATAACTTACTCTGCATCACCATTCTTTTTTCCCTCCAGGCCTTTGACACCATCCCCATTTCTTTTTCTGATGACTAGTTTATTGCATTTTTAACATTAACATGGTGTGAGATGTTGTATTTTCCTTGATTATTTGACATCAAAAAGATGAAAATCATTCTCACTATAAATCACACATTGATTTCTCTCATTTCTATATTGCAGTTGGCCTCAGCCATGGCTGATGGCACATTAAAGCACAGTCTTGTTTTATTAGGAATCTGAGACATGTGCTTTATTACCCATTGTCATGTCTTCTCACTGATGGCATCTGGTGTGAAACCAGAGGTGGCTGCATGAAACTTTAAAGATAATCTATCAGACCACGGAGACTCAACTAGGAGGCTTTGGCATCCGGGGCAAGGCTGATGCACTGCGAGAGGAGGCCGCCTCCTGCAAGGTGAGCCTGCAAGCCAGGCATGCTATGATTCCCCATTCCCTCCTCTGAGTCCTCTCCTGTGAAGCCTAACACGCCAGGCCCCTCTCAGTGCACATCTGTGCTCTGGTTCCTCACCATTCCCTAAGTGTAGGGCTGTTGTCAGGACTTTTTTTTTTAATGAGCAACACATAAAAAGTATAGAACAGTACCTGGCATGTAGCAAATGCTAGATGATGTTGACTATTATTTTTATCATCATTAATTATAACCAAATTATACATTTATAACAATCCCTTACAGTTTACTCGTGTGCAAAATGTGAATGAGAGTGCCAGCCTGCCTTGTGAGTGTAGGATATACATGTGTTTGCCATCAGCAGGGGCCCAGTACACATTTATTGAATGAATAATGTGGACTGTAAACTGTAAGGTCTGAAAAAATTTAAGGCATCTTTTTGCTGTTCTTCCAAAAGCATAGCGCTAGTTCCAAATGCATGTGCTGCTCTGCAGGGCATTTAGTGGGCGTTTCACTCTTGGCCAGCGTAATGGTGTATCAGCTCAGGTCCTCTGAGAAGCAGGTGCCAAGAAGGGATTAGATGTATAAGAGATTTGTTGGGAGAAATGCCTGTGAGGATAATGAGGAGGGAGCTGGAGGTGGCAGGGAGAGCCTTCAGCCTGCAATGCAGGCCTGGCAACTGTGAATGCAGGGGGAGGCAGGAGGACTGGGGAGGAACAGCACAGTTGCAAGAATGTTTTGGTCAGGACAATGTGGGAGGAGGTCCTTGAGCCAAGCCATCATCTAGCAAGAGTCCCACGTCCTGCACTGGTCCCCGCCATGTTCAGTCACTGGCTGGGAGCAGCTGGGGATTGGGGGATGTGGTGGTGGGTCCTGAAGAGCAGCAGCTGTGCCATCAGTCACTGTGTTCCCTACAGAGGAGATCTGAAGGATGCATTTTCCTGGCCCCTGCAGATGGTCAGTGGGACTCCACCTGGGACAGGCTGTAACCTCCAAAAACAATTAACTGATCGTCTCTGCTTTTCTTCTCCCCCCACTTTGGTTTCTACTACTCATCTGTAATTGGTGGACAGAGCTCTGGGTGTGTTTGCTGTGGCTTCTTCGGGAGGAAGCAAGAGAGTGAGCAAGCCCCTAGGGGTGAGCAGGGGGCAGTTAGAGGCAAGACGAGGGGTCATCATGGGTTGATTGTGAGGCTCTGTCCAGCAGTCCTAGTGCTGAATTCTGATAGAAAGACAGCTAGTTATGGGAGGAGCCAACTGGTTTCCTGGGAGAACTGGCATCGTGGAAAAACACTGAGCATATTTGCCACAACCCTTTGGCATGTAAGAAAACTGAGGCTAAGAGCCAGAAGGACACATCTAATCTGTCACCACCACTGCCATTTTGTTAGTGGCCAGATCTGAGAATTCACCTTTGGTTTTCTGGCAGCTGGTCCACTATCTCAAGCATCTTAAGAGTCATTGTAACTTAGTAGAAAGATAATGTACCTAGAACTCTGAGCATCCGGACTGGCATTCTAACTTCCTCATGAACTTGCTGAGTGGTTTATTCAACAACATGTCAGCATTTGCCCAATGGTGTTGGGGATTACCAAGGCATTAAGAGCAGATCCCTGTTTTCAATGTGCCTACAGTTTTCACCACCAGTGAGCCTCTCTATAAAATGATTCTCCACAAAGATCAAGGGCTGTGGGTGATATTTGGAAATAAAATAGATCTCTTTCCTGTTTCCTTTTTGGTTTGTTAATCAAGGGGCTGATTTTTTCAAATTTTCCAATAACATTAGATATGGTGGCTTTACATCTAAAGAGGGCACACATAGTTTTTTTTTCTGCACCTCGCATTTTTTTTATTATGGTAAAATATACATAACATAAAAATTTGCCACTTTAGCCATTTTAAGTGTACAGTTCAGTGGCATCAAGTACATTCACGTTGTTCTGCAACTATTACCACCATCCATCTCCAGAACTTTTCCATTTTCCCAAACTGAAACTCTGTCCCCATTAAACAATAACTCCTCATACACCTCTCCTCTCACATCCTGGCAACCACCATTCTACTTTTTGTCTCTATAAATTTAACTATTCTAGGTGCCTCATATAAGTGGAATCGTACAGAATCTCTCTTTTTGTGACTGGCTGAGTTCACTTGGCATAATGTCCTCAAGATTCATCCGTGTTGTAGCATGTGTCAGAACTGCCTTCCTTTTTAAGGCTGAATAATATTCCATTGTTTGTAACTAAAGGGTTTTCGGAGGTTGTGAACCTCTGCTCTGTTGTATCACAGATGAGAGATAAGCTGGAAAGGTGAATACCATGCAGGGCAAAGGGTTGTTGACTATCCTGGGCTCTAGGATCTCACCACCTAGCATTAAGGCATTTTTCTGAGTCAGAGCCACTGGCCAATAGTGTGAATGCCAGGCCACGGAGGGAGAGCAGTGAGCAGAGAGGGGTGGCCCAGGGGAAGGCATTTGCAAAATTCGATTTAGAAGCCAAGTGGGCACCTTGCTGGCTCATACCTGGTCATCTCTCAAAGGCTGGCCAGGATTCAACTGCATCAAAGACTGCGCCATATGCCAGCATTAGAGAAGCGAGGAGGGGCATGAGGGTGGAGTTGGCAGGATCGGTGGTGGGAGAGGTAGAGAAAGCCGATCCCAGTTCCTGCCTCAGATGTGAGCACAGCCCAGGAGTAGGATGGCTGCTTGGGTCAGCGGCTGGGAAACTACTCTCTGGCTCTGGGTTTCCTCCAGGCTACACTGTGGCCCCGTATGGAATGGCCATACGGACAAAGGATGCTAGGGCTCCTTGAGGGAAGGGTTATTTCATTTATCCATTTGTCCTATTTGTGCTAAGCATTTGTCTTGATGCTGGAGATCTGCACAATGATGGAGGAAACAGCCACAGACACCCCTTACTCAGAGCTCACAGTCCACTAGGCGTGACAATCCTCATCTAAGCCACCTCTTCTACAAGCCCATCAAAAATAGCTCACGTGGAATACTCTTCCCAGTCCTGGGTGACTTTTCTTTATGACACTTATCATTACCTGACCTTATATTCCATCTCTTTGTTTATCTGGTCTTCTCTGTCTCCTCTGTAAGAAAGTAGGATCCGAAAGAGCAGAGACTTTTATTTATTGGTGTCTCTCAAGCACCTAGAACCATCTCTGACCCAATGTAGGTACAGAATAAATACTTACTGAGTCAAGCAGCAAAAGAATAATTGCAATAAACACGCAATTCAAATCATGGTGGAGGACAAGTCAAAGGTGCTATGAAAGCATATAATGGGCATGTCTGACCTAGTTGGGAGAGCTGGGGAAGGTTTATCTAAGGAAGTTACTTGAAAACTGAGATCTGAAAGACAGGTAGGTGTTAACCAGGTGGGCAGAGTGGAGAGAGGAAGAGCCACAACCAGAGGGAGCAACAGTCCAAAGACCCTGCAGTTGGAGGAAGCGTGACTATTTGCAAACTCCAGGGAACTAGAATACAGAGAGAGAGAGCAAGGGGCAAGACAGATAAGGCCAGATATTGCAGGTTACCATTTTTACTTCCTCCTAAGTACAAAGGGAAACCATGGGAGGGTTTCAAGCAGAGGAAAGTGAGGCTGAGATATGTATTTTGAACAGGTCCCATTGATCCAGCAATTCCACTCCTAAGCATATACCCCAAGAATTGAAAACATGTATTCAAATAATACTTGTGTATGAACATTCTCAGCAGCACTATTCACAGTAGCCAAAAGGTGGGAAACAACCCAAATGTCCATCAGGGGATGAACGGATAAAAAAAATGTGCCATGTACGCACAATGGAATATTACTCAGCCATAGAAAGAAGAGAAGCACTGCTAAATGCTACGATGTGGATGAACCTCGAAAACATTATGCTAAGCAAAAGAAGCTAGACATGAAAGCTTACATATTGTGATCCCATTTATATGAAATATCCAGAATAGGCAGATCGATAGATACAAAAAGCAGACTGGTGGTTGTCAAGGGCCAGAGTGAGGGAAAGGAAGAGGAGTGACTGTTTCGTGGGTATGGGGTTTTCTTTTGGGATGATGAAAATGCTTTGGAACGAGATAGAAGCAGTGGTTCCCCAACACCACGAGTGTACTAAATGCTCCTAAACTGTGTGCTTCAAAATGGTGACTTTTACATGATGCAACTTTCACCTCAATTTGAAAAAACAAGGCTCCGTTGGCCTCCGGTTGTCCACTGTGGAAGGCAGTGCCCTGCACTAGTGGACTCTCAGGAAGTGCTTGCTGATTATGAGGACTGTGGAAGGAGCAGCTAAGGCATCCTTGTGTGCCCAGTTACTCTACAACACAAGCACTGCCCTACTTGAGTCCATCCTTGAGTGTCTGGAGGCAAAGGGCAGAACCTCCCTCAGCCAAACTGGCCCAGGAGTTTGTAATTCAAGGGCATCGCCAGCGTATTGATCAGTCCGTCTTTACCTTCAGCTCGTTGAATGGAAGGGCACCCTCATGCCTCTTTCACAGGTGGCAAAACTGGGTGTCTGTCTGGGGTGGATGCAGGCTGGGCTGGCCTCTCTGGCCCTTGGTCAGTAAGAAAATAAAAGAATGAGTGATCTCTTTACCCCTCTTTCGAGCCCATAGGTGAATCCATGAAAACCAGAAGCTCCAGGGACTAGAAAATACTACATTTACCTGTAATACGTGTTTAAAATTACTAAATTACTAGATTTTCTTCCACCCAGTGAGGGATAGGGCTGTGCTTAGACCCCTTTGGGCAATGGTTCCTTCCAGATGAGTTGTCTTTCCACCTTTCCTGCAGCTGAACAAGGGATGGCAGTCACAGCCTGCGTCGTATAGTGCTTTCTAGTTGGGGAAACCTGCCAGATCAGCATCTCCCTTGATGCTCACCTCAATCTTGTGGGGGATGTATTAATACTACCCTTCCTGGTCTAGCACCGAGGCCACTGGGGTCCTATGGTAAGTGTCTCATGGAGGGTACTGAGCTGGTAAATGATCTGAGGCCACTTGGCAACATCCTCATTCTTAAATTTACATCCCACATTCCGCCGTAAGACCCTGTGGCCTCTTTTGCCAAGAGGAGCTCCTAACAGCTTGGTGGTTCCTGTCTACCCCCTTGCTGCCGATTGTGGAGGAGCCTAGACTGGCTGATAACTGGAGTGCTGTCTGGGCTCTTGGGGTTGATCAAAAATTTCCCATTATTTCCCTACTGGCACTGGGTCAAGTTCTGAATCAGACTGCCCTTTGCAGGGTGAAGAAAAAACTCTCTCTTTGGGAGGAACCTTAGAACACAAAAATAAAGATAAAACTGACAAATATGTCACTACCAGCTTACAAAATAGCCGGCTTCTGGTTGACCTGCTTTTAAAATTTGTAGCTGCAGGGGAATATCGCTAGTGATTTCATTTGAAAGGAAAGTGCCCCAGCGCTGGCTGGCCAGCTCCCCAGAGCTCCCGGGTCCAGTTCTCTTCATGCCAGTGGTGGGTATCCCCAGTCAGACTGGCCTGATTCCACCACCACTGGACAGATGGTCCTTTGTGGTGGGTCTGAAGAACATTGTACCTGAACTCCCACTCCCACTCTTATTCATTTTCCTGTCCTATTTCTGGGCTGCAAATTGCAGATGTGTGACCAACTTCCACAAGATGCAGGATCGGACCGCAGCTCCTGAGCTGGTAACACAAGAATCTGATAACATGTCTGGGATCCCTCCAGCTTATGTCTGCTCCCCTCTCACTCTGTCCAGCCCCAGCCGGACACAGGCTGTGTCATTGACAATGCCATTTATGCTCTCCTTGTTGCATGAGACAGACCCCTGGGGATACCTTAAGGGAAAGCAGTCATTGCAGGGGTCCACAAGGGCTGGAACTGTAAGAGGAAAGCTGCCATTCCCCCTAATGACCCAGAGCCTATAACCCGTGCTTCAATTAGCCACCAAGGGGGTCTACATTAGTTATTGTTATGGATGAACCAAGGGAAATCTGGGGGTGGGGGGACATGACTCTGAACTGTAGGAATACCCCCTGCACCCTTGGCAAGCCCAGAAGAGCTTTACCTTTGTTTCCACCCCTGCTTTACCGCCATGAAGGCCCAGGGTTTGGAAACCAAAGGGGACCATGCAGCACACCGCTCCCCCAAACTCTTGTTTCTGTGAGTTACAGAGTTTCTGAGACCCCAGTTTCTGTCCCCTACCTCCCCAGAAGGTCAGCCATTCTGACAGCCCCTCACTCGGCCCCATGGAGCTTCCTGAGCCAGATACTTGCATGAGGCTCGGAGACAGACAGGAAGACAGGGAAGGAGTTGTGGGAAAGAGGCCTGGGGTTAGTGCTCCAGGGCCTCC
Organism: Equus quagga; assembly: GCF_021613505.1. Lineage (NCBI taxonomy): Eukaryota > Metazoa > Chordata > Mammalia > Perissodactyla > Equidae > Equus > Equus quagga. The sequence goes on along the minus strand of NC_060277.1, from coordinate 107,776,695 downwards.
AACTGGACTCTAACTTCAGAGCATATGGCGAAATAGCAGCAAGCCTGAAGGAAATCAGACACAGGCTCCGAAAGAAGTCAAACAAACCTTTATCGAGGCAGATGGGAGCGGAGCAGACAAGCAGAGGCAATGAAAGCAGGTGATGCATAACCATGTTTGCCAGGGTGACCTGGAGGCTGCTGGGAGGCAGGCTTTGAGAATGGAACGGGTATGACCAGGTGAGCTGGGTCTGCCTCCCTGGGCTGGGCACTGCCTATCTGCCTCCTGTCCTGGAAAATTCCGTTAAGCCCCATTCAAAACTCACCTCTTCCGTGCAGCCCTCACTGACTCCTCCAAGCCAACAAAGCTGGTCCTTCCACCACAGAGCTGATGCTGTTTCCTTGATCAAAACACTCGCAGTTCAACAAGTTCTAAGCAGATGCCTGGTACTGAGTAGGCACTTGATAAGTCCTTTGGGTTTAATGAGTGAGTAAGATACTCGGATGAGTGAATTTGCTTATTCACCTACAGAGATGTGATGGATGTGGGATGAATTTGTCACAGGCTCAGAAACCTCTTAATTATCTTGAATTCTCCCAGACGATATTTCCCAAAACGAGTCTCGCAAAACACAGGTTCTGCAAATTGTTCATAGGTGTTATCTAATAAAAGGATTCTGTTGTGAAATATGTTTGGAAAGCAAAGGTGCACAGGTTTCTTTACTGCAGGGGATTCTTTGAGCCTTTAAACTGTTAATAGGGATTCTGAATCTTGAAGAATATTCAAGATTTCCAAAACTCATTAGGTTTGGACTATATGAAATTGCTGTTTTTTAGTTAAAAAGAAAAAAGGGCAATGATTAAATAGCAGTCATTTCAGATGGTTCCACCTAATATTTGACTGTAGAACCCTTTTAAATTGTCACTAGTGCTCCATGGAGTTCGACCGGAAAACATTGACCTAGGACATTGGTTTCCCTTTCGGGGTGAGGAAGGAGATGGAGAGGAAGGCGGAGGGTTCCTGGACGAGAATCTAAGTCATGTCAAAAGCCTTTTCACAGTGTAAACCCTCTCCCACGAGACTCAGATGTGACTGTCCCCACCTCCACCCCGTGGCAGGCATCTGAAGACCACAGTCTGGGGAGAGAACCCCTAGAAAGAACAAATGCTTATCTGCTGGAGGTCAAGGCCTATTTCCTCATCCCAAACAAGCAGCAGTCTAGATGGGCCCTAAAAGTCAGAAGAGCTGCAGTGAGCAATAATGAACGTGAATGATCCCCAGCAGACCCGAGTGAGGCTGGCACTTCCTGCATTCTGGTTGTCTGTCTACAGCTGAAAAAGAGGGTCGTGTTTGAGTAGGGATCGTGGGAAAGGCTGCAGTGGGTCTGAGGAGGTGGGGTCAAGGCAGCACACACCACTCCTTTGGGGGACCCCGACAGCAGCATATCCATGGCCTCCTGGGTCCTTATGGAAGGCCAGGCTTTGCCGACATTATCTCTGGAACATTCTAGACTCTCCGAAGACTGAGTCTACACTTGCTGTCCATATCTGCTCATAACTTGCCCCAGAATGGAGCTCTGGTCCCTGATTGACAGCGGCTCCCTGTATTCTTTCCTCCTCAATATGGAAATAGCATAGCCCTGCCTGCCTTTCTCTCAGTCATCCTTGCTCTTTGATGCCTGTTCATCTGAGCATTGCAAGATGCTTGTTAGCACACTGCAGTCAGCCAGCAAATAGAATTCCTTTTCCCTAGGGATGGATGGTGATGTTTGGGAATCCTGGACCAAACCTACACTTGATCTTAGACAAGTGAAAAAGAGCAGAGCTGGGGCTTGACAGACATGGGTTCAAAGCCTTGCATGACCTGGAGCAAGTTACTTACCCTCCCTGGATCTGGCTTTCTTGTCTTTCAAATGCAGACATTGATTGTATCTCCACCCCAGGGTGGTTGAAAGGATTATGTTTGAAAATGTGAAATATAGCGGCTAAAACATAGCAAGCGCTCGAAAGACATTACCATCCCCTTCCATTCCTTCTGAGGGCTGGCATTTCCTTCCAGCTCTTGCACTGAGACGCTTTAAGAGAAAGTTGGGAGACCTGGGGTAGAGTTCGGTTAGCGTGATGTTTTATTTTGCTTAACTCGGTTGACTTTAGCTGGAGCGTGCACTCTGCAGTTTGCATTGTTTCGTAGATCAGATCAGGGCAGAGTACCCGGAAAAAAGTGACAAAATGCCATTGATTGGACAGCTGTGGGTGAGGGGGAAGTCGGGCCCATTGAAGGAGATTCTAGCAGAAGGAGCAGCCAGATAGCAGGGTGAGCAGGTGCCTTTGTCAGACGATTCTACTCTGGGATTTTCCTAGTGGGGAGGTTGGAAGGCAGATGGTGGAGTGACCCAGGGATGTGGCAGGCGGCGTGAGTCCACAGCCTCCCAAGGGAGAACGGGGGTTTGAGTTGTCTGCAGAGCTGCTATTGACATGGCTGTGGGTGGGGCTGTGTGGCTGGCTTCCTTGATCATGAATATCTGATCTCAGTAAAAATGAAAGTTTGTGTCCTGTGTTGATCATGTCAGTGCCACTGACATCTCAAGGTGTCCTTTAAATTGTTTCCTGTAGGGGGCGAGGTTGACGCCGAATCACCCACATTTTCTCCCTCAGAGCTGCTAAGGGAAGCACATGGGATGTAGGTGGCTGGGGTTAGAGCTCAGTGTCCCATGTGGAAAACAAAGCTGTCTCTGTCTTGGAGCCCAGGGCCCAGCTTCATAAACAGGAGAGAGCAACAAGCTCAGACAGCTCCAACGGGCTCAATGCAGAAAGCACATTATTTTCCTTGATGTCTTTTCTAAACAGCATATGCTAAAATATGCCTCACAAAACACATATATCATGGGAGCTGTCAAGAAAAAAACAAAAGAAGATTCCATGGCCAGAGACGTTAGGACAATTGCATACTCTTCACATCTCTGGAAGAGTCACAACATGCATACAGATTAAAGACGTCTGCTTCCATACCCACACACATATTTATATGCACATATAAATGTATGTATTTCTGCACCTATAAAGATATGTATATACATATAAGTGCACATATAAATATATGTACTCATATGCACATGTACAAATCTGTGTATATATACATGCGTATACACATATATATGGGAGGGCATATATGTATTTAGGGTCAAATATATTTGACAGGCGCTTTCATGAAATGCTTGTTAACATGCAGCAGAACTTGCAAACCCCAGAATTCACTTTGGGAAATGCTGTCCTAGATCTTTCTCTGTTTTGTTGTTTCAAGCGGGGTCTGGGTAAGCCAGACTTCTGACTGGAATTGTAGGCAGAGCCGGGCTTGTTTGAAAATGTTTCACCTGCTGGTCACAATCTTAAAGGTACATCCAAAGCAGCATTCCAAAAGGAATTGCCTGTAGCTGTCAGACAGGTAAATGAATAGGAGACGGGGCCAGGTGTAGTGTTCAGGGAGTGATGGAGCTTCAACAACTGGAGAAGGCATGCCCTGCCTGAAGGCATTCAACATTTTTTTTTTTTTTTGAGGAATATTAGCCCTGAGGTAACATCTGCTGCCAATCCTCCTCTTTTTGCTGGGGAAGACTGGCCCTGAGCTAACCATCTTCCTCTACTTTATATGTGGGATGCCTACCACAGCATGGCTTGCCAGGCAGTGCCGTGTCTACACCCGCAATCCGAACTGGCGAACCCCAGGCCACCGAAGCAGAATGTGCGCACTTAACCACTGCACCACCGGACCGGGCTTGGCATTCAGTGTTTTGAAACCGTGAATCTCCTTGTAGGCCAAGCTAAACTCTGCCATGGCTCCAGCACAGCCTGAAGAGTGGAGGGCTCGAGAACTTTCTCTTACCCAAAATGGAAAGCTTTGGAATAATACAAGTTTAGAGCTGGAAGAGATGTCAAATATTTGAACTTCCTGTGGCAATATCCACGCTGACATCCCTGAGGTTCCATTTTCTGCCTCTGCTGAAGTATGTCTATCAAGGGGAGCCCTGATTCACGAGGCATGTGGACGTCTCCACAGGTAACTCTGTTGTAAGGGAAGGCTTCCTTGTCTGGAGCCAAGAGCCAGCCGGCTCTGTCTTCTACTGGCTGGTTCTTTATACCTAAGTTCAGTACGTTGCACCTTCTTAAATGTCACGTCTGAGCTAAACGTCTTAGCTCGTTTCTCACCCTTTGAGATCTCTTTATCTTGTTTCTATCCAGCATAGAGTGTCCTCAGTTTCGTCTTCTCTCATAGTTTTTCCTTTTGTGTCCCACTAAAGTTGTGGACGTTGATGCTGGATGGACAATAGCAACAGCCGAGCCATGTGGCTTAGCTTTACGTCTCTCCGCCAGGATTGCATAAATTCATTAATTTACACCTGCTGAGTGTAGTAACTCGGCCAGTTATGAATTCACTTAGCTGCCCCATGATGCCGCTGCATTGTTTTGTCTTATTCATGTGGCATCCTAAGAATCAACAGCCATGATGAAATCCCAATGCATTATAATTTTTATCCTTTGCATTCTCCAGCTCTACCAGTTAAAAATTAATCAAGAGAAATGTGTAGTTAGTTTGAAATGAGTTATTAATGAATCTGTGCTGCTTTCCCTTGACTGCCACTCCTATCTATGTGTTTGCATGTTTTAGAGATTTATGAACCAGACTTTTAATAAGCTAGTCTTTATTTTTTATGGAGGATTACTCACAATTTCCTTGGTCACGTGATTCCTGTCTTCTCTTGAGTCCAGTCTTACCTCTTTTTACCCATGACAGTTTAGTTTCATCTGGCCACTCTGGGCTTCGATGCACTTTTAAATCTTAACCTCCTTTTTGGAACACTGACCCACCTCAGATCACCACACTGTCTCCGATGTCTGCCATATCCCAGCCCTTTATCAGCTCTCAGCTCCCACCTCTCCAGAGAGCCCGTATCTGTTCCGCATCTTCCTCATCAGAAACACAGGATTGCACAAGCCAGGCCCAAGAGCAGGTTCTCCATGGAGGGACCACAAGAGGACAGCCGGTGTGCGGGACCTGCTGGTGCAGCTGCTCAGGGGAGGGTGTTCCGAGCACCTGCTGATCTGTCGTGGGAGTGACTTGGATCAAATCTGACATTAATTAAAAGAAAGCCTCTGGGCTTTGAGCACCTCGCTGGCTGAGTTGCATATTTTATTAATATTTGGCATTTACGCCAGACTTTGAATTTGCCAAGTGTTTTGCAGTGATTTATGAGATCATCGTTGCTGCTCCTTTGCTGGGTACCTTGTTCCACCAGCTGTCACTGATTTGCTGCTGATGCATAATGAGATCCAGGGCCGCTCTCCCAACTCCTCTGCTCTCTAGCTTTTCCTGCTTTTGGCTGCTAGTTTTGAAGACACCATTGCTTCGTCCTGGTTGGTTTAGTCCTAACTTTCCTTCTAGCTTCTCTGCCCATCTGCCTCCTCTGTCGCTCCACTGCCTCCACTTCCTGACTTCCTCGTCCTTCTTCACTCCTTTGCAATCTGCTTTCATCTGTCTCTTTATTAACACTTGCCTTGCAAAGGTTTCCTTTAACTGATTTCCAGACAAGTTCACAGACCTTTCCCCATTTCTCACCTGTGACCTCAACAGCTGTTTGAAAGCAGCCCCCCTCACTGGTTCTTTATCCTCCTTCTGGGTCCCTGTTTGTTTGTGGTCCTGAGCTTGACACTCCTAATCAGAGAGACCAGCACTGAGTTTCTCCATGACAGACTGGCCCTGCTTACCTGTTAGGGTGTTGTGTGGACTCAAGAAGGCAGGCTTTGTGAAAGGGTGCTCTAGTGTTTTAGCATTTACACAACTGATTTCGGCTCTTGTTTCCATGTATTTGGGCCGTCTTTCCAGTCTATTCCATCCACACATGTAGTCTGAATTTGTGTGTGTGTGTGTGTGTGTGTGCACACTCACACCTGCACGTACTCCCTTCCCCTCACACCATTGCTGCCCCCCGTGTGCGTGAGCTCACACCTGCACTCTTCTTTTTGCTCATACCATTGCTGCATCCCTGTGTGTCTGTGAGCTCGCAGCTAGACACACTGCCTTCTGCGCACACCATTGCCACACCCCTTCATGTGTGAGAGGTGATCTGTTCCCTGGAGAGGCTCTCAGCCTCCTACATCATGTTCCTGGCAGATGTCACCCGGGCTGCAGCCCATCACGCCTCGTGTTTCTGCTTAGGAAGTAGCTGTGTGAAGAACTCATTATTGAATCATTTTCAACACTGAGTGGTGTTGCAATCTAAAAATTGACGGCACTTAGCTTTATTATTCCTATACGCTTCTCTACTCTTCCTTGATCTTCCCTCATCTTCTCGGCCCCGAATGCCAAGTCGAAGCAATAACCTCATGAAATGAAATTTTAGATTTGTCAGAGAAGCCTGTTGGGGAAACAGATTTGTACAACCACAGATGAAGCCCTTTCTAGCTTCCTAATCAACCTGGTTCAGCATCCATGAATGTGTTCTCAAAGTTAAGGATCACCAGATGTTTGAGGAAAGCCCAGAGGACGGGAAAGAAGAACCAAAATAAATAGGACAACCTACCCTGGAGAAATCGGATAACCCAGGAGACAAAAGAGAAGCTTGTAAAAATTCTAAGTAATATTTCAGCTGATTTAAGAGGATGTTTACTGTACTCATAAAGCAAGAACTGACTACAATGAAAAAGGAACAATCAGGAAATAAGAAAGAGTTCCTCAAAATTAGTACAAACAGAAATGTCTTTAAGTTAAATGGATAGACTGATAAGAATGCTTTGGATGAAAGGCCAAGCTGGTCATCTGGGAGGTTAGGTAGAAAGCATTCCTCCAGCTCATAGACACAAAGTCAAGGATGTAAAATGTGAGCACAAACACGTGGGGAAATTTTTCCTAAGCTGAAGAGAAACACAACCTTGCAGATCCTCACGCTGAGTAGTATGAATGAACAAAGAGCTCCCACTCACACGGATCTTGGTGAGATTTCAAAACTCCAAAGACAAAGATGAAAAGTTTTAAGAGCTTCCAGAGAGAAAAGTCAGCAGCTGAGTAAGGCTGATAAGTAAGAAACAGTTGTGCTATCAACAGATTATCTAAATCAAGACTTTGATAAATTAAACAGCAAAGGTATTAATGTGTTACTGAAAATTATAGTGGTACCCATCAGAGAATGAAGCATTTTATGTGCCTAACGTCTTAGAAAAGGTCAAACTGGAAAATGGTCTTCAAATACACGGAGATAATAGCAGTTGAGGTAGTAGGAGTGGGAATGAGGATTCGAACAGAGGGAGTTCTGGAAGGCAGTAATGGAAAGTGGCAGACAGCACAGTCCGGGGTATAGAGACCAGTTTCCACATCTCTAACAGGCTAGGAGTCTGACCATCTCATAGCCATGTTGAAAGGACCAAATTAAATAATCCACCCAAAGCGCCCAGAACAGTGCTTACTCACTTCATGTTGTCAGGATGCAGACGGCTCCCTAAACTCGTACCTCTCGTTCTCAGTCTAATCGTGCATTTGAACTACCTAGACAGCATGTCCGTTAAATGTCTTTTCACTTTGAGCTCAACATATCAAAAACCGTACTCATCCTTTTTTGCCCAGTCAGTTCCTTTCTCAAGCCTCCCCTTTGAGTTAATGCCATTATGACGGTTTCTCAGACTTCATCGTGACATACCTTTAGTCACTTCCTGCAATTTCCCCTCATGCCTGTTGGCTCCCCAAGTCTCGCCTGTACCTGGCAATTGTCTGAGGCTGATCCCCCCTCTACCTGACCCTCGCTCTATGCCTAGAAACAGCACTCTCCTCCCAGCCACTGCCCACCTCCCTTCTGTCCCCAAACTCCAGCTTTTCTGATTCTTCATTGTGCCTAAGATCTCTCTTTTTAAATGTTTTGAGCAGAGAAATGAGTTTCTAATTTTATGTCTTTAATGGAATATTCTAGACTGTGAACCACTTAAAGATAGGAGCCATGTCTCACATGTTTTTTTTATCCTACACAGCGCCCAGCACTTAATGGTTATTCAAAAAATATTTACAGAGTGATGGTGCCCAAATGGATGTTCTTACTGGCACTGACTCCACTCCCAGTCCTCTGGGCGCTAAGCAAGAGAGGAGGTGCGATGCTCAACCAAACAAAGGAGTCAGTGTGATGTGCCGTGAAATGGAAGGGTCGCTCGGGCGGAAGGGTCTTATGAGCAATATGGCTTTGGGCATATTGCTTGACTGCTTTGAACCTCACTTTACCTCTCTGGAAAATACAAACAAAAGTATCAGTTTTGCAAGCTTTGGACAGGGTTAAATTAGATAATGAACATTTGCCTGGGGCAGTGCCTAGGAGAGTTTGGCTGAATTATTGAGTCTTTTGTTTGCAAATTGCAGAGCGAGAACTCAAAAGGATTTAGGGAAAAAGTGCGGTATTGAGACCCATAGGAAGGACAGAGGTGCAGCCAGGCCTCAGCTTCAGGGATAAATGAGACATAGACACAAACACCTCCGGGGTCCAGTTTTCCTTATCTGTCCCTGCTTCTCTTAGCACACCTGCTACATTCTCTTCTTCTGTACACTAGCTTCTTCTATGAGATATAGAGTCAGGATAATGACAGCTCCTGTCCTTCCCATCCTTTGGCTGTGGCTCGCTTCTTTCCTTGCTCAGCTGAAAACTCCCAGCTCTGATTGGGTCCACAAGGCCAGGTGCTCGGTCAGCCATGGCTGGGGGGACAGGTTCACACATCATGGCCATAACCACATGGGGCCCACCCTGCGGAGCCTGCAGGCCACCACCTGGCACCTACAATCGCTGAACTGGGCTGCAGGAGGCAGGCAGTTATTTTCTTCTGTTAACCTTCCTGTGAAACGCTATTGCTCCCTATAAGAAAAATATGTCCCCCCTTAGGTGCGTGCATTGTACCTGTCATCAGTGTAGGAAGACATAATAGTGACCTGAGATGTCAAAATCTTTTTCTTGCCTGGTTTTTAGAAGTGCTTTGGTGGGAGTCAAGTATGGGGAGTGATAAATGAACGTGTGTCTTAGGTTATTCATCATCCTAAAAGAAGTATCAGAGTCTAATTTTGTGCAAAAGTCTTCCGCGGGGGTTAAAAACTCCTTTCCTCCCAATTTCTTTTGACCCTCAAGTCCACGTGAATTACAGAAACATGAGTAAGTCCCCCCTATACCTCCAAAGGTCCCCCCATTCAAGCACGTCCAAGAGTTAGCTATACCCTATGTGAAGCTTGCGGGGCAGAGTGTGGCCAGGGGCACCAGTGGGCAGTGTAGGTGTGATTCCAAGGCAGCTGGCCCCGCTGCCTTTCCTTTTAGCAAGGTGGTCCCACCCGACCTGGGACCCAGACTGCAGCGCCTCCTCCTGTGGGATCGGGGAGGAAGAGTAGGGCTGCAAGGTCCTCCGGGCAGGATAATTCCCAGCGCAACTCTTGATTCCCAAGGAGTGCAGAACCTAGTGCAGGGGGACGGCCAACACCCCACTTGCCTGGCTTTGCCTCGCCCCAGGAGTCCCCAGTCTTTTTGTGAAGAGCGCCCTTTTCAAGCAGCAGGTGAAAAGCGGGCCTGCGAGCTGTGTCTGTGTGTGTGTTCTCAGCTGCAGGAATTTCCAGCGAGGAGGCATCTTTGGCTGAATTCCTGCTGCAACTTCCTTCCAGCGGTTTGTGAAACTTTGAAATGGGGATGGAACTGTGGGGTGGCTTTTGGCCACAATTTCCCCTCTCCCTCCTGGAACTCCCTTCTACCTCAGAGCAGTTTTTCCAAACTAGGATCAGGTGGAGAGAGCCCTGTGACGGCTGGGTGGGAACCCTCAGGGTGCTGCTGGGCACCTCCCCACTTAGCAGAGCCTCTGTCTGCAGCCCCAGCTTCAGATAAGCACACTTAGCACAATATATGCTTCTTTTGGGAAAAACAGTACCTTGCAGGCCACACTCTTGCTGCCTAATGCCCTTCCATCATCCTGCCTCTTCCTGTTTGCTGAGCTTCTTAGGTTTTCCGTGCTTCCTAAACCCCCAAAGAGATTTGATGGCAACTTACGAGGTTCCCTGAACATAACATTGTTGATTGAAATACTGTGAATTTGTCAGATCTGAGCAACCAGATGCTTCCCTGCGTGCCGGAGCCTTTGGGAGTGGGGAGAGAGAGCTCAGTGGCCAGGTGGTTGGACAGAGGCCTGGAGAGCAGCCCCCACTGCCTGTCTGGCTCCTCTACCACACCTGACCCGTCCCTGGGCCTGCAAGTTCATACTTTAGATGGAGGACGAAACCAGGTGTGGCAACAGTGGCCCTGGAGAAGGGGAGTTGGCTGGAGGCGGGAGTCTGGGCATGAAGCAGGGCTCATTGGTGTGACCAGCTCAGCATTTTCTGTACCAGCAAAGGCATCCTCTCCCTTTTTCTCTGGGAACACAGGGATCTGATCTTGGTCTGGTTGTTGAAAACTAAAGCAAATTGAAATTGACTCTTGGATGTTGGTGTTTAACAAGACGCCTTCACTTGCTGTTTAAAGATGTGGCTGTGTGTGTCTGTCCTCATTCATGCCAATGAGGAGGTGCATCCTTCTCTGCTGCCTGCTGGAGCTGGGCTCAGCTCTAGGGAGGCAGCCGTGACTGGAGGATAGCAGTTTTCTGGATCCATCATCGTGTAAGCGAGTCCCAACTGGAGACAATAGCTTATGCTGAAAAGCACACTTGCAGCATTAATTAGAAAGTGTTTATTTTAGTTAGAGGGGGATTCATGTTGGAGTGTCTTCAATTATCAACATCTCTCAATAAACTCTAAGACATGACTTCGTTGATATTGATAAGAATTTGAGTTAAATTCAGCTCTTCTGGGACACCTCTATTTTTCATCTTTCCCAGCACTTAACTTTACCCCATATGAATAGCAGGGTTAGTGATCTACATTAGAAAAGTATGTCGAACCACTTTTTCGAAAAAAATAACACTATGTTGATCATTTCCATCCTCTATAGAGCCTTTGCCAGAATCCACAGATTCTGTGGCAACACCTAGTGGATCCTACCAACATTTTATTTAATAAACATGTCATATGATCAGAGTACCCTCCTTCCGGGGTTCTCTTCCCACCAGACATCTGCAGCCAAAGACAGGCCAGGCCAGAGAATCAGCATATTGTGGGCCAGGGTCCCCAGAAGGCTCAGCCAACTATAGGATCAGACTGGGGATGGAGACATCAGGCCTCACCTGTGGTGCCTCTAAGCCAGAGAGGTTGACTCCCCCAACAGCCGAAGGCCAGGAAGCCCCCACTGTACCACGATGTGACACTGCCCCTTACCTGGCATGTTCCCGTCTCCCAGCTTAGTGACAGTGCCCAGATGGGCAGGAGCAGAGGAGGAATCAGAGCTGAGCTCGCCCAACACCCTTGGAGACTCCTGATGCTGCTGGGGGTGGCTCTGCCCGCTTCCCCATGGCCCCCTTGGCTCCCACGGTTCCCGCCAGCAACATATGCCCCAAGATGGTTATTTCTCTATTTTTCAGTGGTGACCTATTAGGACCTGGGAACATGTAAGTGGATGTATGGACTTGGTCCTAGAGCTGAGTCCATATTTAATGTTGAAGCATCATCTGGCCAGCCCAGCTATTACTCTCCATTCCTCTCAGCCCCTTCTCCTCTCCCCATCACAGTCATCCCCAAGCGGGGAATAGCTCACCTCTTCAAAGACGACTCCCCACCCAGGGAAAGGTACTCTCAACCCTCCTTCAATAAGTTACTCATATCTTTCAAAATCCTCCGCCCTCAAGATCATTCTCTTCCCTTGCTTAAATCCCTCTGGCTGCAAATTGAGTCATTTTTCTCGTGTTCCATCCTCAGTGGAGATGGGAGCATGTAAGCCATTGTGTTTCACATCATTTCTTCACCTTTGGGATCTGGTGGTGGTGGTGGTGGTGGTGGTGGTGGTGGTGCCGTGTTTAATGTGTATTAGGCCCCCACAGGATGTTGGCTGCTGTCTTAATTTTAATATTTTTTAAATCAAGGAGAAAAAGCCATAACGTCACCCCTCATTTCCTGCATGGCCTTTTGTGTTGACATTTTCTGGACTGTGACAAGGAGATTCCGTGGCTCCCTCATAACCATCATGAGCTGCAGACATAGGAGAGAGGACTGTGGCTTCATGGCAGCACATGGCAAGTGAAGACTGAGGTTTTAGTTCGCTGGGACCCCAGTAGGAAGCCCCAATGTGAAAGCCACACAGGAGAAATGCGATCCTGAGCTGCGATGAGAGATATGTAGTATCCAGAACAAGGGAAATGAGACTCCCGCAGGCTTGTGCCCTGGTCTGACTGCCCCAGGACACCCAAGTTCTCCTTCTGAAGCCCCACTCCGGCTGAGATCATCTGACGGCCGGGCCCATATCCAGAGGAGCACAACCAGGTGGGAAGACGAAGGATGTCCCCATAGCAGCTCTGAATGCACTGTTTCCACCCCAGCAGGAGTTTCCGCTAAACCAAGAAAACTGCATTTCTCTCTACCCCATAGAGCCTTTCCTTTCCATCCTCCACGGGACCTGACGCCCATGAATGTCAGGCTGACCTGAAATAACATAGATGCCACTATTTTGGAGGTTGGTGAGGTTTCCTACAAAAGACCTGGGAACTCCACACCATCCCCTTAAAACCAAGACTGGTTAGCCCTCAGTTGAAAAAGAAAATACTGGTCGCTGTGGTCTGAATGTTTGTGTCCCCCCCACCCCTAAATTCATATGCTGAAATCCTAACCCCTCAGGTGATGGTATCAGGAAACGGGGTCATTGGGAGGTGCCTAGATCACGAGGATGGAGCCCTCATGAATGGGATTAGTGCCTTATAAAAGAGGCCCAAGAAAGCGCCCTAGCCCCTTCCACCACTTGAGGACACAGAGAGAAGGCGCCATCTATGAACCAGGAAGTGGGCTCTCACCAGACACCAAACCTGCCGGCACCTTGTTCTTGGATGTCCCGCCTCCAGAACTGTGAGAAATAAATACCTGTTGTTTATAAGCCACCCACTTTATGATATTTTGTTACAGCAGCTGAAAGGACTAAGACACCAGTTCTTAACTGTTCACTTTCCTACCACCTACTAACAGTCCAAGAGTGTTCTAGAATAGTTTGAAAATCGTGTTAAAGTCGCCCTCCTTGGTGGGAGGTTAGTGATGCTCAGGCTGGGACGATTCCCTGCCTCCTCCCCCCCCCCCCCCGCCCCCAGTGTCCGGAGACATTTTCGATTGGCACAACTCGGGGCGGGGGGGGTGGTATTCCAGCATCTAGTGGGTAAGGCCAGGGGTGATGCTCAGCATCTTATGGGGTGCAGGCCAGCTTCTTACAACAAAATGTCAATAGCGAGAGACCCCGCTCTGAGCACGTCATGTACAATTCATTTGATACAACCATCCTCTAAGTAAAGCCTTGTCTCCTTCTTTCATTTTTACAAGATCCTTAGATAAAACACCAAGATTTGAGCCCGGGTCTGTCTCAAGAAAAAGCCCATGGCCTTTTTGTTATTCTTTTCCCCAGTGGAGGACAAGGAGAGGTGGAGATACAGAAGGGCTGGGGAGATGGAGAGAGGCAGACACACCCACCTTCCAACCCCAGGAGAAGACTGGCGTGGGCTGGCTCAGATTGAGAGCTTATTGGCAAGTTTGTCCCCGAGAATCCCACCCCTCCCCACCCCCCACCCCCACCTCTACCTCCACCTCCACCCAGCATCCAGGCACTCCCAGTGCCCCTCCCACCACACCCAGGGACTCTCAGCACCAGGTGTGGTGGTGGTTTCCCTTCTCTTTGCTCCTGAGTGAATGGCAGTAGCTGTGCAAACAGGCAACAGCTTACTCATAATATTCCAGGCGCTTTGGATTCTTGTCTTACTTTCCTAATTTGCACTTTGGGTGGAACACCTGTGGTTGTGAGCGCCAGTGGCATTTTTCCTCTGCTCCTTTTCCACTCTGCGTGGTCTTTCTACCTTATGTTGATCTTCAATGTCTGCCTTAATTCTCTTATTTATGTTCTTTCCACGTGTGTAATTTGTCTTGGTTTCTCATTAGTTTAGCACTCAGGTCTTATTCCAGCCTCGGACACTGTAGCAATTACGTTCTCTTCCCCCATCACCTCTGCTTCCTCTTCCCCTTTCTAAATTATGGGGAAACGGAGTTGTCCGCCTCCCACGGCAGCATGTGCTTTGGCAGCCGGGGGTCGCCTGTTCCCTCCCCCAGGCCTGCAGGAACAGCAGGGAGGAAGGACCTGCATTGGCAGACCATCCCAGAATGTTCGCCCTGCTGTTGGCATGGCCAAGCTACCGGGAGAGAGACAATGTATTCACTTGGGGGACCTCTTCAGGGTCCAGAGGTTGAGATGCCCGCTGGCTCTCACTGCTCACACCCAGGAGAAAACCACAAGCCCAGGTCAGCAGGCTAGGGTGTGGGGGAAGTGGAGGACTGAGGGTCAAGGAGGCCTGGCTCTGCCCCTGGACACTTGTCACTTTGGACAGGCCCCTTCTCTCCTGTGTTAACTGGGTACCCCCTCCCCTGCCCCCCAGAGCTGCTGTGAGCATTTCTCTAAGTGGGCATGCTGGGGCTGCATGCTGAATAACTGGAAAGGTTAGTTTGTTAATTATCCTAGGTCTTATGCTCTGGGTGGCAGTATCATTTACATTAAACTGACACATTAGAGCAAAATCTTCAACAAAAGAGCCAACTAGCTGTTGTCTATGGTTTAGAAAAGCACATTTTTTCAAAGGGAGGGATTTGCCCCTCTGATGTCGGGAAACACCCTTTGGTCCCTCCCTGGCTGTTGACAACCTCTTCCCAGTGGGCCAGAGGTCCCTGGTGAAGATCTTTGTCCTGCAGTCCCACAGTTACCCATGGGAGTGGGTCGTGGTCTCAGCCCTGTTGACACCAAACAAAGTTGGGAGCAGCGGGTGTGTAAACACTGGACCGGCCAGCTGGGGGCATCTCAGATGTCCTCTAACTTCCTCTTCTCGCGCCCATGGGTGTGGGCAGCTCCTGAGATTCAGGGGCTGCACAGAAAGAGGCTGCCTCCTCCCTGATGGAAAGGATGTCTGCAGCCCTCAGACATATCAGTTGCAGCCCATCCTGAAACTCGGCTCTCCCCAGTATCCAGCACCCCACCCAGATCACTCATTCTCGCCACCCCTTTTTGGAGCTTGTCAGATGCATCAGGCAAACCTGGAAATGTTGAACGTGTATGCAAACCCCTCCCTGGAGTTGTGGCTTCCATAGGATGCACCCTTGGAGGAAATTTCTGAAGCAGAAGGAAAAGAACATGCAGCTCTGGAGAGGGAAGAGCCTGGGTTTCAGAGTCCACCGGGGCTCACAGCCCAGCGCCTCGTCCCTTTTCCTCTCTGATCCATCGCGTGGAGGTGAGCATTCCCTCCTTTAGTTCATGTGTAAGGCTGCTAGGCCAGAGCCCAGCATAAAAAGGGCCACCAGCTTCCCATAATGCAAGAAAAGACCAGAGAGACGAAGATCTTGAATACAAGGCCTAATTTGGAACCTAGAGGCATCTTAGAGGAAACGCTTGATGCCTGAAGACTCAGCCTTTATTGAGAATTGGCATCTGGAGCCTTAAAAATAAATAAAAAATAAATAAAATTTTAAAACTTTGATTTTGCAAAGTCTAGTTGCTCCGACAGTGTTGACGCTGCAGGCCGCTTCAGCCCGAGAGCTGTGAGGGGGGTGTTTCAGGGGCTTCTCTGCAGCCCACTGTGGGGTGCACCATGCATGCTGGGAGGCTGGGTCCAGGAGCCTCGATGCTGCTGTCTGGTTTTGAAAAGACCCCCAAACTCCTGACTTCTGAGTCTGGCGGTGGCCCGAGGGTCATGCCAGGTGAGCTCTAGGGTCTCCTCCACCTCCAACGTCCTAGAATTCTGTACCCATGTTGGTCGTTGTGAGAAATATGGAAAGATATTTGGTGGGGCTTCAGAGTCCCAATTCTCAACCACCAGCCTCTGGTGGCCACAGCCACCCCATCAGGTCCCCACAGGAGGTTGAAGCGCAGAGGGTAAAGTGAGGCAAAAAGGAACACTTTATGCCTTAGAGAGTCTTTGCGCTCCAAACCCCATTGTGGTCTCTTGGTGAACTGGACTAGATTGTGGGTGAGCTCTTTCCCCTTAACACGGGACAAGCCTAAGCAGCCCTCTCGTCCCTGGGTGCCTCCCGGAGTCATTACTACAATCCCAGTGTCCTTGGCCCACTCCAACTAGGCAGGACACAAGGAGAAAAAGAGCCGTTTCAAAGAAACAGTGAATCCCGAAAGAAGACAAGCCCTTCTTTCCCACTCACTAGACTTTGTCCTCTTCCCTCTTCATAGCAAAAGTTCCTCCTGGCCCCGAGAGCCCTTGGTCTTATTTCTGACCAATATTGGTAATTCTCTTTCCTATTGGGGTTAAGATTGAACTCCCCCATAGATGTCAGAAAGCGCCTTAACATTATGCTTCTACCTCACTGGTTCCAGGCCACTGGGGCCGTTCCATCAGATACTTGTAGACCAGCATTGCCCTTCCACGTTTGATCGTCAGTGTTGGTGATCTTGACAAGCTCATGAGTCTCGCTGGAAAGGACTTAGAGAATCATCTTGTCTGTCCCCAAGCTTCAAGCGAGACTTATAGCCACCCCATCTCAGAGTAGACTGTAACAGTCTCTAGCATTTGAGGATGGCTCATCAGATGCCAGCAATGATATGGGGGCCACCATATCAACTTTGGACTTCTGATTGCATGAGCTAATAAAACCCTATATGTTTAGGTCAAGGGCCATCAAACTCTTTCTATAAAGGGCCAGATAGTAAATCTTTTAGGTTTTTGGGATAGACAGTCTCTGTCACAATTACTCACGTCTGCTGGTGGTACAAAACCAGCCATAGACAATTCGTCAACAAATGAGCATGGCTGTGTGATGATAAAACTTTATTTATGGACGCTAAAATTATCTAATTTTCATGTGTCATGAAGTATCATTCTTTCTTTGATTTTTTTCAACTATTTAAAAATGTAAAAATCATTCTTAGTTTGCAGACCATATAAAAATAGGCAGTGGGCTGGATTTGGTCCCCGGGCCGTGGTCGCCGACCCATGGTTGTAGCTCCTGTTACGTGGATTTTCTGTTACTGGCAGCCTAATGCAATCTTACCTGACACAGTGATGGCGATGAACCTTATTGGAAAGTTGGTTCTAACCCCTCGTGCTTTTTTATGTCTGTTTCAGAGGGTCTTGCTGTTGGAGTTGGATTTGGGGCTGTAGAAAAGACGGCGTCTGCCACCTTTGAGAGTGCCAGGTAAGCCAGCACCTGGTGCCCTAGGACGTGGCACTGCACCCAGTGGTGCTCTAGAAATGCTTGTTACCTGGATGAGCAACCCCAGCTCCTCAGGGCTGCCTGGTGGAGGTGGGGAAGAGGTCAGGTGAAGCTCATACCTGAGGTACTCCATCCAAGAAGCAGGTTTATGCCAAGTAACATGAATATAATCGCAGGCTTTTCTCCACACTCTTTAAATATATAGTCTAAAGACAAAAACACATGACAAAGGCAACAATTGATGCCCTCAACTGCTCCCTCCTTTCTGAAGCCCTCCCTTGCCCTTTCTTGACACTGGCCTCTCCTGCTCTCCCCGTCTTCATGCTCCTTTGCAGTTCTTCTGTGGGCTTCTCTTCCCATGGCCCTTTCTGAAATGTTGATGTTGCCCACGGATCTATCTCTGGGGCCCCCTTTCTTCTCACTTATTGCACTCTCCTTGAGGAACATTCTCCATTCCCAGGACTTTATTTTCCATCTATATGCTGGTGACACCCGAGTAGATGTTCAGCCTAGATTTTTCTCCCAAACTTATTCCTGTGCGTCCCGCTGCCTTCCAGACTTCTCCCCTTAGATGTTTCACAGGATGCACCCCCCATGCAGTATTTCCAGCATTGAGCTTATTGTCTCCATCTGCTGTCATGCAAAACCTGCCCCTCCTCCAGGGTTGCCCGTCACCACCTTGCTGCCAGTTGACCAAGCCAAAGTCACTGTCAGCCTTGAGTCCTCATTTTCCCTCATCTGTTATAGACAATCACCAGGCCTCGTAAAATCTTCCTATCTTCTGCCTCCCTTGAATTAAACAGGGCCCAGATAAGGTTACAGCCTTGGGATCACAAAGAGGGCTTATCCTTTAGGCTCCACATGGCCTACTTGTGCCCACAAAACCACAAATACTGCAGCCTCCAGGCTGAAGGACAGCAGGGTAGAGCCGTCCATCCAGGGGCAGCAAACCCAGATGCCTTCAGGGGACTAAAGGGTAACAAAAATGTGTGAGACAATTGGGTGGAGACAGTGGGAATGGTGGGGGCAGAGGTGAACTTCAAATAGACAGCACATGCACTGTCTAAAGACAGCTGAATTCACGATTATTTTAAAAACATAATTTAGGTCAAAGACATAGCCCAGGGGCTGCTGGTTTCTGACCCCTGCATCCAGCTCATTCCACTGCCTTCTGACTGGTGCAATCTCAATGTATAATTTTTTCCCCCAAGGCAGTAGTACCACCTCCTTTAAGGATCAACTCTGTGTCTGTTGACCCTGGTGGTGAGGACCTAAACCCTCACATAGCCCCTTTTCCACCCTCCCTGGTTACTGAACTCGCCTCTGGGGCCTCGCTGTGTCCCATCACCTCCGTCCATCTATTCCCCCAGCTGGCGTGGGACCCCTGCATATTAAGCATAGTCACCGCCGGTCACCGAATTCTACTGCTGTGTGTCTGCTCCATGAAGCCCCGAACGTGTGTGTGGGCTGGCGTGTTCCAGGTTGAAATGTTCCCTGTTCTCAACTTCTTATCCCTGCCCGTCAGACTCCCGAGTCACTTCCTCGCTCTATCTATCTGCAGCATCGTTCATTAACGTGATGCCTATTTTGAAAATCAGATGAGACAGGAAATGGGAGGAGACTTCAGAATATAAGAAATGTCATCAAAATCAAGGGCTAATTATGATTCATGATGCCCTTCGGCCTGCTCTTCTAACGCTGGGTTGGGGGAGGGGGGAGTTTGGCTCTTTATCACTTGGCACAGCCGTTTTGGTCTTGGCTCTGTTTAGACCACGAGGAGCTTCCGAGTCAGGCACTATCCCGGGGGCTGGGGAGTCCAGCGGGGCCGACCCCGTAAGCAATCAGAGGCCAGGTCCTCCCACAGCACGGGGACCACACACACTGCAGAAGGTCTGTGCCTGGCACGTGACAGCCCTGCCCCAGGCACCATGCTCACAGGCCAGGCTCCCTGTCATGTGGTGCCACGTCTCCCGTGACACCAAGCTGTCAACTCCAATGTCCCTCTATTCTGTCACCAGCACTTTCTGCTGATCTTTATAAACATTTCTGAAGAAAACAGAGCAAAAACCTTTCTGACCCAGCTCCCTGCTTCCCTTGACCAGACAGGTTCTCTCGGAGTTACATAAACCCTCAACAGGACCCTCAACCTGGGGTCAGGCTGGGGCATCAGCTGTCAGCATTATCAGCCTCACAAACCCTCTGCGAAACAAGCCACACTGGGGCATTTTCATGCCTCCACACTCCATCCACCCCCTGTCACAGTCTGTGGGATGGAGCTGTTGGGGCTCTGCCGCCATCGCCACTGTGTCCAGAGGATCCTGGGAGCTCCCTGCACTGGAGGCCACAGAGACAGGAGGAGCTCTCCCTCCAGCAGACCCCACCTGTCAGCCCGTTTTCCCCACTTAGAAATCCATATATGATTCATGGTTGGAGTCTTCCTTTCCGAATGCCTGTGGTCTTACTCTTGAGTGGTACAATGCACAACAGCATCCGGGCAAGGCTTGTTAGCTCATGGGCCCTTAGTTCATGCTACAGACTGGGGTTTCATGAGAGGACAGGGACAAGAGGGTGGAGAGAGCAAAGTCATCAGATAACTAAACACATCCTTTAGGAGAGAGAATTTGCTTTTTAAAATTCCAGCTGTGTGTGATTAACAAGCGGCACACCGTGGAAAGGCTGAAAATAAAGGAATGACACAAGATACGAGGTGAATGCTAATGCAGGGGAAGCCAGTCTTACAATTTTAGTATCAGCCAAAACAGGCTTTAAGGCAGAAAGCCGCCTAAAGAATAAAGGTCAATACTTAATGAAAAGAGAAACAGTGCACAGGTGGATATAATGATCCTGCATTTGTATGCACCTAGCAACATAAGCCACAAACTGGTTAAGAAAAATTGTCAGAATTGCAAGGAAAACCAGGCAAAACCTCAGTCATGGCAGAGGAGCACAATTTCCCTCTCTGCCACTGATAAAAAGTTAACGAAATGTATGTAATGGGCATATATAGAACCCCAACCCAGCAATTAGAAAACTTAACATTCTTTTCAAGCACACGTGTGCATGTTTCCCAAAATTGATTAGAATGCTGTGCCACAGAGAAAGTCCGAATACCCACAAATCACTACCTTTTAGGCCACATTCTCTGACCTTACTGCGATAAAATTGAAAATCAGTAACAAAAAAGATAGCCAAAATAATCTGTTAGTGGGCAGTTAAATCCGTGGGCACCATAACATTGGCACAGCATAAGCTCCAAGGGAGCGACGCAAACCAAATCGTCTGAGAAACCAGGGGATGGAGGGGCAAGCTCTTCCCTCATCTCATCCACTTCTTATATTGGGCGGTGCTTTGCCAGGAGCGTGGAGACGGGCAGCTTGGATAGGGGAGCTGTGGGGTGGGTAATGCTGTGAGCAGGGTCGGTCCCAAGCCTCTTTCAGGCCAGTGGATAGATGATTTCACGGAGATGAGTTCACAGGATGCTTTAAGACTGATGGCTGTAGAAGAAGTGCGTTATTCAGCAAGAGGTTGCCACTATGGGGGAGTTCTGACGCGGGGAAATGACAAAGCTCGAGAGGGGATTTAAACGTTAACCTGGCTCCGATGGAATGGTGTGAGGGAAGGAGGTAGGCAGACCAGTGTGAAGAATTTAGCGATTCAACAGGTATTTATCGTCCAGCCACAGCTGTGTGTTTTAGCAGCTACAAAGAAGATAAGGGATGCTGTGATGACGTTGGGAATGAGGAGGGACTGACGGGAGGAAGAGGTTTGAAATGCAGAACCATCAGGCGGCTTTCGTCAGCTGATTCTGTTGTGTGGAAGGGAGAAGTCAAGTTCGGACGGCCAGGAGATGTAGGCAGTCATGTGGTACTGTGGAAGGGGCTGAGAGGGGAGCAAGGATGGATTTGCATCGATTTGGGAAAGGAAGATGCCACGTGGACCAAGCTAGCTGAGCCAGGTGCTTTCCTGTTCATTTGGTGTGGGGGTCAGCAAACTACGGCCGAATTTGGGCCAAATCTGGCCTAACCCACATTTCTGTAAATGAAGTTTTATTAGAACACAGCTAGACTCATGTGTTTACATACTGTCTGTAGCTCCTTTTGTGCTGCCATGGTTGAGTGTCAGAATTGCCACAGAATTCTTAAGGCTGAAAATATTCACTGTCTGGCCCTTTACAGAAAAAATGTGTAGACCCCTAATTTAGTGGACACAGTTCATAGTTTCAGTCCAGATGCGTCATCAAACACTCTGACGCCAACTGTCTTTTTTATGACCTCTTTCTTGTGCCCTGTTTATGATGCATTTGGAAGCAGGAAGTTCTCTTCTCTCACTGATGGCATCACAGCCACCCATGAGGGAAGAGAAAGGTAAGAAGTTAATACACCAGGAAGGCACTGTCTTCAGTTCCCACTTGAGTTTCCCTGACCAGGAAAGATGACAGGCCGCCCCTAGCATGTAATTTGTGTATGGCTGCTGCCATCTAGTGTCCAGATGCTGTTACTTCACCACCTTTATGGTGCCCTTCCATCACCTTCTTCCACTTGGTCCACCTTCCTTCCTCACCAGGTAGCTTGCTTCGGGGTGTCCACTCAGAATTCAGCATTGCCTGAAACATGAAGAGTCTTGGCCAGCAAAGGCAGCCTGTAGTTCAAGGGAAGCACAGCTTTCTTCTTTCTGACCTGGTCCCGCAGCAATTGCTTTTGGTTTCACCACAAAGAAATTCTTCAGACCACAGGTCCTTAGGGAGTTTGCTGCTTAAGTGGTTTTCCTTTCTCAAGTGTCATTACCTCCACAAAGCGTGTTCTCCAGAGAGGAAACGTGCCCTCAGCTCTCGCTTAACTCAGTGACAGGCGTAATTCAAGCCATTAGGGAAAGCAAGGTTATTTATGCTTAAAGAGTCAGCTTCACTTAGTGCTTCCTGTTTTAAGCTTTGACTAAGCTCACGTCGGGAGGCGTGTGTTGGTGAACACACCCTGACCGCCAGGTGCAACAGCATCCTGAAGCAGGCTGTGTGCAGAGAGGAGGCTGGCTGCCTCCTCATGGTGTGCCGTGGATAATCCACAGAGCACATCTGCAAGATACGCCTGGACACGTTTCCTGCCAGGTGCCCCGAGCAGCTAAAGCTGACCGACACCTGCACACTTAGTGAAGGACGCCTGGCTGATGAGCCTGCGTTTGGACCTAATGTAGCTGATTAAGTTACACATGGGGCATCACAATAAATTTTAAGGTGTATGTTTGCCCCCCAGAGTAAAGAGTAAAATGTAAGTCAGGTATATCCTTTCGCCTGGCTTAAAACCCAATATATCAGGGCCGGGCCCGTGGCCGAGTGGTTAAGTTCACATCACATGCTCCACTTAGGCGGCCCAGGCTTCTCTGGTTCGGATCCTGAGCATAGACCTGCGCTCTGCTCATTGGGCCACGCTGAGGCGGCGTCCCACGTAGCAGAAATAGAAGGACCTACAACTAGGATATACGACCCTGCACTGGGGCTTGGGGAGAAGGAAAAAAAAAAAGAGGAAGACTGGAAACAGATGTTAGCTCAGGGCCAATCTTCCTCAACAAAAAAAGCATACCTTAAAAAGAAAAAGAAGGGGCCAGCCCAGTGGCACAGCAGTTAAGTGCGCACATTCCACTTCGGCTGCCCAGGGTTTGCCGGTTCGGATCCCGGGTGTGGACACGGCACCGCTTGGCAAGCCATGCTGTGGTAGGCGTCCCATGTATAAAGTAGAGGAAGATGGGCACAGGTGTTAGCTCAGGGCCAGTCTTCCTCAGCAAAAAGAGGAGGATTGGCAGCAGATGTTAGCTCAGGGCCAATCTTCCTCACACACACACACACAAAAGAAGTCCTCCCTTTAAAAGAAATAAATAAAAAAACTTCAATATACATGTTGACATATTAACAGTCATTTAAGACAGCAGTCATTAGTCAACTGAGAAGACGTTTTTTTAGAAACAAAAGCAGCACTAGACATATTTTCCTGGTCACTAGTCAACTTTAACCAGCTGATGAGTCTGTCTAGACGTGCAGGACCTGTTATACATGGGCATCCATCACTCCAAGTAGTCCTCAACTTTGGTTCCAGTGTATTCTTGAAACTAGGTTTGCAAGTTAAGTGCAGAGAAGCTGAGGAGGAGAATTCCCCGTTGTGGTGGGGAGGGCTCTTAAGAACCAGAACATAAACCTTTTCATTGTCGTTCACCCAGGCATCTTTCGGGGAGCAAGCTGCTGTAGCCATCTGCACATTGCAGACTGCAGAAGATGCCCCTAGGCCTCCCTGAGCAGGGCCCAAGTTCCCAGACTTCTGGAGAATTCCGAGGATCTCCCTTCCTCCAGGCTGCCCATCCTGACGTCCTCCCTGCCCGCTGAATTGCTCTGACCATTTACCAATCCTGGGGGCAGCCAGGGCCCAGCCTGGCCTCCCTGGAGAGCGGTCTTTAGCCTTGAGAAGCAGAACTGCAGCGTGAGGACAGGAAGGTGCCTGGGAAAGAAAACACTTTCACACCTTGACTTCATCACTCCCACCCCCTGCCCCAGCAGAACACACCCTCCCCCACCCCCTGCCCTTCACTCACTTCAGCAGAATTGGAAGGTAATTTCTGTGCTTTATTTTCACTAGCAGACTCTGCTCTCAATTTTATCTTATGCAAAAAAGCCCTTCTCTTGAACCCATCAAATTACCTTGCCTGGAATTCTAGAGTCATCTATTGGCAGCTCCTTCTCTTGAATTTTTCTCTCCAGTCTTCCAGCACACTGATAGCCTTACCTTGAGTTCTTAAGAGATGGTGGAATTTGGAATCAGGCAGCGGGTTGGCAGACAGTGCCACTGTGCGGTGGTCTGACGTCAGAGCTTGCTCGGTAATGTACACGAAAGGGGGAGGTAGACCTCGGAAGGCGATGGGGTGGTGTCGCTGTCCTAAACAGTGTGGCTGATACAGCACTCAGACCCGCAAAAATTAAGGACCATGCACGTATAGATACAAGTTTATAAAAATGCTCTGTGCATTTTTTGAAATAGCAGCATTTTTACATTCCAGCTATTTTGACCCTAATATTTCACCCCTCATTCAATTCAGCGCTTAAGGTTTCCATTGTCTGTTTTCCCAGGCCAGAGAATAACAATATAGCTTTGATGTGACCCAACACAGAGAGGAAGAAAAAATGTGAAATGGACAACAAAAGAGCAGGACACTCCTCTGACCTTAGATTGTCCATAGAGGGAAATCGAGGTGTGAAGAGCCCTAATTTCAGAACACCCCAAAAATCAGTTCAATTTTTCTTTATTCATCTAGGGATGACACATTTATTTTTGTAATGACTTTTTTAAAAAAAAAATAATGTTATTTATATATTAATCCTGGAAGTAAAGAGAATTAGCTTAAAAGCCTGCCAGACACCTGGGCGAAGTGAGACTAGAACTAAGCAGTTTCTCGTGGACAGTTGTAAGTAACGAGTAACCAAGTCCTTTACCCATCTGTCCATCTGTCTATCCATTCAATCCACAGAGAGATTTCTGAGTGCAGGATTCATCTTTTTGGAAAGATAATTTAGGACAATTATTCTATTCATTGCAACTGGGAAAACTTGCGTCATGGGGCTCACAGGCTGGAAGTGGTCTTAAGAGACGGTTTTGCCTCTTAAATATTTTTTTTTAGCAGTTGAGCCTTTTCGAAAAAGATGCTAAGCGCACTTTCTGGATGAAATAGATGCTTCTGGTCCAAAACAGCTCCCTCTCTGCTTTTGGCAGAAAACCCCAGATCTAGCCCAAGCCCATAGTTTTGTTACAGGTGAAGAAACTAAAATTCCAGAGAGTTCCTGGTTCCTGAATCCTGGGGCACTTTCCTCCACTCTAAGGATGGTCCTGTCACTAGATAGTCATGTTTCCATTTCAGAGAACATGAGGAACTTACATGGCGTCCCCACTTTCCTCTTAGTCCCCGGTTCCCTTTTGAGGTTCACTACCCCCAAGGCTTTTTTGACATTTTTTCCCTCTTCCCCATTTGAACCTCAAGAGGTGCCTCTCCCGTCCTTGGAACACCTGGAAGTTTTTGAGCAAGCTTTTGGAAAGCAGTGTGTTTGGTGCATTGCTGTAGGAAGCTTGAATAAAAGGGGCAAGAGGTTTGGAGGCTGGGAAGCGAACGGGGAGAAAGGAATGTCCTTGTCCACACCCAGCAGCTCTTACCTCTCTCTGCCCCTCTTTCCTGGCCGCTTCTCCCTTCCCATGGGTTTTTATGATGATGCTTTTCCCAGCAAGATCAGCATGATTCAGGGGGAAAAAAGTTGGAGTGTTTTCCAGTAAGACGTCTCCAGTACGTGTGTTAGTGTCCCCGATCCTCCCCAAGGATTTTCTTTGGCTGAGTAATGCTCTTGAGGGACAAGAGCTCCCTCTCAGAGACTTTGCCCTCCACATGCCCAGGTCTGTGCAGACAAATAGTATGTCATCGTTACCTGGAAACCTGGCAACTCTAGTGATGAGGAAGAGAATCTGGAACCTAACAGCCGTTCGCCGGCAAAACACGCCGCTCGTGGAGCCTGCTGCTCGTAAATCCTTGCGTTGGATGCATGGACAAATGGACAGATGGTTGAATGGAAGTCTGTTTATCATTTACCTCTTCCCTGAGATTGTCTGTGAGGAGCTATTGAATCTAGGTCTGGCTTCGCCCATGTCCCCAGCAGATTTTGAGGCCCTCTTTCTACACTCCCCAGGACCGCTGTGATAAATAATATTATTTTAACAAAAGGCCATTAGAGAAGTAAACGTGTCACTCCCAAAAGGGCAAAGAAAAATCTGATTGGCTTTGGGTGTTCTGGAAGTCAGGACTCTTCACACCTCTGCTTTCCTCTGCCAGCACGAATAATCAATGTCTGAAGCGACCATCGGGTGTGTCGGGTGACCCTGCTGGGCAGTCCAGTGACTGCCATTTGTCCCTTCCTGCTGATACCAGAGAGGGGCCGTGCCTCACTCTGAAAGATGGTTCTCCTTTGAAGGATGGAGAAATTCTCTAATAGACAGCAGTGTTGTCACTTGCATCCCCGTACACGCATACACAGGGCTACAAAGACCGAGAAATCGCCCCAGAAGGAGTATGAAGCAATGCGCTCGTTTCAGCCCTCTGTCCTCCCAGTGACACCTCGCTGTCAAGCAGGTGGGACGCTGGCTCACCAGCACCTGCCACTCTGACCGTGTCCTTGGCTGTTACTATCTGTGCCTCAGTTTCCACATGAATCCCCTGAGAGAGGGGGATTGTATCTGTAGTTCTAAGACTGTCAGGCTTTGCGGGACAATGAAAATGTCCCCCATGTATGTGAAGACTGAGGTAGAACTGCCACCCGTTATATTTTGCAAAGTAAAGGTGTTGAAAGAAAGCTGCCGTTGTGGGCTCTCACCACCAGCCAGTTCTTTTATGAGGTTTCTCTCTTGGAAAGTGTATTTATCACCAAAAATGAGTTCATCACGTTGGGATAAAACAAAGTCTTTTCTACCTTCCGGACAGGAGCTCACTTTCCCCCCTCTCTCTGTCTCTCTCTCCATTCAAATTCATGAAAACCTTGTTCAATAATGCTTGATATGTAATTATGTCCTTAATACAGATTACTCAGTTTTACCCCACTGGACAATGCAGATGATCTTGACTCTCCAACTTATCCAGCTGCTGTTTTTTTAATCTATGTTGAGAAGACAGTTTCTCTAAGTAGGGCTGATAGACTTTTAAATATTTTCCTTCTCTGTCACCTTTCTCTGAATGCCTCATCTGGGAGAGGAGGAGGACAGGGAGGGGTCTTCTCGAGAGAGGGAAGTCACAGCCTTATGAGAGATCTTGATCCTTGAATTCCTAGTATTATCCAAAAAGAGAGTGCCTTAACTTGGAAAAGAATGTGATACGGAAGAGACTAAATTTCTTTTAATTGACTGATTTTTTTCTGCTACTGTGTAGAAATGGGGGCTCAAGGACACGGTAATATCAGAGGAAATAAGATTAATTTTTGAAGGCACACCTGCATTACAGTGTGTAAACAAATGAAATGCTTGTTTGCCCAGTATGGGTTTTTTAAAATTATTATTGTTTTTTATTGCCGTAACATTGGTTTATAACATTACATAAATTTCAGGTGTGCGTCATTATGTATTTCAATTTCAAAACGGGGTTTTGGGTGTGATTTGAGAGAAGGCAAGAAACAGCGACCCAGGCAACTCCAGACACTTGTCCTTCTGCTTCCAAGGCTGGGAAGAAAGCAAGCCCTCCCCAAGGGGAGGGGGATGGGGCGCCCCCTGCCAACAGCTGCTCACCTGCAGGGGAACACAGTCAGGGAGACCCTCACTCAGGACCCGCCCTCCCGGACCCAGTGTGCTGGAGGGCAAGTGGAACATTTAAGAGGGTGGATTCTGGAGCTGGACCACCTGGGTTCAAGTCCTGGCTCTGCCACTTACTGGCTGTGCAACCTAGATGGGTGGCTTTTTGTTCTGTGCCTCAGTTTCCGAATCTGCAAATTCTCATAATAATAATAGTTAGTAGTAATGATGATAGTATCCACCTCAACAGAGCATTTCGAGAACTAACTGAGTCTGTATATGCAGAGGCCCTGGAACAATGCCTGGTGAATAGGAAAGCGATGTACAATGTAGGTATTATTTTTGCTCATTGACCTACCCAGCTGAGATGCTGCAGATAGATGCCCAGCCCATTCCCATCCCAGCCTGGGTTCCAGGACAAGAGCTCCCTGCCCCCTGCCCACCCGGAAGGAGAATTGGGTCAGAGTGGCTTCCACAGTCTACGTGGAACCAACATACCAGGCCAGAGGCCCAGGTCATGGAGTATGGGGTCTCAGGTATGTGTTGCTGGACCTCATGTTGTTTCTGCTCTTCTGTGTCTTGGGATCCATGCCTGACACTGTGTCTTAGCATCCTTTCCTCGATTTCCTTTCAGCCTTCCCAGCCTGACTTTGCTGTCACATCTCAGCACGGAGCCTTCGCGCTCACTGGCCTGACTCTGAGACTGCTGGGTAAACCTCTGTATTGTGCAGTGGACACTTTTCTCCGTCCTGCACCCTCGGCCGGAGCAGAGCCTAGGCTGCCTCTTCTGTTCTCTACATGAGGCACAGGACCGGGCTGTGCATGGTCTGCTCTGCACCGGGGAGTGGCCGGCCTGCCTGGAATCCTATACATGATTTTATAACAAGCAGGCCCCTCCAGATGGCATGAGCTGCTTCCCTCTTGTCCCTCTAATTCCCTGAACTCATTTTCAGGCCTTGAGTTGCTTGTAACAAGCTGTGCAGGAGGATGGACTGGGCAGCGACTGGAATGGAGGAGAGAAAAGTGTGTGTCATCTCCAGCGCCTGGGAAAGTGACAAAGAAACCACACTGTTGTTCTCAAAGAGCCTTGCAGGGTCTGTGCCTCCCCCAAGCCTGCTTCAGGCTGAACAGAGTGCACGTTGTGTAGAGATCGGTCCCCTGTGCCAAGATGTCCAACCCTGTCGCCAGGGACTTGGGTGGGGGTGGCCAGGGGCAGTGGTGGCGGAGGAGGGGGCCCCAGCATAAATGGCCCCTTGTGCTGCTGATGGGGGAGAAGCTGCCGCCCCGCAGACAGAGGAGGGCAGCACGGTGCCTCCCTCTTCATCCGGAGAGTGTGACTTGTGTGGTTACACTGCAGGGGCCATCGCTGCCCTGTCCATCCTCCCGCGCAGTTTGTTACAAGCAACTCGAGGCAGAAAGCAACTGTGTTTTCCAGAGCCGACCATGAAGGGAGCTCCAGGTGTGGCTTGCTTGGGGTGGCGGTCTTCGTTTCACATTTTGCTTGGCGAGCTAAGAAAGGCAGCTTGGACATATCAGTTCTTCGCCCATGTGGCTCCGGTAGGGACAGCTGTCACTGTGGGCTGTTTGCATCCATCACTTGGTCCTCAGTGCCATCCCAGTATGGAGATGAGCAGACAGAGCCTGGGAGCATCCTCTGAGGTCCTGCTTATGCAAGTGGCAGATTCACGCTTTAACCAAGGCGCATCTGATGCGGAAGCCCATGAATTAACCACCTCTGCCTGGCTCTCTCACCCTCCCGCTGCCTCTAGCAATCACGGAACACTCGTGAAAGCTAACGTTTACGGAGTGCTTTCCTTGTGCAGATCCTGTGCTCATTGACTCACTTGTGTTAGCTCATCCTTAAAGCCCCCATGAGGGAGAAACTGCCATCCCCATTTTGCAGATGCAGAATGTGCCCAGAGGCACACAGCACATGAGTGGCCGGGGCAGGGTTTGAACCCAGGCAGCCTGGCTCTGGAGCCTGTGCCTTTAACCGTCGCACTCTCCTGCCTCCCAAGTCATGTACCTGCTCTGACTATAAAGGCTTGAAAACTGTTCCGCAAAGTGGTGTGGGAAATGGAGTCAGCTCAGTTGTAAAAAGCCTGTCATCCTCATGGTGAATGCTTTTGCATGGCTGTAGGAGTTCTTACGCCGTTGTCCAACGCATCTGTAAAGTCATGTCCATTTGGCGTGTTGGGAAATAGAAACATAGATAAAAACTCCCCAGCGATGCACAGACTTTCCAGCTGATCTCACTGGAAGCAGGTATTCCTGGTAGGGACTGTGTTTAGCGCCACTCCAGATGTTTGTGGCTGCAGTACGACCCCTGACCCTTGCGGGGTGCCTCCATCACTGAGATGCTGAGCGAAGGAAGGAAGAAGAGAGAGGTAACTCTAAAGAGAGAGTACTGAGATGATCTGGTCACCATTACATCATGATCCACTTCCCCATCTTACCTCCGGACAGTAGATGGACGGAGGGGCTGGGTCCTTGGGAGGACAGAGCACCCGAGCAAGAGTTACCTGTCCTATAGGTTCCAGAACAAGAGGAGGTGGTTGGCTGCTTGGGAGCCCCAGGTTTTCAGAACAATGGTGTTGTCGTAGAACTGTGTCCCCTAGAAAGGTATGTTGAAGTCCCCACTGCCTGTGAATGTGAACTTATTTGGCAATAGGGTCTTGGCAGATGTAATTAGTTAAGTTCAAGTCACGGTGGATTAGGCTGGACCCTAAATGCAATATGACTGGTGTCCTTATAAGACAAAGAGAAAAGACACAGACAGGACAATGCCATGTGACGACACAGAGACATACAGAGAGAAGACGGCCGTGTGAAGACTGAGGCGGAGGTTGCAGTGATGCAGCTGCAAGCCAAGAAATGCTGAGGTTGGCCAGCAGCCGCCAGAAGCTGGAAGAGCTAAGGAAGAATCCTTCCCTAGAGACTTCAGAGGGAATGTGGCCCTGCCAACACCTTGATCTTGGACTTCTAGCCTCCAGAACCATGAGAAGAAATCTCTATTGTCTTTAGCCACCCAGCTTGTGGTACTTTGTTATGGCGGCCACAGGAAACTAACACACACAATCTCCCTGCTCTCCTCCCGCATCTTCTCCATACCCCAGACCCCTGCTTAGCTTTCTTCACTTCCTCCCGCAAGGGACGCTCAGCCCTGAGCACCACTATTTTAGTCCATATCCTTCTCTACCCCAGTGCATTTTGTTTTCCATGCCCATTTGGTGGCTTTTATTTTTTATTCCAGGAAGAGGTTAAGGGTTTTTTTTTTTTCCTTAAGTCTCTCTCAGTTCAATTTGGACCAAATTGGAGAAAAGCAGTGGCTTTCTCCTTTATTCAGCGGCCGCCTTCAGACGCTGGCCCATGGGAGAGTCAGGGCTGTCCCCCGTATTGGAGCTATTAAACTGTTGTAAGAAAGAGGCCTTTGTCACGGGGAACACGGCACTCGGCTCAGAAACAGAGACAGATTGTGCCAGAAAACAAACAACAAAAAAAAAGGCTCAACCACAGAATTCTTTGGGACTTCAGTCATCAGCCTCTCGCTTGTTCTTAAAAGACAAATTTCCTTTCTTCGGTGTAACTCCATCAGATAGGTCGTCAGGTTTTAATTCTGTCCAGAACGGAGGGCTGGGGGCCCTCCCCAGACCATCTGCGCACCCAGGGCCTCCGCCCAGCTCGTGGGCTGCATTACCTCATGCCTGCCTGTCTGCAGGCTGGGGAGTGGGAGGCCCGCAGGCCTGCTCGGGAGGCAGGCGGCAGAACCAGGGCCTGGGTTAGCTGTTCTTTAGTGCAGGGGAGGGAGAAGCATTGGAGAAGCCAGTGAGC
Source organism: Equus quagga (assembly GCF_021613505.1). Classification (NCBI taxonomy): domain Eukaryota; kingdom Metazoa; phylum Chordata; class Mammalia; order Perissodactyla; family Equidae; genus Equus; species Equus quagga. Next base: position 107,745,289 of record NC_060277.1, on the reverse strand, counting down.
CCGAGTTACAAACGTAACGTTATAAATATGCGATGACTTTTATAACTCTGCACTCCATCTGGGAGAGACCTCAGAGATCCTCATTGTATGCAGGAGAAAAATGGAAGTAAAGTGACTTGCCCAAAGCCACACCGTCCCCTAGCATCAGACCATGCCTGCCTGCTCAGGACCTGTGGCCAGAATGCCACTTGGCCCAGCATGGTGCCCAGGAACTGCTGTGGGCCCAGAGCCTTCTCTTCAGAGCATTTGCCACAGAGCCCTCAGCTGCCTCTTGGCCAGCTTTCGCCCTTGATCATCTTTTATCACTTCCGGGTTAACATCCCCAGTGGCTGCTCAGGTGCACGCCGTGGGAGTGAGCCGTGGAGCAGATGGAGAGAGGAGAGGAGGGGAGGGGCTTTACCTGGGCCTCTGGGAGGGAGCCCGGATCCTGGTTGTAAAATGAATGCATGCATAGGATGATGTTTTAAGAAGACAAGGCAGAAGGAGTGCCTCGACATTTGGAGGAGGTGCAGGAAGCGGGAGTTCATGCCGTCTTTCTCCTCCTGTCCCTAGTGCTTTGTGAACCCTGATTTGAGGACCAAGTGTGAAGATCACCCCAGGCACGATCGAGAACACAGGTCCCGGGTCTCCACTTCAGACACTGAGTCAGATCGCAAGGTCTGGCCCAGAAATCAGCATTTCCAACAAACTTCCTGTGCTGTGGATGCACCCACAGCATGAGAACCACCGTTCTGGAAGGAAAGTAGAGAAGAGGGTCCTAGGGCACCTCCTCACCCCCATTTCCGTGGTCCCCTCTGAAGGGGGATGTTCTTCCTGAGGCCACGTCTTTTCTGTCTTTTCTAAGTCGGGAGAGAGAAGTACCACTCAGTGCATGTAGCCCCCATCTAAGGCGAGCCTCTCATTACAGATGAATGACAATGAAGGAATGCCGGCTTCTTGTTACACGAGGGCAAACTGTTAAACAATTTGCAGGACCTTACCCAAAATGAAAATGCAGGGCCCATTGTTCAAAAAGCAGGAAGAAATCATTTTCCTTTCTTCCACGATGTGTCTCTCAACCTGTTATGGTGTTTTGTTTTTTTAAATTTTACATTGTGGTAAAATATACATAGCATAAAACTGACCATCTTAACTGTTTTTAAGTGTATGGTTTAGTGGCATTAGGTACGTTCAAATTGTACCACCATCACCACCATCCATCTCCGGAACTCTTTTCATCTTGAAAAGCTAAAACTCTGTTCCGTTTAAACAACCACCTCCGATTGCCCCCTGCCCTCAGCTCCTGGCACCCACCATTCTACTTTCTGTCTCTGTGAATTTGACTACTTACTCTTGGTACCTCGTTTACATGGAATCATCCAGTATTTCTTTCTGTGACTGGCTTACTTCGCTTAGCATAATGTCCTCAAGGTTCATCCATGATGTAGCATGCGTCAGGATTTCCTTCCTTTTTAAGGCTGAATAACATTCCATCACATGTAAATACCACGTATTTATTCATTCATCCATCAGTGGGCACTTGAGTTGCTTCCACCTTTTGGCTGTTGTGAATAGTGCTGCTGTGAACATGGGTGTGCAAATGTCTCCCTGAGACCCTACTTTCAATCCTTTTGTATATATCCTGAAAGTGGAATGGCTGTATCACATGGGAATTTGATTTTTGGTTTTTTGAGGAGCTTTGTCATAGTTTTTTAATTGCTAATTAATGTTGTGCTCCCCTGGGTATAAGGGTACTTCCTGGAGGAGTTCAGACCCTCACAGGTTCCCAGGGCCCCACACCCTGACCAGACCAGGTACACGGGGAGTATGCATCTGCCCCTGACCTTCCCGGACCCCAGGCCCCTGAGTGGCTGCTCTGGTCGCTGAGCCCTGCGTTAGGGAGAGTAGAAAGAAACCGGGACAGAAAAGTCAGGGTAAAGGGGCTGTGTGATGCCAGGGAAGGTGATTTTGAATATGTCCATATAAAGATCTGTGGTTCCAGGCTGTTCCATCAATTGTTCTTTGACCAAACAAACCTCTCATTGTTGCCTCTCAAATCCAGGCACGTTCCCTCTCCAGCCAGGCAGGTCGGGAGCTCCGGGAACCCAGATCTGAACCCGGGGCAGTGATGGAAGTCCAGGTGGTTCCCCCTCTCTGCCAGGCTGGGGGAGAGGCCCCGTAATCACAGTTGGGTGCTGCACTCTGGAGTCTAAACACAGACAGGGTTCAGACTCCAGCTTTCTTATTTAAGACCCAGCTGCCTGGGGCCCGCCCGGTGGCGCAGTGGTTATGTGCGCACGTTCCGATTTGGCGGCCCTGGGTTCACCGGTTCGGATCCCAGGTGCAGACATGGCTCCGCTTGGCACGCCATGCTGTGGTAGGCATCCCACATATAAAGTAGAGGAAGATGGGCATGGATGTTAGCTCAGGGCCAGTCTTCGTCAGCGAAAAGAAGAGGATTGGCAGCAGTTAGCTCAGGGCTAATCTTCCTCAAAAAAAGAAAAAGAAAAAAGACGCAGCTGCCTCATCTGTAAGAATGGGGTTCCCTTGAGGAATAAGTCAAAGTGAGGGCCAGGCTCTTGGGGTGGTTCCTGCTGTATGGCTGTTCACCCTCTCAGCGGCAGGCTGTGGATGTTACAGCTGTGTGTCTTCATCTGGGACTGGAACATGCAAGGCAGGATGAGGTAGAGACTTTCCAGTGGGAGTGGCCAGTGGTTGGAAGAGCATGTCTCTGTTCTGACTTCAGATTATTTGTGACACCTGCTTGTTAGTAACACATAAGCAATTTATGTCATTAGACATAACTGTGATGTCATCGTTATGAGTTGTGTGCCGTCTAACATGTGCACACTTCAACAACCCCACATGACCATCCGTAACCTGGGTCCTCCACCTTCTTAATCCCCCCTTAGAGTTCAGCTGAGTTGGGTAGGGAGCCCACTCCTCAATTAAAGACTAAAAAGGGACCTGGCATAACATGCCCCTTCATGTGTACCAGGTAATGGTTTAAAAATTAGCATATATCGGCCAGCCCTGTGGCATAGTGGTTAAGTTCAGCACTTTCCACTTCGGCGGCCTGGGTCATGGGTTCAGATCCTGGGCACAGACCTATACCACTCATCAGCCATGCTGTGGTGGCGACCCACATATAAAGTGGAGGACGATCAATGTAGATGTTAGCTCAGGGCTAATCTTCCTCAAGAAAAAAAAGAGGAAGAATGGCAACAGATGTTAGCTCTGGGCTAATCTTCTTCAGCAAAAAAATCCCCCAAAACAAAAAACCACTTATAACCATTATAAATACACCTAAAAACATATTTTTGTAACAGCTTTATGGAGATATAATTTGCGTACTATATAATTCACTCATTTAAAGTAAACAATTCAGCGGTTTTTAGTATGTTCAGAGTTGTGCAGCCATCAGCACAGTTTTAGAACATTTTCATCACCCCAAAAGGGAACTCTGCACCCTTTAGCAGTCACCCCCACTTCCTCTCAACCCTTCAACCCCTGGCAACCACTAACATCCTTTCTATCTCTATAGACTTTGCTACTTTGGACATTTTGTATATATGGAATCGTGGAACATGTGGTCTGTAACTAGTGTCTTTAACTTAGTATGTTTTCAGAGTTAATCCATGTTGTAGCACGTTCCAGTATTTCACTCTGTTGTATGACTAAATAATATTCTGTTGCATGGATGTGCCACATTTTGTTTATCCATTCATCAGTTGATAGACATTTGGGTTGTTTCTGCTTTTTGGCTATTGTGAAAAATGCTGCAGTGAACATTTGTGTACAAGTTTTTATGTGGACATGATTTTCAGTTTGCTTAGGTGTATACCTAGGAGCAGAATTGCTGAGTCAGATGGTAAATCTATATTTAACTGTTCGAGGAACTGCCACCCTGTTTTCCAAAACGGGTGCACCATTTTACATTCCCACCAGCAGTGGAAGAACATTCTGGTTTCTCTCATCCTCTCCAACGCTTGTTATTATCTGACTTTTTGATTATAGCCATCGTACAGGGTGTTGAGTGGTATGCCACTGTGGTTTTGATTTGAGTTTCCCTGATGGTTAATGATGTTGGACATCTTTTCAAGTGTTTATTGGCCATTTGTCTATCTTCTTTGGAAAAATGTCTATTAAAGTCCTTTCTCCAGTTTAAAACTGGATTATGTGACTATATTATTGAGCAGCAAGAGTTCTTTATGTATTTGATAGACAAGTCCTTTATCAGATAAATGATTTGCAAGTGTGTTCTCCCATTCTGTGGGTGGTTTTTTCACTTTCTTTATGGTGTCTTTTGAAGTACAAATTTTTACAATTTTGATGAAGTCCAATTTATCTCCTTTTCTTGTTTCTGGTGAGAGTGGACACCTTTGTCTTGCTCATTATCTTGGGGGAAGGCTTTTAGTCATTCACTTTAGCCATTATGTACAATGTTAGCTGTAGGTTTTTCATAGATGCTTTATATCAGATCAAGGAAGTTCCCTTCTAGTCCTAGTTTGTGGAGGGTTTTTATCATGAAAGGGTGTTGGATTTTGTCAAATGCTTTTCCTGCACCTATTGAGATGATTATGTGTTTTTGTCTTTTATCCCATTGATATGGACTGTTGCATTGATTTTCAGATGTTAAACCAACCTTGCATTCCAGAGACAAATCCCACTTGGTTATGGTGTATAATCTTTTTTTGTATGTTGCTGGATTTGGTTTGCCAGAACTCAGTTGAGGAAGTTTGCGTCTATATTCATAGGAGGTATTGGTCTTCAGTTTTCATGTTCTTGTTATGTCCTCGTCTGGTTTTGGCATCAGGGTAATACTTGCAGTCCAATTAGATATAGCAGATGAAAATGACTAGAAAACCACCCAATTTTTTTCATTTGTTCAGCTAGATAGATATTAGTGCCTGTCACAGAGATTGAGATTCTGAGGGAGGAAGAAGAGAATGGTGAGTTTGATGACTGAGTTAAGAGCAGGGTATGAGAACCCTTTGGGTTTTACCTCTGTTGACCTAACAATTGCTAATCTGTTTTGAGGAAAGTGTGGTTCACAATCCCCACCTTTTCTGGGACAATTGGTGGGCCTGTCACCTATGCTTGAAAACTCCCATCTACATTCTGATCAAGGAATGCAGGAGTAGTTCCTGCTGTCTAAGATGCATGTCCAGTATCAAGGTGAGACTTGCTGTCAGACCCCTCACCTATGCTTGGCTCCCACCTTGTTACTCACTTTCAGACCTGGGCTTAAGTGTCTGGGTCTGAATTCTTTCAGCTTGGATTCTGACCTCATTACCTACCTGATGTGTGAATGCAGAAGTCCTCACCCTGCACTCCATGAGCACTGAGCCTCATCACCCCCGTCTCCGATGGCATGTTCTGCCTGCTTGAACCTGCTTCTTCTCCTCTACCTTTCGCTTTACCTGGACTCCTCAGACCATCTTGTCTGCTTGTATTTTGAGCTGCTTATCTGTTGTTCCTCACTGGTACTGCCTTTTTCCATTGCTCTCTTATCTCTAGGATCTTGACTCTTGTTTCCCCACCTGGACTCAACTCTTCTTACATCCTGTCCTGATACCAACTGACCTCACCTCTCCCCATTACTCCCACAATGTCTAGTCTGTCCATACTGTTGGGCCTAGATTTCCCTGGCCTGTCCCATCCTGCTGCTGATCATATCTCAACTGTGACCCATGGTATTGACTTTCAAGGTAAAAATTCTATTTGTTTCCCTCTGCGGTTTAGTTAAATACATGAAAGCATATCCTTTGACCGAGGGTCTTTGTAGATGGAGAAACAAGGAAGTGCTGCTTCTTTCCAGGTGAGGATTACCTTTAAGCTCTGGGAGGTTCCTCATGTCACCCAGCAAAGCACTGGAAACCTTTCAAAGCAGACCGAAAACTCAAACATCAGAATCACAAACACTGCTTTCTGGCAGGGCCATGCCCAAGACTTTAGCTGGATCCGAGACATCCTGCAAACATTCTCTCCATATTGCCTTTTATATTACCTTCTATTAAAAAAAAAAAATGAGGACGGAGAAAGGATAGATTAACATGAGATAGAGGGCAGGCGATAGGTGTGGTGGGCAGACAGATCACTCTGAGATTGCTACATTCCCAAAGGAGCAACCAGATCAATGTGATCAATACCCAGTTTGATCAGATCAATAACAACGAAAGTTATAATGAAAAACAAAATTTCTGGGACCTGGAGGGGAAAAAAAATCTGAGGATGCAGCTAAAGATAACTCACTGCATTTCAGGAGTGTTTAACAAAAAGAAACTCGCAGACAGACATATCCTGGAAAATTTTTTTAATTCCAAAGATGAATAAAATATCACAGAAGCGTTCAGATAGGAAAACGGGTTACTTATAAAGGAATTAAATTCTAATTGGTCAGAAAGTAGCTCAAGTGAGAGGGGATGTTCACTGAAAGGGTACAGTGAGACCTGCAGCCTCGGAACAACTAAAATTGGGCCTAGAAAACCTCTTTCTGCCTCTCGCGTGTACACACATACTCACACCCTCTCTTCACATTTCGTTCATGGCTCAGTAAGGCAGCCAATCGATACGGCAGTCCGTCCATCATTTCTTGGCCCAACAGCTACTGTCCAGGAATGCAGCTTTCTTTGTTAAAATGTAACTAACTGAGAGAGGCAAGATATTTGGCTTAGCTCATCTCTGTCCAGGAGGGACCCTTAAACAACGGATCAAGAACCAGTCTATGGGGGCCAGCCCAGTGGCTCAGTGGTTAAGTTCACATGTTCCACTTCTCGGCGGCCCGGGGTTTGCTGGTTTGGATCCCGGGTGCGGACATGGCACCGCTTGGCAAGCCATGGTGTGGTAGGCGTCCCACATATAAAGTAGAGGAAGATGGGCATGATGTTAGCTCAGGGCCAGGCTTCCTCAGCAAAAAAGAGGAGGACTGGCAGTTGTTAGCTCAGGGCTAATCTTCCTCAAACAAAAAAAAAAAGAACCAGTCTATGTATCAGCTCCCTTTGCCAGGTATCCTCTCCTGGTCCAATCCGTGGGCACCCCGGACAAAAAGAGTTCCTTCCTGGTCAAGCAAATGACTTGAAAGAAAAAGGCCAAGTGTCTGAGTCTGGATTTCTTAGAAAACAGCCCAAGGTAAGTTGCCATGCTGTGGTTTATCAGGAGGCCACTCCCAGAGAAGCAGGAGTGAGGGGAAGAGGAGGTGAATGGCACAGGGAAGGCGAGAAAGTAAATCCAACGCCCATCATTGAGTTGGCCATCACCTCTCAAAAAAAGAAGTGTCGATGTCGGTCACAGGTCACGAGGAACATCTTCAAACATGCTGAAGGGAACTGCCGAGTCTCAGACTGTCTTTGGAAGGTACAGGGGGCCAGCAGGAGAAAGGCCAGTGATCCGTCTCATGATTCCTCCCATCTCCTGCTTGTTTGGTCCAAGCCCGCCTCTCCCTTGCTTCCGAGTTGCATCACCCATCCCTCCGGGGAGCTGCTGTGGGTCTTGTTAGGGGGGTGTGGACATTGCAGCTGCCATGGGTCCACCCACCCTGGGCGAGACACTGAATCCTTACTCCTGAGGAGGCTGAGACCATCCCAGATGGTAGAGGTGACCAGCTGTGGGTGAGACTTCAGGAATGGTGTGATGTATTAGCCACGGTTCTCCAGAGAAAGAGAACCAACAGGAGGTGTGCATATAGAGAAAGAGATTTCCACATGATCATGTGATTATGGAGGCTGGCAAGACTGAGCTTGCAGTATGGGCTGGCAGACTTGAGACCCAGGAGAACCAATGGTGCAATTCTAGCCCGAAGGCAGTTGGCTGGAGAATTTTCTGCTACTCTGGGAGGGGTCAGTCTTTTTCTTCTATTCAGTCCTTTCGACTGGTTAGACAAGGCCCACCCACATTGTAGAGGGCAATCTGCTTTACTCTACTGATTGAGATGTTAATCTCACTCTACCCCACCCCACCCCCACAGAAACACCCAAAATGATATTTCGCCAAATATTTGGGCACCCCATTGACACATAAAATGAACCATCACACAGGAGACTTTCTGGATCTTCTCAAGAAACTCTGCCAAGATTTGGAGTTCAGGCAGGATCACAGGGAACTAAAGTGGAGGAGACTGGTCCCATACACTGGACTTGGCAGGCCAATTGCCCACCATGTCTGACGCTAGATTACTACCAGGAGTTAGTTACTGTTCTGCACAGATTATAACTGATATGTGTGTATCTTTCAATTCTGTTCACTTGTCTCTTGCTGATGAAAATGTTATCATTTAAACTGGTTATACTTTGAGGATAGTCTCTGCCATGCTTGAGAAGAATGGATAAAAAGAGGCTTCAAGGCTGAACTTTGTTACTTGCAAACTATTATTCCACGCCGTAGGCTTTGCGTTCCCGATCATGTTCTCTTTGGTGGAAAGAAAATGAACTGTAACTTACTGACAACATGACAGAAGAAGCATGCGTGTCTGTGGGTGTGCGCGTGTGCCGAGGAGGATGCCTGGGAATTTGTGCTCCTTATAAATGGAAATGATGATGTCTTAAGAGTGGTCTGAAGACATGCAAGTCTTTCTTCTCTTTCTCTTCCTTGAGTGATTCCTTATCGATTTCTGATCTGCCCCACAGCACCGCCCACATATTCCGGCCGATACACATAGACGTATTCTCCTTCAGGACAGGCCCGCATTGTTTCAGTTGTAATCAATATAACAAAACTGTAAATGATATAGTTTACGTTCTTTTTTTCATGCTAACTCTCGGAAATCCGGTGAGCATTTTCCATTCACAGCGCATCTCAATTTGGGCTTACCATGTTTCAGATACTCAGCAGCCATATGTGGCTCGTGGCTGCCATATTGGATAGCGTAGCTCTCAGGCAGTGGTTATAAATCTTGGCTGCACGTTGGAATCACCTGGGGAGCTCTAAAATACTGCTGTCTCGGTCCTCCCTGGCAGCAGTTCTGATGTCATTGGGTTGGGCTGGGGCCTGGGCTCCTCAGGTGACTGTTATCCCGTTGGGTTGAGAACGACTGGCCTACAGGGAGCTCTCCCCGGGAAGCCGAGTCTTTTCCCCCCGCTCTGACCAGACCTCTCTTCCCATCCATCGCCGTGAGACTCACTTTGTAAACAGAAATTAAGCAAGCTCTGACTTGGGTCAGGAGTAGAAGAAAAACAGAAACAGGATGGTATTAAATTCTGTCTGGCAGGCAAGAGAGAACAAGCTGAATTCATTTGTCTTCTCTGGGTCTGTTTACCAACAAGCTCAGTAATTATTTGTTTTGCCACTGCCCTTTAAGCTGGCGATGTGTTTCTTGTTCTCTGAGAATTGAGAATCATTCAGGAACACTATAGATGTGGCAAGATTTCCCCTTATGTTCTGTTGGGAGCTTCCAATGGGAGTGAAGGCATTCCACAGGGAGTCCTGATTCCTGGAGAGAACTACAGGAAACTGAGGATATTGTGAATTCTGCGGAACCCATTTTTCTCTGTCCTAGACAAGTGAACTCTCCTTCTCCACAAATAGAAACCAGTCCAGACAAACCGCAGAGACTCGGGTTTCTAAATGCATCCCAAAAGATTGTTTCAGGGGAGTGGACAGATGAGGTCTGAGTAATTCAGTCAGCAGGAAAACAAACACAGCGACGCCCCATATCTGAGAGCCAGAGTGTCGGCAGGCAGCTGTTGGCCAGTTCCAGCAGCTGGCAAACACCTGGGGCCCCATGCGCCCAGCTGGTCCCTCACTCTTAGATTAGACTTCCCAGGGAGGGAACAGAGTTAGAAGCCATATGTCTTGGGGAACAGAAGATTGCTGAGGGTTTCCTGGGGCCTGTGAAACCAGAGAAAAATATACAGCAGACAGAATCATTGGGAGGAAGTGACACCTGCTTGATTTTTACTCTATTTGGATGATTTCAATCCAGAATTCCTAAGGAAGTAACTGGCCTGAGCAAAAGCTTTTGCTGGAGTGAACATGCCTGGGAAGATGCAGGTGGCCCAGCCTTTGCCAGTGAGCTCTCTGTCTGCTTGGAGGCCAAACCCTGTATGTTGACCTTCAGGTAGAAGAGATGGGCCAATCCATGTACCCTTATCCATCCAGCCTGTCACTGGGACCCTGTAATTAAAAATGTGGGTACCATGTGGCTATAGATAAGACAGTTGGTACAGTTTGATGAATAACTCACACAGGAACAAATTCCATGACTTTACTAGTGACATTCACAGATAACCACCTTGCCTATTAATATAGTTCACATGAAGTCAACCACATATCCCCCGTTCTTCTCCAGTTTACATTCTCTTTTAAGATAAATGTGTGGGGAGAGGGAACAGGATCTTGATGACTAACCTTTTCCTTACTCTGGTCCCCAACCAGTAGAGTGTACTTTTGCTACTGGTTTTTGTTTTTTGTGGGATTTTTTTTTTGGTGAGGAAGATTGGCCCTGAGCTAACACCTGTTGCCAATCCTCCTCTTTTTGCTTGAGGAAGATTCGCCCTGAGCTAACATCTGTGCCAATCTTCCACTGTTTTGTATGTGGGATGCTGCCACAGCATGGCTTGATGAGCAGTATGTAGGTCTGTGCCCAGGATCCAAAACTGTGAACCCCAGGCTGCTGAAGCAGAGCACACGAACTTAACCACTATGCCACCAGGCTGGCCCCCAACTTTTGCAACTGTTTTAATGAGATATTTTTAGTTTTCATTTATATCATTTGTAAGAAATAGAACCACAATACATATTGTCCTAAACTAAAAAGAGAATTTACTGGTTCACAGAGCTGAACAGTCCAGGGATACTAGCTTCAGGCACAGTTTGATCCAGAGGCACAAATTATATCATTAGGCCTCTGCTTATTTTTCTCTCCTTCAGCTCCTCAATGTTGGCCTGATTCTCAGGCTCTACATGGTGGCAAGATGGCTTCCTAATAACAGATCCAACCCTGCGTCCTCCCAGGTTCAAGTCCAATAGAAATAGGCCATCTACTTTCGATAGCTCCCTTGCAGTCTGAGTAGATCAGCTTATATCATATACTCTTTCTTGAGCCAATTACTGTGACTAGAGGGGTAGAACTACACCGATTGTCCAGAGCAGGATCACAGTCTGCTTCCTGGAGCTCAGCGTGGAGCCTCTGCTGAGCCCCATGGACTGAGAGTCGGGGAGGGCATTCCTGGGGGGGACTTCCTGGTCACTCTAAGGTACGAGAGGAGGCCTTCACACGCTTGGTCCTTCGCAGTGGATTCCACTGGTCCTTCTTGGGTAGAATGCACACAGAGAGATGGAGCTTCAGCTTTTTTCTGTGGCCGTGTCATTGTGGACATAGAGTCCACCATCAAACTGAGGGCCTCTCAGGGCCTCAAAGAACAGAGCTTGGTAAAATGCCCAGCGCTTTGCAAACCCAAGTCTTCTTTTTACTGTCATTCCTCAGGACCTGTGACGTTAGCTCTCCCTTCACTGCTTTAGACTAAAGGACCAAAGAATCGTGTCGTTAGACTTCAGAGACGTAACCCAGCACCGTGTTACGAACACAGACTCTGAAGCCAGACTTCCTGGGTCTGAGTCCAGGCTCTGCCATTGACTAGCTGGGTCGCCTTGAATTAGTTACGGAAGATCTCTGTGCCTTGGTTTCCTCATCTGTAAATTGGGCATGAGAAGAGCATCTTCCTTGGATTAATGAGTTAATATGTGTCAGATGCTCCAAACACTGTCTGGCGTGGAGCAGGTGCTCTATAGTAAAAACCACAGCTTTCACTGTTATGAAGTGGCTTCCTCTATTTAGGGATCCTCACACAGAGAAATGAGGTAGAAGGTAGCTAAACCTTTCCTACATTCATTCAGGGTCTTGGTTTCTAAAAACCCCGAGTCCATCTTGGCTGGCAAAGGGATGTTACTGTTTTCTGAAAAGGATTTAGAGACTGGATCTGTCTGGTCTTTGGCCTTAAAAAAACTACTTCATCTCATCAGAAACATAGGAACAGAAAGCCTTACCCTGTGTGCTTCTCCAGCCTGTTGTCAAGACCGAGAATGCGGGTGACACGCTTGGGCCCTGTGGGGTAGAGGTGGCCCCAGAGCCACACCCATGGGCATCACCCCCACGGTTGTTCCCTCCACCCGGGCAGGAAAATGCCCTTTCAAAGGCGTTCCTCTGCTTGCTACGTATTCTCATCATAATAGTTGTCCCATCTCTTGCCCCCACAGAACTGCTATAATTAAAAGGCCATCGGCTCTGCGTATCATGACTTGGCCATCAAAGTGTCTGCAGGTTGGAACTTGAGCCTCAAGGGATTTGCTTTTGATGCATTGGGGTTTATGTTGTTGTCTCTCTTCCTCCTGAAGCGTAGACACAACAGGAATATCTCTTCACTGGGACTTTTCAGGGCCTTATGGTTTGGAAAGGATCCACTCCTGATGGAAACCCCCTAACATTTCAGGAAGAGCCTATGAAACAAATGCGAGTGGGAGGAGGAGGCGGAAGAATGAAGACATGACAGTCCGCAGCTCTGGTGCCTGGCGATGAGGCAAAAGGGAGCTCGAGAGACCAAGCACTTAAGTTTTCTTTGTTGCGCTCAGACTCCCAAACCCACAAAGACAGCTGGAATCCATTCTTAAAGTCCCTTGGAAAAGAGAAATTCGCATCCTCTCCCAGGCACCCTTCCTGCTTTCATGCAAAAGGACTTGGCCCTGTGGGTCTTTTGGACGCATCATTCTTTGTCGCGGGCCTGTCCTGTGTATGGTCGGATGTTTAGCAGCATCCCCGGCCTCCACCCACCACATATGAGAAGCACCCCTCCATAGTTGTGACAACTAAGATGTCTCCAGACATCGCCCAATGTCCCCTGGGGGGCCAAATCGCCCTGGTTGAGCATCCTTTGAAGGCAGCCAACAATGTGCCAGGCACTGGACCAGGTGCTGGTTAAAGGAAAACCAGTAGGTGTCTACCCTGGAACTTAGAAGAACAGAGTCAAAATCGATTGCAAATCAGTGTAAATGCATAGAGCATGGATGGGTGCATCTGGGGTAAATTAGTGATCTGTTCACGCTGAGAAATGTCTCTGTTCTGTGAAGTGAGTCTTTACTGCCTTCCCAAGGAGCTTTCCCTGGCCCCAAGGGAGGCCTCCTTACTTCACTGCCCCTCAGAACCACTCCGTCCGCCCTCCTCAGCGGGAAGGGAGCAGCTGCTCCCCATCTCCCCGAGAGCAACACTTCAGAGGCCTGGCCCGCTTCCTCCACGCCTTGCTCTCTCCAGGCGAGGTTCCAGGTCTCTAACCTCCTGGGAGGCATTGTGGGCAAGGCCGAAATCGTGCCAAACATCTGGATGAGAACTGCAAGATGTGGCCAGTTCTTCCAAAGTTTCCAAACTCTGCCGCTGGGATGGAATGTTCAAGTGTCCCGCCGCCGTGTCTGAACTTCCACGCTTCATCTGGAACTTGAGGCTGCAGGGTCTGTGGTGGGGCCGCACGCATCAGCTCCACCGCCCTCTCTCCCCTTTCTTGCCCTCAGTCGGCTTGCAGAGGATTATTCGTATGTCCCTTCTACTAGGGTCTGAGGACCTGAGGGCAGGGACTGTGCCATCCAGACTCCTGTGGCCCCTTCCCCGGCAGCCCCTGGCCCCCGCTTTTGTGTGGTATATCTGGGAGATGCTCAGAAGCCACAAAATACATCTAGATGTGTGATGTTCTGTCTGCCAATAGTCGAATGTCCCCCTGGCATTTTAGGTTTCATTCAAACTGGATGATTCCAAGGGACCTTGGCTCATTCCCCAAAGATTAGATAAAAATGATTTTATGATTCTGAGACTTAAAATCACCTCTCCACCCTTGTGGTCGATGGGAAACTAACAAGAAAATCTGAATCAAGTTCCTTGTCTTGATCAAACTCATCAGAACAAGCACAGGATGCAAAAGATGAACTTTAAATTCAAAAGAGAAGCGGACCCAAACCTTGCCCCTCTCCTGCCAGAGAAGCCAGTGACAGCGGGGTGCTTCACCTCAGAAGGAGCGTGTAGACATGTTGACATGAAACCCAGGTTTCCGTAGTCTTGACTTTCCTCTCCCAAGAGTTTCTGTTCTCGCAGAAGCCCCGCAGCTTATTTTCTATCCAGCCATGGGTAAGAAATCAGAGGTATGGCTCCGGGACAGGCTTACTCCCCAGCGGGGTTTCCCGTGGACTGATTTTTAGATGTGGGACTCCACCGAAACCCAGAATCTGGAAACAGCCTCCTGAAGGGTGAACACACGTGGCAGACCTGAAAGCTGATGACCCCAGGATTTCAGCAGCCCATCTCCCGCCAATTCAGATGAATCAGGTGTAGCGCAGTTAACGGCACAGAGCAGCACAGAAGCCTTTTGTCCCCTGGTCGCTACACTGGCAGCTCCTGCCAGCCTCGATCTCGGGGTTGCTCCGTCCCCAGAGACCTTTAAAAACAGGATAGACAGCTGTTTGTCCAGAGTGTTTACAGCACGGCTCAAGGCAAGGGGTGGATTGGACCCTCCCCGGAAATACCTTTCAGCCTTAGGAGGCAGGGACAAGGGGGTGGCTCTTATTAATGAATGACATGAATGAACAGATGCCAGCATACAGTGTGGGGCTTCCTGAAGCCCCTCTCCCCACATCGGAACTGCTCCGGGATTCTTAGGAGTAACAGACTAGATAGGTTCCCAAGAGGCCAGGCCAGAGCTGCTCTCTCCCCCCAAACCCCCAGCCAAGTCCAGAGTAACTTCATCCCCCGCACCCAGAGGTTTCCTTCATTGTTGAGGAAGCCTGACCAGATGTTCACACAGGAGGAATATTTGAACTATGGGGATACTGTCTGCTCCACAGGACCCCGTCTGTCCTGTCCAAGGCTGTTTACCCAGCACCTAGGACAGTATGTGGCACAAGTAAATACTTGTCGAATAAATGAATGAGAGGAAAAGGTTTTTAAAGTCATTGCCTTTCAGCCAAAGTTCTTTCTTTTTTTTCCTTTTTACCACGGAACATTTTAAACAAACATACAGGAAGGAGGATAATAAGAAGTCCCCATATGTCCATCACTCAGCGTCAGTAATTATTCAGCCAAACCCGCCTCTTTTTTTTTTTTTTTTGCTTTTATTATGGAAATTTGTAAACATACACAAAAATAGGAGACTGCTATAATAAACCCCATATGTGCATCACTCAGCTTCGACTATTGTCAAAAATAGCAGCCCAGCTTCACCACACTGAAAACGCCGCAGATAGTCCCAAGACCATGCTTTTGGGAGTAACCAAATCAGTTTATTTCTGTGTGGTTCAGAGAGAGACAAGTCTAACATCTTATAATTATATTCAACTTCCTTTCTGGAAACAGATCCAGAAAATGGCTTTTTCTTTCCCTTTGATCTAAAAAGCAGCCCCACAACGTCAGCCTGTGTGCATGTAAACGCAGATGCAGAGACTGTATATATAAAAGCACCCCACCTCCAGCGCCTCATTATCTGTGTTTATCTTATCAGGATACTGTGAAACCAGGCCCCACCTAGAACAAGGCGTTTAGTCTTCGCAGCCCGGCCTTCTGTTCCTAGTCACCAGCTCGGTTTATAAATCCACCGTCTGAGGTGGAAAACAATTTGAAAGGCAACATTGTTTCTGGACAAGGCTGTAACTGTGATAACGGAGCTTGTGCGGCTCCTGTATGCTAAGAAATTGCCAGCAGGGCGTTGCGGCCAGGGGGGCCTTGGCAGTGTGCATCTTCCCCTTCCCAAGCTTGTCCCGACGGCAGCGTAGAGATCAGATCAGGCAGAACGGCATGTACTGAGTCCCTGGGGTCGTGGGGTGGTGGGTTCTGCTCTCAGGGGCCCGGTCCCCTCCGAGGGACGCATCCCCGGCCGTGACTCAGTGTTTCTCGCAGGGAACTCTAATCCAGGGATTTGCCCTGAGGTGTATCGAGCTCCTTGCTCCGAACACTTGGACTTTTGGCTTCTTTGAGATGGTTTGGCGGCAGTGGACACTGATGGAGATTATGGGAGGTTGAGTGAGCCAAAGTCTCTCCCGGCCAGGCCCCCAACCCAGCTATATGCTACGTCCTTATTGGGAGCAAATTGAAGAGAGACACCTGGCAAAAACAGGGAAGTTCTTGCCGTAAAATGACATAAACAAAAGTGCTTTGCAAAACCATAAAAAGCCATGTAAAAGTTGATGTTATTATTCTTAACAGAAAGGAACATGGATGCCGTGGGCAAAGTGTAGTAGAACCCATTGGTCCCACACAGACATCACCAGCCTTGGTCAGGCTCCTGAGTACTGTGTACAAAATGCAGATGCTGAAACGTATCTCATGAGGCTGTTGTGTTGTACTAATATATTAATTAGATAATAAGACAATAAGCTGATAGTATATGGAAAGCCTCTAGCACAGTGCAGAACCCCTAGGAGGGCTCAAAAGGGGCAATGATAATGTAACAATATTATAATAATATATGTAACATAATTTATAATGTAATTATTAAAAGCAAGTTCATGGAGGTGCTAACAAGAGGTGAGCAGGCCTGTGTCGGTAAAATTGGAAGACTCCGGGGCGGGGGGGCGGGGGGGGGGGGGGGGGGGGGGGGGGCGGTGCGTGGCAGTGGATTAGAAGAAAATTCCTGTGAAAATCAGCGAGCCAGAGGCACTGAGTGTTCCGTGAAGGAGCGTGGGCTTTTTGTGTTGGGCAGTGGACCAGACGGGGCTTTTGAACCAGACGGGGACCTGAGGAGTGTCCATTAAGCTCAGTGGAAAGAGGGACAGTCTTTGGAGTCTGATGTCAGTTTAAACGTGCAAGTGTCACTTAACCCCACCAGCCTCCCGTCTTTGCTCTGTAGAATGGAGGTTAATCTTAGCCACCTCACAGCCTGCAGCAATAATGGTGATAATATTATTTGTGCTTTAGCACGATCGTCCTTCAATGGGGTGGGCGATGGGGGTAGGTTGCAGGAAAGAGCAATGAGAGGCAGAGGCCAAGTTTCGGATCCAGTTGAGGATCCGGGTCCAGACGGAAGCTCTGCAGCTCCTTCGCATCCCTGAGATGTCAGCTCGTTCCCATCCCTGAGGACCAGCCGCTCTGAGAGGCCCTGCCTTGCCCTCTCCCCAACCCCCATTTACCCTCCATCCCACCAGCCAACCTGTTTCCTTCTGAGCCCTTCACAAGCTGTAATTATGTATACTTTTCTCTTTCCTTAATTATTATCTGTCTCTGCTCGCAGACTTTGCCCCACACCAAGGTCTGTTTCACCATGCCCGGCTTCCAGGTGTTACGGACGCCCACCCTCTCTGCTTTAGTCTCCTGTCGCTGCCGTAACAAATCATCACAAACTGCGTGGCTTGAAACAACAGAAAAGGATTCTCTCACAATTCTGGAGACCAAAAGTCTGCAGTCGAGGTGTCGGCAGACTGCCCTCCCTCTCGAGACTCCAGAGGAGAATCCTTCCTTGCCTCTTCCAGCTTCTGGAAGTTCCGGGCGACTCCTGGCTTTTGGCAGCCGAGGTCCAGTCTCTGCCTCCCTCTGCACATGGCCCTCTTCCGCTTCTTTACGTGGGTCTCTCCTCTGCTTGTCTCTTATAAGGACATTGTCATTGTCATTGGATTTGGGGCACCCCCAGATAATCCTGGATGATCTCATCTCTAGATTCTTAATTACATCTGCGAAGACCCTTTTTCCAAATAAGATCACGTTCACAGGTTCCAGGACATGGGCATTTCTTTCAGGGGACCCCCATGCAGCCCCCTGCACCCTCCTTGGTGCGAGCTTCTTCTGGAGCAAAGAAGTTTCTGGGAATAACAACTTGCCAAGCGCACTCTGGGTGCAGGGCACCATTCTGGGCACAGGATACAGCCATGCAGAATCCAGGACGTGTCCTGCTCCCATGGAGCTTGCTTCCTTCTAGTGGGAAGCAACTGACAGTTGAACAAATGAGTGTAAATGTGTCAGGTGGGGGACAAAAGTGCTGAGAAGAAAAATCGAGCAAGGAATGAGGCAGAGCATGACCGGGATAAGTGTGGGGCCTGGTTTTATGTCGATGGCTCTTCAGGGAGGCCTGCAGGAGGAGGGGAAGTGGAGGCAGAGACCTGAGTCAAGTAAGGATTGGAGGCATCTGGTCCACTGAGGGTGCAGTAACCAGAAGTGGATTTCCCATTTCTCCCCTTCGTGGCATCCCTGACCTCTGACTTCTGTGTAGGCCATTTCCTTGATTTCCAAAGACAACCGAAGAATTCCACACCAGACCAAGAAAAGGGGCAGATTTTTCTCAAAGGGAGGAGAAAAGGAAGGAAGGGTTCTACACCTGGTCCAGGGAGAGTAGCCCCACGCCTGGCCTTGGCCTAGAAGGAGGGAGCAAGAGAGCGAGGGACTCGCCCTGGGAGGAAATATCAGAGTGGATGTCCCCAAAGTCCCCACCACGTCCAGGCCACAGAACAAGGATGGCAGAGTCCGCGAGGCAGCCCAGCGACAATGGTCTGGCTGACCCCAGCCCCAGGCATTTCCACAAGTGACCCGGGGCTTGTTAAAGGGAAAACGTGGTGGACAGACCCTGGAGATGACAAAAATGGAAAAGACCGAGCAGCCTGGGGGCAGCAGACGCCCCTCCTCCCCTCAGAAAGCACCAGCTGCAGCCCCACAGCAAAGGCGTCTGGAGGGCTCCCAAACCGGGCAGAGCCGAGCCTCCCCGGGTTCAGGGCATTGAACCCAGCAGAACTGACTCTTTCTTGAGGGAACTCAAAGCCAGCTGCACTACAAAACCAGAAGTTCCACGGTGGCTCAGGCCGCGGAGGGGAGCACCGTGGGGGCGTCCCAGAGATGGCAGATGCCCTATGGAGGGAGGAGGTCCCGGGCAGGGCAGAGTGGCAGACGGCTGAGGTCATGGGGACTGTGCTATCTGAGACACATCGAGGAGACAGTTCCTTTGAAGCCCAGGAACCAGGAAACTGCAAAGGACACAGGACTCAGGGAAGCGTCCCAAAGGAGCCAATCCCAGCTTTCCTGACTGCAGTCTAAATAAATAAGACAACTGTGCAATCTCAGAGGGAAGTGCTGTCTTCAGGTTAAATCTGCATGTCCCACAGCCCAGTAGTGACCTCACAGTGGGTTCTGTGAGGTCAGCTACACAGCACCCAGGGCCCCTGGTCTTGGTCTGAGGAGCCCAGCACATCTGTGTTCAGCCAGTATGAGGGCCCTGTGCTGCCTCGGCCCCTTCCAGGCTTTGCTTCCCGGAGGCAGTGGCTGCCAGTCACAGCTGCAGGCTGGGGACCTCAGCACCACCTCCTTTCTCTCTTCTTCCTCTTCTTCCTCCAAAACTCGCTGAGTGTGGCACACAGACCGAGACTGTCCCCTCGAGAGTCAGTGCCAGAAGGAGGGCACAGCAAGTCGACCCTCTTTTTCCCGAAAGAGCGAGACAGTAAACATTTTAGGCTTTGTAGCAGCTACTGAGCTCTGCCCTCGTAACTCGAAAGCAGCCATAAACAATATAAAAGGGTGGGTGGGCTGGGCTCCAATAAAACTGTATTTACAAAAGCAGGACAGGTTAGAGTTGGCCCGCGGCCAGTGTGCTGACCTCTGCTCCAGACACTGGGGAGCTATGGAGGGTTTTGAGAAAGGAGTAGCATGACCGGTCCTGTGCTCTGAGAAGATGACTGCGGCAGCCGCGGGTGGCAGAGAGGGCCTGGGCAGGGAAGACTGGACTTCCCTTTGCTCAGGGTCTCGGGCAGCTGTGGGACTCTGCTGCTGAGTGGGCAGAGTTTTCCCGAGATAATGAGATATCTGCCACATTTCTGGAAAGCAATATGCTTGCTACTCTGGGACCACCCAAGGAACAGAGTGTCTATTGACCTAATTTTTAAATAAAAAATTTTAATAACGTTTACGAGGCTTTCATGCTCTCTGCAGGCCAGGACCCACCCGGCATCCAGGCAGCTGACTGATTACAGAGCTCTTTGTGGGCAACTCTGCCAATCTTCACATCTGGGTCGATTAAAGACGGGAGGGAGAGATGGAAGGAAGGTCCCCAGGCCACGAGCACGCTGGGCGGTCAGTGGCCCACGCAGCTTGGGAGAAGTGGGGCCTGTGAGGAGCCAAGTGCTCACAGGCCCTCTTGGGCATGAGATGACAATCGGAGCGTGGAGGAGGCCCAGGTGAGAGGTGGCCGAAGTCGTGCCTAATTGGGGGAGGGGCACACTCAGCCTTTCGACCTAGTTTGGAGGTCGCCATTGAATTCTAACATTAATAGTTTCGATTTTTTTCTTCCATTTTCATCTGGGGACTCTCTCTAATTTAAAATTGATCCAGATGTTCAGTTTATATGAAGATTTTTGGCATCTGAGAAAACCCATGGAATTCTGACAGGACTTAATATTCTTTTAGTGCTGGGTGGACCCAAACTGTGTGTAATTCTAGCACTTCTTGGCAAATGGGTTTTGTCTGAGAAAGCAGACCCTGGGTACGTCAGAGCCCAGTTCAGATGAGAATGAGTGAGTGACAGGATGCTGCTGAGATGCAGCCATAACCTTTCATTGTCATTCTCTCTGCTTCTCCCTCCGTCTCCCTCCCGCCCCCACTGACCGGCGTGCACAGTATCTCCACGGACAGTGATGTGGATATATGTGAATCTTTATTTTCCTCTCTCCTCTTACCCCCACCCCATCTCATTGCCCTAGGATTTGAGCAGTTTTACAAAAATGCACTCAGCGCAAATGGTTAGACATGTAATTGAGGTAGGCAGGGGACGGATTGCGATCTGCCTGGTCAGGCCAGAGCTCCTGGGTTTGGAGGGAGAGCCCTGTCCCTGTTTCCTGATTCCTCAAGGCCAAAGTCACACTTCCAATTTAGCCCTGTTGACCGAACTTCAACAGTGTTGTAGCTGGAAGAGAAATATCTGGTCCAGAAATCCATAAGTATGCAAGGCCCCATGAATGTTTTAGACATCACGTTTATGAATGAAAGGGGTCTACACAGGGGCCGGCCCGGTGGCGCAGCGGTTAAGTTCGCACATTCCGCTTCTCGGCAGCCCGGGGTTCGCCGCTTCGGATCCCGGGTGTGGACATGGCACCGCTTGGCAAAAGCCATGCTGTGGTAGGCGTCCCACATATAAAGTAGAGGAAGATGGGCACGGATGTTAGCTCAGGGCCAGTCTTCCTCAGCAAAAAGAGGAGGATTGGCAGCAAATGTTAGCTCAGGGCCAGTCTTCCTCAGCAAAAAAGAGGACGATTGGCAGCAGATGTTAGCTCAGGGCTAATCTTCCTCAAAAAAAAAAAAGAAAGGAGTCTATACATGGACCTGACTCAAGTGTGAGTGGAGTCCAATCACAAGCTTTGTTCATATTTAGCTTCCACTCGTGGATAACCCTCCACAATGCTATCGCGACGTCAGTGGAATTACTCAAACAGCTGACAATATTTAATGCACTGTTCCAGTTACAAACGCCTTTTTGATCCAGCCGCTGGAATGTAAGCATTCTGAGGGCAAAAACTTCGGTCCTTGCATTGCTGGTACAAAGTAGGTAATCGGTCAGCAACTGTTAAGTTAATAGCTGATCTAAACCGGCTGCTGGGACGCCCGATCATCAGTTTTCGAACGGTTGTCCTGGCTAACCTTTTTTTTTTTTTTTTTTTAAATAATCTCAGAGGGGCAGACCCAGGGTCGGGTGAGAGATGTATGGAGAATGCCTGGGACTCGGTGTAATCATTTTACCCCGAGAGAAACAGGGACAGAGAATGTAGTAACTCCCCCAAGGCCACTGCCAGGGGATGACGGAGCCGGTACTGGAGCTGAAGGACTGATTTTCTAAGTCTCTTTTCCCCACACTGGGCGATCCTCAGGGAGGCCTGCGCTGCTGAGTTACCTGAGGAACGTGTTCAATAGGCTTCCTCCCCAGGGAGTCCGCACCCCATGTTCTGAAAAAGCTCCCAGATGCTCCCCCACCCCCACCCCCTCCCCCAGGCTGCCTTTGTGTTTAAAATCTCCATTTATAGAATTGCTTCCAGGAGATGAGGCTTCAGATCTTGAGATGTGCTGAGAAGGAAGAAGGATGGCAGGCACAGTGGAGAGGCCCTCTTCCCCTTGCCCCTTCCCAATAAGGGCGCTCCTCCTTGCATATTTGGAAATCTAGTCTGGGTTGTCTGCTCTGGAAGTTTCCATGTGATGGCTGCTGTTTGGGACTGTGTTTTCCTCTGCGCCCCCAGGCCCACCTTGGGCCCGGTCACATTGGCCTTGACTCCTTCAGGACTCCCGCTGCGACCTTCACAAGCTCCCAGAGAGAGGGGAGGAGTGGGGACTACGGGGTGGGCCTCCCTCGGCTGACGGCCTGTCTCTTCCCTTCCTGCCACCACACGTGGTTCTTCTGGTGTGTCAGGTGTCGCTGAAGGATTTCCGGGAGCCCAAAGGGCATTACAACACAGGAGGGAAAGAGGTTACAAAAGTGCTCCCCACTCCAAGAGGGAAAGTACACAAGGAGCTAAAACCTCCACGGGGCCCCATGCGAGGTCCCCCAATTCCTAAACGTTCTCCTGTCTTCTCAGAGCCAGGCTTCCCTCAGAGAGTGGTCCTGCTTTTATCCTCTGCTTCCCCCATTTTTAGGAAACCCTCCCCCAGGCCCTCCCCCAAGGGTTGGCTCCTCCTCTCTTTCCAGCTCTAAGTTCCCAAGACCCACATAGACATGTGCCCCAGAAGTTCCAGGAGGCCCCACTGCGGTGGCCTTTGGCACCCACGTCCCATGGAACAATCCAGACTGGGCTCCTCGAGCCCCCCACCAGCCTGGGTGCAGACGGCCCTCGCTCTCCCCGTCAGGTCACTCTTGGTCACAGGTGTCCGCCCTAAGAAGGAAGGAAAGCGCGCTCAACGACCGCGCTGCTCGCCCGGCCCCCTCTCGGTGGGGCGCATGCGCCCTCGTGCCCCGCTCTGGCGGTGCCTTTCTTTGAACAGCCCCTCCCCCTTTTTAAATTGTATAAAATTCACATAATATAAAATCAGCCACTTTCGAGGGAACACTTCAGTGGCATTTAGCGCATTCACAGCGTTGTGCAACCACCACCTCTATCTAGGCCCCAAACATTTTCATCCCCCAGGAGGAAACCCCATACCCGTTAGGCAGTCACGCCCCGTTCTCGCTGCCCCCAGCCACCAGCCGCCGGTCTGCTCTCTGTGCCTGTGGATCCGCCTCTTCTGGACGTTCCACGTCAGTGGAGTCATACAATGTGTGACCTCTAGTGTCTGGCTTCTTTCACTGAGCATCGCATTTTCCAGGTTCATCTACCTTGCGGCCCTTATCAGTGCTTCCTTGGTTTTTACGGCTGAATAGTATTCTGTTGTGTGCTACCACACTGCGTTTATCCTTCACCGGCTTGTGGCTGTGTGCGTGGTTTCTAGCTGTTGGCAATTGTGGACAGTGCTGCCGTGAACGTGTGTGGACAGCACTTGTTCGAGTCCCTCCTTCCAATCTTTGGGGTATACACCATCATGCGGAATTGCTGGGTCTTAGCATTCATTCTCTGTCCTCCCTCCTTTTTCAAATTGTGTCCATCGGGTCTTCCACGTACCCCTAGAGCTGCCCGGGGGCCCAGCTGAGAGTTTCCAAATGATCGCTGGTTCAGTCCCGCTCATTTCTTCGAAAAGGCAAATCCTCCTATGCAAACCTGTCCTGGGAGAGGGACAGGAGGTGAGACTATCCTCTCAGCTGCGTTCGGAGTGACTCAGGAACGCTGCAGCGTGAAACCGGGTATCTGGCTGCCTTGTGCAGAGGGTACCAAATACGTTTGGCATTTTGATCCGAGAGGAGGTCCTGAGGGCTCTGCAGCACAGGCAGGTGAACATGGAGGGCTGGCTGACCCACCTGGGATGGCACCAGAGAGCAGCCTGGGGGGAAGACAGGACATTAGGCGTCCAGGGTTGGGGGTGCCCGGGGCCTAAGGGGTGAATGGGCAGATGTCGCAAATGAACTTGAGATTTTTGCCTTTAGGACAAGGTCAGGGATGGAGTAGCTGCAGCGCCATCTCCTGAGCACCTGGAAAGTCTAACCCCACCCCCCCGAGGCTGGAGGGCAGTCCAGCCCTGGACACGCGTGTGATGGTCTGGCACCCACCGGATTGGCCTGGCCTGGGTTGAGGTGGTTGTCCAGCATGAGGTCATGGCTGCGGGGTTTCCAGTTAGAAAAGTGGCATTGTTTGCCCAGAAAATATTAACATCTTCCCTTTTCTGCAATAATGCTTGGCCACCAGGCCCTCTCATAGCCTGGCACTGGCTTCCATCCCCAACAATGGCAACATTTTGTGCTTCCCCTCGGCCCTTCATTCAGGCATCTTAGGGCCTATTCTTGTTCTGCTGGGTGCCTGCAAAGCACAGCTTCCTCATTCAGAGAGCAGACACAGGCCCCAGCAGGCCCGGCAGAGGTCTGGGCTTCAGAGCACACTTGTCTTCCCTTAAGCTCATAGTTAATCAGTCCAGAGCACTTGACAGTCAGCTGAAGTGGCCTCCGAAGCTGTTGGGTTCTTCCCGATTCATCCCCAGCTTGGGCCGTTCAACTGGAGTCCTGGAATCTTTCCACACAAAGGAGCCCTCTGATGCCACTGGTTGTAAGTGGAACACACACCAGCTTCAAATCATGGCTCCTCGGGAGGGGCGTGGCCTTCGGGATGTCACTCAGCCTCAGAGCCTCAGTTTCTGCTTGTGTAAAAGTGGAATAATGACACCTACTTGGCAAAGATTTTGGAGGTTCAACAACAAAATATATGGAGCACTTAGCTCAGTCTTGGCAAACCCTCGCTGGGTAAAAGGTAGGTGCTGTCGAGTTTTGTTTCCTCATCACTGTTAGCATTGTGGCCCTTTGCCTTTCCACGCCTCCTCCTCGCAGGGGTCTGTGGCTCAGCTCCTTAGGATCCTTGACTTTTCATCTGTGGGTTTCAAACCGTCTCCCACAGAGCTCTGAAGTTTCCATGGTGGGAGTGGGGAGCCAGGCTCTGCTCTCATCTCTTTTGAATATTGTGCTTCTCCCCAAGACTTCATTTGAAGAAAAAGATTTCCCTGCCTGATGAATTTGGAAAGTACTAGCTCTTCTAGAAGCCTCTTGAGAGTCTGTCTGTTCCTTTAGCAAGGCTTGCTTGTCTGGCCATCGGGCAGTGGGATGGACGCTTTGCCAGGCAACATAAGCACTGTCTTCCTTTAATGGTAAGCGACAGAGGGATGGGACCAAATGACCTTGGTGGTCGTGTTATGCCCCTGATTCAATGATGCTCTGATTTAAACTTCCTTCACTACAACTTAAGCCCATTCAACTGGGAAATCTGTTGGCTATCAGGGTCCATTCAATCTCCTCTTATAGACGTGAATGCATTGCCCTAATTCCTGCCTGTGGGGCCCGCTGAGGCTAGTATCTCAGGTGGGCACCCTGGGGAGTTATATCTTGGGCCACAGCTGGGCATTCACAGCAGCAGTTAGGACAGAGATCTTCCCTGGACAGAAGCTCTCAGGCACATGCTGAGAGGGAGCGCCACCTGTCAGGCAGATCCAAGTTCTGGAGGGAAGGGCCCCAGGCAGGAGCCGGTACAGCTGTCTCTACTCACTAGAACCAGCCCGAGTAATATGTAATGCGGTGTCCTGGAGGCAGGTGGAGCGTGATGATGGGATCCAGGATCAAGCACTATTTGAAAGCACAGGCCAACTACAGTCAGTTTGGGGGAAGTTTGGTCGCCCCATAGCGGGACTCCAGACACTGCACGATGGTTCTAGAGCAGGACTTGGGCTCTCAGAGCAGGGGCAGGGGACAAGTCAGATGAGGTTCCAATCCTGGGAAAAACTCAGCATCAGGCAGGAAGCATGCCAGCGACAGGGCTGGGTCGCAGGGATGCATTCAATCAAGTTTAGGAAAAAGGCAGATCGCCTGTTTGCAGAAGAGTGAAGAGAGGATGTGGAGCCTCAAGTTATTGGACTAGAAACTCCTAAGTGTATCTTGTGTGAAACGAGGATTGGTCCTGGGGACGACAAGAGAGCCTGCATGTTGGGGTCAAGGGGTTCCGCATGGAGAGACCTGATGCCAAGGTTGGAAATCTGGCTGTTTCAAAATCAGAAACTTCCCCGTGCTCCTAAATCATCCTCTAATCCCAGTTGACCGTCTGGCATCTGTAAGTTACAAGAAAAGCCAAACCAAAAGCATGAGGGGCCGGGTTCAAACTCACTATGAAAACTCATCTTTGCCATGTTCCTGAGATTAATTCTCTTGGGGCTCGTTGCATTTGGAATAAAGTTCAAGTTCACTCTCCCATCACTCAGTAGACTCCAGCCACCCAGAACTTCTTCAGATTTCTTGGACGCACAAGGATCTTGTCCACCTGCAGGCCTTTATTCTTGCTCTTCCCTCTGCATGGCACATTCTTTTTCTCTAATGCTCACTCTCTAAATTGCTCCTCCTCTCTTTCATTCTGCAGAGCTCAGTTTCAATGGCACCTCTTCAAAGAGTCCATCTCTGACTACCCTTTCTGAGTCAGGTCCTCCCCTGAAACTCCATCAGACCCCAAGGCTGTGCGCTTCCCAGCACTGATGGCGGTGGACGTGTTTGCTCGCTCACTTTTTTGCTTGCCCTTTTTGCTGTCTGTTCCCTGTTTTCATGAGAGCATAGCAAGTGCTCAGTGAATTTCTGTTGACTAAGTGAATGAATATCTGTTTAGCAGAGTTTAACAAAATCATTTTCCTGCTTGGCATAGTTTCTGCCCCTTGCTTAGCCCCATCCTGAGTCAGGTCAGCTGGAGTCAGAAGCCACAGTGTGACAGCCGTGTGATTCATGAGTTTAACGTGTCATCACAACCCCCAGGGGGCCTGGGACAAGGCCATGTGCTGCAGACATGCTGACAAATTCAAGTCTTTGGGGACGCAGCCTGCAGAAGCCCAGTTTCCAGTAGCTTTGTAGGGTCTGGAGGAAAGCCCACTGAGTTCTCCTTGACCGTTGTTATCGGGGCTGGCTGTGCAGACCTGCTGTGACCCAGGGTGGTGGCTCCATCAGCTTCCCTGGTCAGAGAGAAAGGTCTCCTGTCCCGGCTTCTTGGCTCCTTGGCGTTTGCTGTGCACTTTTATGATGTGTTACTTCGCTCATAAACTGTATGCCTATCCCACGAGCCTGGGCAGAGCCTCCAGGCCACAAGCCGGATACTCACACGGCTGACTTTACCAGGATGTGGTGCCCTGAACGTTCCTCTGACCTCTGGCGCGGGGAGCCCAGATGCTTCCCAGGCCGGGGAGTGGGTCAAGGAACCCAGGCTCTGACTCATGAGCTCCGGAGGGCCTGACAAATCCACTTTTGAACGTAGCCCGTGGATAATCTTGAGCTGTTAACAGGCCCCGGGAAATAACCCCGTGGCTCCTTGAGGCCAAAACCAGAGCAGAAAACCTCTCTGTGAGTCACGGCAAATATTTACCCTCGAAAGTTTGATTGTGAAAGCTTCTAAGCTCTTGGATGGCACTACCCCTGGGGCTTACAGGGCCCCCCACCAGCAGCAGTCAGAGGTGTAGTGTAGAAAAGGGCGAACAGGATGATCCCCCACTTTCAAAAGCAGGCTGGGAAGAGCCCCTGAATCCTGGGGCCCAGTCTTCCCTAGGAAAATGCAAGGGATAGAGTCACAGATGCTCTGGGCTCGCCTGGGGAACCTGTCCTCTACTAGGACCTCTGACTTTCAGCTGCTCGTTGGTGTCCTGGCTATGCGATTACCTAAATGAAGTTTTCTGCCAGATCAACCCTTTGCCTCCCAGTAGGAGCGTTTTTAGGCTGAGTGCTGGGTGTGAAACCCCTCCTGATCCAGTCTTTCCCCACCGCTATCCAAATGAGCCTTGAGGAAATGGAGCCGAAAACCCAAAGCTGTCATGACGTTGGGTACCTTCCTTCTTCCTTCCACGGGAGTGGCTGTCTTATCCATTCGTCTGCCCATCTTCCCTCCCTTGCAGCCAGGACCTACTGAGAAGTAGCTGCGTGGGAAGGTCAGAGGGGGTCTTTTGCCAACACTTGCTTGTGGTGGATTAGAACGTAGGGAGCACCCAAAAGATTTTGCCTTCTTGAAGCAAAGCCTTCTGGAGAAGCCACTGATGACTTGGCCACGGGACAGATTTCCAGTCCGCGGGTCTAGTGCCCACGCCTTCCTGGACGGAAGAAATGGGAGTGGCTCGCTGTCGATGCTCTGGGCAGGAGTTGCCCAGGCGCGGGTTCCTGGCAGGGAGACCAGGAGCTTCTGCGGGATGGTTTTCCTCTTATTTTGTTTGCTGACATTTTATTTCATTTTAAAGAAATGGGTGCCTCAATGTAATGCTGTAGGTCTTAGGTTATTCAGATTTGAACTTTTACCCCGCGCTTGAGATTGACTCATGCGTCAGGCAGTTATATAAATAATAGGGCTGATAAGAAGATAGCCGAGGCTCCATTTGAATAAACAGCTTCCTTTAGGGTGGAAATCACCTGTGATTGGAGGTGAAGAGCTGACTGCAGAGCTGGGTTGCAGGCAATGGTCTGGGAAGGAAGGTTCCCTCAGATATAATGGGGGCTCTTAGCTAAAAGGGACCATGAAAGCTCTTTGGGGGCCGGTGAGTTTCTTACAGTCCAGCTGGGAAGAAGTTCAAAATCAGCTTGACACGCCTGCAGTGCCTGCAATGAGCTCTGCTGTTGACTCACTCGTGGTTTCAGGGGGACATTTTTCTCTCTCACTTGTGGGTGGATGTCCACAGCTAAGATCGGAAGAACAGAGGGGCAAAAGAGATGAGGGGGATGAAATCTGTCACTTCTCTCCTTCCCCCGCCACCCTCACCTGCTCTCTCTCACCTGGACTAACGTCCACCACTGGCCATTCCTGCCTCCTTCCCATCCTCTACCCAGGCCAGCCATAGCGAATGCTTAAAAACACAATTCTAACCACATGGCTCCTACTTAAATGGCCTCCAGCTGCTCCTAAGACAAACACCAAATCCTTAACCTGTGGCTCAACAATTCCACTCCTGCTATAAACCCGAAATAACTGACACAGGCATTCAAGCAAAACTTGTACACCCGTGTTCACAGCAGCACTACTCACAATAGCCAAAAGGCAGAAAACCATGCAGATGTCCATCAATGATGAATGGAGAAACAAACGTGGTCTACCCATACAATGAAATATTTATTCAGCCACACAAAGGAGTGAAGTGCTGATACACCATACAGTGTGGATGAACCTTGAAAACATTGTGCTAAGCGAAAGAAACCACGCACAAAAGGCCACATATTGTATGATTCCACTTATATGCTATCCAGAGTTGGCAAATGCATACGGACAGAGAGCGGGTTAGTGGCTGCCTGGGAGGAGGGCTGGGGGGAGAAGGGGATGAAAATGTTTTGGAACTAAATAGTGGTGATGGTTGCACAATACCGCAGATGTACTAAATGCCACTGAACTGTACACTTAGAAATGGTTAAGATGGTAAATTTTATGCCATGCGAATTTTGCCACAATTAAAAAAATCATCCTTGGGGCCGGTCCCGTGGCCAAGTGGTTGAGTTCGCGTGCTCTGCTTCAGTGGATCCTGGGATCCTGGGCTCTTGCAGAACAGGAGTCCCTGGGGGCTATGCCCCCTCTATGTTGTCAAGTTCTACTCTTTGTTGCATCCTCTGTCATGTCTAAGAGAGAAGAGGAACTTAGCAGTTACTGGTGGATCGATTCATTCCTAACTCACTTCATTGCCGTCACACCAACGGCACAGGAATATTCTCAGACTTTCGCATCACGAGGATCCTTCCTCCAGTTTCCCTATTTCCATCTCCAACACATTTCTTTAGTGCTCTCTTGTTCTCTTGCCACTGTTCAGAGGGAAGGCGTTTTCCCAAAGGAAAAAAAGGTTATAAATGGTGATTCAGTTCCTGAACTCCCCCACAAGCTTTACGTAACCCATAAGGTACTTAAAACCTTATAAACTACTCATACATGAGTTAAATGGGCTTTTGTGAGCTTGACTTGTACCCAACCTACCGTTTATAACAGAGCTCTATAGGAAAATTTGCTGGGAGCTCAAAAAAGGCATAAATGTTTTGTATTCTAAAAATGCTGTTGGAATTTGGCCCTCTTCTTCCATTGATGGGATGTTGGTCGATGAATATGGTTAACCCTCTTCTGAGATGCATTAAGGGAGAAGGAGCCAGATTGAGCTTGGAATTCCGGCGACGGGGAGAACGCAGTGGGCCTTGCTGGGCTTGTAGGTGATGATGTTGTCTCCAAGATGGCCTTCATAGGGGGGAAAAGGCCCTCTGTGGGTCTCCTTCCCTCCATCTCTCCTTGCACACTGTAGTACCTGGCTCTGTGCTGGGCTGTGTTCTGGAGACCCTTTCAGGAGGATGGCTCAAGGCTCTTCAGAAGCTGAGCAGAGCCATTCTGGCTTCATTTTCTCAATATCACAAGTCTCCGTTGATGCTGCGCCTACTACATACAGAGCCCACAGTGTGCTATGCGAGAGTGTAGAGCGAGGTTTCTCACCTTCTCAATGCTCCTGACATCTTGAAACAGATGCTTCTTTGTAAAGGGGGCTGGCCTGTGTGTTATAGGAGGTTTAGCAGCATCCCTGGCCCCTTTGCAGTAGATGTTGGTAGCCTGTCCCCAGTTGTGACAACCAAAACTAGCAACAGATCTTGCCAATGCCCCCTGGGAGACCAGGTCACACCCAATTGAGAGCCCTTGGTCTGGGGAAATAGGAGGGACATTCCCTTCCCCAGGTGGCTGCAGCCTTTTCTGGAACACAGAACTCATGCCCATCTGGTGGGAGAATCCCCCAGCAGGGCCAGGACCTGACACAGGTGGGTGGGCCCTGCCTGGACTCTGGCTTTGGCTGGGACACCCCACTACTGCCTGCATGGTAAAATGTGCCTGGGATGGGGTGGGTGTGTGCATCTTCTTGGAAGGCTCTGGAGCCAACCACAGTTCCATTTCCCCAAAGCTCTGCCCGGACAGCCTCACTCGGGCTTTGGGTGAGCCCACCTTCCCTGCCTGAGCCCGGCCTCCCCACACCCAGCTGCTGCCTGTGGGGGTGGACTGATGAGGTTCCCATTGCCCAGGGTTGCTCATGCCGTTTGGGGCAGATAATCCTTCCTCTTCCTAAGCTGCAGAGGTCTCTTCATCAGGTTCACCTCCTTCAGACACAGTTTAGATGTGGGACTTATAACTGTATTTCTCTGTATCAGTGGTCCTCAAAGTGTGGCTTCTGGCAGCATCAACATCACCTGTTAAAATGTAAATTCTCGGCCCCCCTCCAGGCTGCGGAACTGGGTGCTTTGGGGGTGGTCCCGGCAGTCTGTGTTCTGACAAACCCTCTGGGTGGTTCTGATGCACTCTCAAGTTTGACGTAAGGACGCAGGAAGAAGAAAGCAGAGACTAAAAAGACTGATTACTCATGGCAGGGAGGGAGTTGGGACCCGGCTGGTAGCCTCTTCTCTTTTACTCTAAAGTGTTACTTTCCTGGCTTGGCTCATTATACTCTGGTTCATACATTGTTAACATTAGGGGAATCTGGATGAGGGGGACACAGGGACTCTTTGTACTATTTTTGCAACTTTTCTGTAAATCTAGAATTATTTCCAGGTAAAAAGTAAAAAAGAAAATACAGAGTACCTGGCACATAGTATGGACTCTCTAAATATTTGGTGAATGATTAAATTTGTATATTAAAATATTTAACAAGTCTTGAAGGAAAGGAACCTATTTAACTTTAGGGGAAAAAAATGAATAAAGACATTCTCCCACATAACCACAATATGGCTATCCCACCCAAGCCATGTAACTTTGATATAATAAATTATCTAATAGACTGACCCTATTCAGCTTTCCTAATCATCCCCAATGTCCTTTATAGATTGGTTTGTTTATCTTGGAGTTGCGTTTCGTTGTCTCGTCTCCTTCCTCCTCTTTCGTGGAAAGCAGCGTCCCTGCCTTTCTGTCTTGGATGACGCTGACATTTTGGAAGAGCCCCGAGACCCGGCTGTTGTCCATGGGATGCAGTGGAGACCATCTCAGCAAACTCCTGTTCACACGGGATGGTTCTACTTGGATTGTTTCTGAAC
This sequence comes from Equus quagga, assembly GCF_021613505.1. Taxonomy (NCBI): domain Eukaryota; kingdom Metazoa; phylum Chordata; class Mammalia; order Perissodactyla; family Equidae; genus Equus; species Equus quagga. The sequence goes on along the minus strand of NC_060277.1, from coordinate 107,713,289 downwards.
TCCCGTGTCTCTGAGTGGCTGTTCAGGTGGGGACCAAGCAGCTGTCGACGTCATTAAGCTTCCTTAGCCATGTAGTAGACACTGGCCCTTCCTTTCTCCTCCGTTTATGCTCATTTGGAGTCGCTGGTTATGCCCTCCCCTCACTTTGAACTGCACAGCTCAGTTACCCCTCAGAGAGAGTACAAGGGCCAGAGGTGAGAGTGTTTAATTGGCTTCCTCCCACGAGAGCGGAGATTTCTCGCTCCTCAGGCATGCCCCCTCGGGGGCATCCACTGGAGCCAACTGAGATCTACATATAATAGTGAAGGAATTCTTTGCAGTTGCTGACTTGATGGAGAGAAAAGGACACAAGACAGGTGTCAGCAGCCAGCCATTCATTTGAAAATACTGGGAACCTTTTTTTGTTTTAAAGATCATTAAACAGCATTAATATTTTAAGCAAACGGGGATCTTTTACCATGTTTGTGTTAGGTCCCCCTGCTCCCCACAGTGGAAAATTGGTAATAGATGACTTCATGGAGTGAAATGTTGTTCAGAAGCACAGGCTACCCCTCATACTCTGAGACTACAGGTGGATCCACCCTCTACACTGTTTCTGTAGGAGTGCAGTGGGCAGCACTGGACACATGGGTGAAGCCCTTGAGTTCTGGAATCAGCAGATCTGAGCTGGAATTTCAGCTCTGCTACTTATGGGCTGATGAACTTGGGAGAGATATTTAACCCTCTCGCAGCCTCAGTTTCTTCATCTATAAAATGGGTTGATAACATTTCCTGCACAGGGTAGTTGCCAGAGCAAAATGAGATGATGCATGAACAGCACTTAGCATTGGACCTGCACTGAGCAAGCCTACTGAGCTTGCTATGGTTGCTGTTAGCCAGGTGCCTCTGCAACCAGCACCCGGCATTTCTGGAAGAAGTGACTCTGATTAGGGTGGCCGCTTTGCCCACCATGTTGGTGTCATTAGTAGCTGTGCAAATCAGCAGGCAGAGAACCTTCCAGCTGATGGTTATCCCAGCCCATCACACTGGCATTGGCTTCACGGACGTGCATCCCGCACTCCCCCTCAGCTGTCTATATCGAGAAGCCAAGAAAACACAGTCAATTCCCAGCAGCAAAGCTCTGAGTCCCCAGCTAGCTAGACAGCAAGCCCAAAAATACACAGCACAAGGAAGGAAAAGCTTTCTTTTGTGTTAGATTTCTTTCCAGCGTCTTGCCTGGTTTTCTTCAGGTCCGGTCTGCACTCAGAGGCAGGGGCCTGTGGCTTTCAATGCTTTTCGGCTTCAGAAGGGAAAGCAGGGGTCTCCTGGATGCAGTGTGTTGAGTCCTGGGCAGGTGCTGTTGTTGGGGGCGAGGGGCCGGGGCTGGGCCTCAGGGCCAGAACTTCCTGTGTCTTGCTCCTGCCTCTTCACCAGCACCTTAAGAAAAGTCTAAAGAATGACGATGAAAGATGAGCAGACACCCTACCCGTAAGGTCTTCACTCGCCTTCCTTTGCTCCTTGCAAGCATCCCCTGTTGCTCGCAGGACATTGACTCTAAAGCTCCCTGTTGCAGCTGAGCCCTCCTGGGCTCCAAGTTGTCTTGGCCATCAAGCCACTGACTTCACCTGCTGTGAAGATGCTACAGACCCTCCCCTTTCCCTGCCTGCACTGCCTATCTTGGCTCCACTGGAGAGAGAGCAGGAAGTTCAGAGCCCCTGAAACCCATTTCATTTGCAAAGGAATACCGTTCCTCTTCATGCGGAGCCCAGGCTGGTTGTGTCAAACAACGGACTACACACTACAGACCACATACAACAGACTACAGCTTTCTCTCCCCGGCCAGGGAGGGAAGGGAGCACGTTCTAACTGTATGCAAATCGCCAGCAGTTTCTCACCAGCCCTCACGGCTCCCTGCTCAGTTTGCATGAGGCACACAGTTCAGTTACTCTCCCTGAAGGAGGAGGAGGAGCAGGTGGTGTTCAGCTTTGAACTCCGTCCACATGCCCCAAGGGTAAGTGAAGGTATAGTTCAGTCTGAACAAGGGAGTGGAGGAAAAAAACCTCCCTGTTCTCTAAGTTTTGCATTGGCCAGGAGCCAGGCAGAGAGAGCAGTGTGACGGAGACTGCAGTCAAAGACTATTGAGAGCGTATGTTATTCAGCAGCAGAGCATTCAGCTTCGAGGATCGTGCCCAGAAGATTGTTTTGCGGGTGGAAAAGAAAGGAGCCTTTCAGCCCCTCTCATTTGGCCTGCACTGCAGTTTCACTGAGCAGCCGTTTTGGAGTTTCCTCTTGGATTGGTTTATGCTGTCCAGATGTGCACAATGTGATGGTTTTGTTTTTTGGCTTTCCAGATGTGCACGGACAGGAAAATGAGCTTGGGCAAAGCCGGAGGTCTCTCTCTGTAGCCCCTGGAATCTGGAGACCCCATAATGCCGTTGTTGTTTAGGAATCACAAAGCTTGGGATCTGGGAAAGAGCTTAGGGGTCGCCCAGTTTAACCTCCTTATTTTAGAGCTAAAGACACTGAGGCCCAGGGACTTGTGACATGCTCTCCGCTGATGGATTCCATGCAGCTAGGAGCAGACAAGACATCAGCCTTGCTGGAATTCACGTATCTGTATGCACGCCTGTTTCATCGCTGTGTCCACCTGGCACTCTTCTAGGTGCTTGGGACACATCTGTGAACAGACAAAGATTTCTCGCTTGTTCTGATGCCATGTCAGACATGGGGGACAAAATGAATAATAAACAAAAGATGACTACGTTACATAGTAGGTTAGAAAGTAAGAATTACTACCAAAAGAAGAAGAAGGAAAATAGAGTAGGGTTAAGGGGGAATGGGAGGCTGGGTGGTTTACTTTTTTTTTTTTTTTTTTTTGCAGAAGATTAGCCTTGAGCTAACTACTGCCAATCCTCCTCTTTTTGCTGAGGAAGACTGGCCCTGAGCTAACATCCGTGCCCGTTTTCCTCTACTTTATACATGGGACGCCTACCACAGCATGGCTTTTGCCAAGCGGTGTCATGTCCGCACCCGGGATCCGAACCGGCAAACCCAGGGCTGCCGAGAAGCAGAACGTGCAAACTTAACCACTGCGCCACCAGGCCGGCCCCTGGTTTACAGTTTTTGCTAAGGGGGTGGGAGTAGATTTCATTGAGAAGGGGACTTTCTTAGTTATCTATTGCTGGCGACCAAAATAGCTCCAAGTTTGGTGGCTCCCATCAGTAAACGTGATCTCCTGTTTTCTGTGGGCTAGGAATTCCAGAGCAGCTTTGCTGAGTGGTCCCTGCTCAGGGTCTCTCCTGAGGTTTCAGCCTGGGCTGCACTCATCGGAAGGCTGCACTGGAGCTGGGGGATCCACTTCCAAGATGGCTCCCTCACATAACTGTTGGCCGGAAGCCTCAGTTCCTTGTCACATGGGTGCCTCCATGTGGCTGCTGGAGAGTCCTCACAACATGGCAGCTGGCTTCCCCCAGAGCTAGTGTTCAAGAGAGACAAACAGAAGCCACAATATCTTCTATGACCTGGCCTTGGAAAAGTCATATGACCTAGTCTTGAAAGAGGTGAAGAAGTGAGACAGAGATACCTGAGAAGGAATGTTCCAGTAGAAGTGCCCTAAGGTGGGAGTAACCAAGCATGTTTGAGGAAGAGCGTGGAGTCTAGATGGCTGGAGTGGAAGGAGCCAGAGGAAGAGCAATAGAAGAAGAGGTCAGGGAAAGAACAGAGGGTGGGTACGTGTAGGTCACTGCAGGCCAGGGCAAGGACTTGAACTCTGCCTCTGAGTGAAACAGGTGGCCACACCCATGTTTTGAGCAGAAGAGCAACATAAGCAGACCCAGCAGATGTGCAGAGATTAGGCTATGGGGACAAGGGGAGAAGCAAAGAGGCCAATCGGGAGGCTGTCACTGTGAACCAGGGAGGCACTGGTGGAGGCTCCTACCTGGGCACTGCAGTGGTGGCGGGAAGAGTCTCTGGACTCTGGACGGATTTTGAGGACAGACCCTGCAGGATTCCCTGTTGGATGGTGCGTGAGGTGTGATAGAGACAGTAGCCAAGATGACACTGGGTTTATGGGCTTCCTTCCCTGGAACGCTCACTGGCCACTCTTTCGCTCTGCCTTCTGTGGTTTTATATAAAGAGATGAGGTGTGGAGAAGGGCCTGGAAGCCAGCTCCAGTTCCCTCGTGTCAGGGACCCATGCTGTGTTCTAAGGTTTGTCCCTCACCCTGTGTTGGCCTTGGTTACTGCATCTACAGAAATGAGCTTACCCTCCTAAGTGAGAGAAGGAATCAATGTTTACAGAGGCGCTTAAAGCTCTTCAGAAGAAAGGGCCAAAATGCTGGAACATTCTTTGGTGGTTTGCAATGGTATTTTGCGTGCTGGAGGACTAAATGTTTTTGTTGCAACCCCTCCCCTAAGATGTTGACCCTGCAGAAGGACTGACTGAAGCATTCAGGGAGTAAGAACCTGGAGTGAAAGGAGACGTCAGGAGGCATGAACTGAGGAATTACCCTATACCTTAGATCCAGCCCTAGGGTCTAAGGGAACTCTCCACATGCCGGGTTGGCAGGGGATGAGAACACCAAGCCCACCTCATCCACACCCTCACGGGATCCGCTGCTGGGGTCTGCACAGCCGCCTGGACCATGCACATCAAGTTCAAAAGCAGGCACTGCCAAGCTGTGCTGTTAGAAGTGAAGACAGTGAGTCTTCTTGGGGCCAAGGCAGTGATGAGCAGGGAGCCCAGGCTTGGGGGGCCCCCGGGGTGCTGGTAACGTTTCTTGATCTGGGTGTGGGTTTCGTGAAATTCATCAATTAGCGGATAAGAAGGCATAGCTTAGTTTTGTCTGGTTCAGGACTTTAGGTAAATAAAATCACAGCGTTTACTGTTTTGTGTCCAGCTTCTTTCGCTCAGATTTTGTCTCTGAGATGCCTCATCCTGTTGCACGTAGCTGTAAATCATTCATTCCCATTGCAGAGCACAGAATTCCGTGGTGTGAATGGAATGGGAACACAATGTATTTATTCCTTCTCTCCTTGACGGGGATTTGGTTCGTTTCCAGCTTGGGGCATATCGATAGGGCTACCATGGACCTCCTAGTCTTTTCATGAACCTGTAAGCACATTGCTCTTGGGTGTATACTCCCTGGTGCTTTTTAAGTGGCACAAGGCAGCCTCTTCCCTGGCCGATGTGTAGGATGGATTTAGTTGCTGGGAGACTGAGCAGGTCGAGATCCCCCAGGCATCCCTCGGGGCGTCCGAGAGCCCTTGGATATTTGGGAGTCTTCTCTACTTTTCAGCAAGGAGAGGTGTCCAGTGGTGGCCTGAATCACCCTTGGACACCACCCTGCCTTGTGGCTGGGGCCCTTCCCTGCCCACTGTGGGGAAGGCGGCAGACTTTAAGAGAAACGATGGGTCATCCCATCTTTCCAGCCTGTGGCAATAAGCCTCCCAGAACTGAAAGAAGGCTGAGGGAAGATCCCTTGCGTGCTAAGCCAGCTGCTCAGAGCAGGTAGGGCCAGGCAGCCCTGCGGGGAGCATCCAGTCCCTTCCCACCTGCAGCCTCATCAGACACCTTGACAGACAGCTGGTGATGTCATCACCAAGCCCGAACAATCAGGCTTTTCACGGCAGGGCGATAACAATCAAAACAGTGTGTAAGGGCCCGCGACGCAAGAGCACACACGCTCACCGCACATGGGAGGAGCCGAGGGCCGAGGTGAAGCGGGGCCTGTCAGGAATGTGCCATTCTCCTCTCATCCTCCATTGGCCAGAGGACACAGCCTGGAGAGCCAGGCTGCAAGGTTCAAGCACACTTACTTGCCAGTTTCCAGAGAAACCATGACTCTCTCCACCACCTCCCCCGGGACGCCTCGCCTCCAACCCCACAACTCAGCACTACACTGAGCAATAACCTGTGGTGGGGTTGAAGCAGGAATGTCCCATTGCACAACTCCAGGGGGCACCACTCACTGAGAACACAACATGTGAGGTGCCCCTGAAATTGCACAACACTGAGGTTCCAACGCTATGGCCTTTGGAATGAGGGAGCAGAGACCTGGGGTTCTTGAGTGTTACTTTTACTTTGAACCCCAGGAATCCGTCTTGCCCCAGCTAAGGTCCCTGGAAGATCGGTTCCATGGAGCCTAGAAGTTCTCAGATAAGATGCATGAGATCAGATGTTCGCCTTGCTTGGTCTGAGCAGTTTCTGCTGTTTGGATGTTTGCTGAGAAAGCAAGCTCACCTAAGTTTTGCTTGCTCTAGGTCAGTGGGTCTCCACCGGGGGTAATTTTGCCCCCCAAGGGGACATTTCGCCATGTCTGGAGACACTTTTGGTTGTCAGGACTGGAAGGATGCCACTGGCACCTAGTGGGTGGAGGCCAGGGATGCTGCTAAACATCCTACAGTGCACAGGACAGGCGCCCACAACAGAGAATGAACCAGCCCCAAATGTCAGTAATGGCAAGGCTGAGAAACCCTGCTATCCATGAGATGCTCAGAGCTCGTTAACCCTGGAGGTCTCTGGGTAACGTCTCCCCTGCTCCGCCCCGCTCTCCCTGTCTCCTAGAGCCAGCCAGAACCTCTGCTCACCAGGAGAGTGAGCATAAGGCAGCACCCGCTCCTCTGCTGGGGATTGGAGCCCAAGTAACCATCTTTCTCTACGATGGTTCGATGGGTCTGCATGAGGCCCAGAGGGCCCAAAGCATGTAGAGTAGTGGTTAAGAGTCCCCATCTGTAAAATGGGGATAATAATGGTAGAAAATACTTAAGAGGTGGTTGAGAGGGCCAAGCATGTAGCTACAAGTAAAATGCTTACAACCACACCTGACACTTACTAACACTCAATAAATGGCAGAGATGATTATCATCATTTTTATTCTAGCCCGAGGCCTGTAGGCTCCCTCTGATGGGCGTGGTGATGAAAGATGGGCTGGTTTCGGCCGCAGGTTGTTGCAATGGGGTCTGTGGTGCCCTGTGTTGCTCCCGGCACATGCCCTGTGCTGCTGCTGACACACACTGAAGGCCCGAGACGTTCTTAAGTGAAAGGTTTGAGTGGAGACAGCTAAGAAGTGGATTTCAAGGGAACCCCCTCCACACGTCTCTTTCAGTACAGGGGTCTACCTCCCGAAGAGGGATGGAGAGCCCTGGGACGGAATCCAGACCCTTGGCGTTGGGAGGACCCCTGGGGCGGGGCTGGGACGTTGAACACTCAGGTTTTTCCCTGAAAAACCAGCAGACTCAGCTGCCTGTGAGTCTTTCTCATCCGCAGGAGAGATTTTTTAGACAACGATGTCTAGGAGAGATGGGCTTTGACTTGGGGAGGGGGAGAGAAGGAAGACCTGGAACTCCCTGCCCTGCCCTCTCACACCTTTCTTACTCCCTTCCTTCTTCTCGCATAAAATGCATTTCCCCATCACTGTCTATTATAATGAGCCCCATCCTTCAAAGCCCTTCCTGAATGTCGCTTTCTCCATGAAGGTTTCCGGGATCGTCTTTCTCTGCCAGAATCCTTCTCCCCCTGTGCTTTGTGCTTCTCTTCTGGCCCTTGGCACGTCCTGTGCTGTCCTGTAGTTACCTGTATGCAGCTCTGTTAGATGGTAACCTCCTTGAAGATGGGGGCCCTTCCAAACATCTTCATGTGTGGCTTAAGTCCTCATACGTGGCCAGGGCTTAGCAGTGAATCCTGGAGTCACTCCTGAAAAGGGGCGCCCAGCTGGCTATCGGTTGCTATTTCTGGCCTTGGTTCTGACCAGGAGGTCACAGAATCAAGAAGGTTGAGGAGCATGAGTTTGAGAAGAAATTCTTGTGAGGTTGGGAAGGTCACTGGACTGTGAGGAATGGGGGCCCTGAGTGTCTGTCTCAGGGCTGCCTCGTTCAGGAACCTTGGGCAATTTTAACAGTCGCTGCCGTTTAAGGAACACCCACTCTTGACTGAGCTGTGCCCAGCACTTCACAGTGATTATTCCCCGTTGGCAGAAGAACCCTGAAAATGGGGGAGTTCTTTGCCCATTTAACAGACAAAGTGAAGGCCAAGTTTCTTGTGGCTTGCACTCTGTCACAAGAGTGCACCTGTGGGTCTCACCCAGGTCTGTCTGGCTCACCACTACATGTCCCATCGCCTGCAAAGACCTTGAGCTTCTCTGCCCTATTGTTTTCTGCCTGAACAATGAAGGTGCCCACCAAGGGGCCTCCAAGGGTGCTTGTGGTCTGAGTGAGTGAGTGAGTGTTCTCTGACTTTTAACTCTGGGGGCTGAGTGGGAACAGGATGCCCAAGATAAGAGGGCAGCCCGCAGGGAAACAGGGTCAGGCCTCTGGGGGCCTCCAGGCCTCTAAGAAAAAGCAGAAGCAACTGCCCACTGGGCTGGCCTTTCTTCCTGTTGCCCACCTCTTGGGATTCTCGGTGTTGGAAGATAGGGCCAGGAGGGCTCTCTCACCCAGCAGCCTGGAGGGCGAGTATTGTACCTGAGAGGCCCTCGGCCCTCCGCCTCTACCCGGCTGGCAGAGCCAGGACAGAGGGAGGCAGTGGAAAAGCACCCTCGGCCTCTTTGCTTCTGCTCGTGCATCTAGATGGAGAGGCAAGCCCATGAATGCGTACCTTTTCCCTGCCTGCACCTCCTTGGCTCCCCTCATGGACCTGGCCCACTCCTTCTGCAGGGAGTCAATATTTGTGAATGAGCCCAGCACCTTCCCCACCCCAGGGGTTTCCGGCTGCTTCCTGGCCCTAAGCAGCCTGAATTGCCCCTTTGTGTCCCAGCCCCAGGCAGAGAGCAAAGCGTCTGCTGCTGTCACTGAAGGGAGGCCATCTCTCCTGCCCCTGCTGCCCAGCCAGCCCCTGGGCGTCACTGGGCTGGGCTGGAGATGAGCGGCCCACGCGGACTGACCTGACACCCAAGGGACTAGTGAGAGATGGAGCGGTCGGAATGAGGATTAGTCCATCAGAAGCGTCGGATAAGGCCTTTTTAGAAAAACATCTGCTCGGCTTCCAGGATTCTGTGTACATCCTCTGTGGCAAATTAAAATTCTCACCCAGACTTGCCTCTGCCACCTGCCAGGTTTCTGGGTGCTTCCAGGGATGACCAACTCATCCCCGTTGGCCCGGGACTGTCTCTGTTTCAACACTGACTGTTCAGTGTCCCAGGAGCCCTCTGAGTCCTGGGCAAACATGGGCAGTTGGGCCCCCCAGCTCCCCTCACAAAGCTCAGACTGCATTCAGAGAATCCTGACTCCTTAACCTATTTGCTCACACTGCCGATGAGAGAGCTCTGAGGGTGAACCATGGCTGCTCACCTCCTCCCCAGGTCAGAGAGGGAGGGTGATGTTTGCTCATCTTCCTTCCTGCCATTCTCTCTTCCACCTTGGCATTAATAAAATCAAAGTCCTAGGAAATGAACCTTAAAAACAGCCCTCATTTCCCCTAATGCTGGACAGGGCCTGTCCCTTCCCAGCAAATTCAGATTCCTAAGGGGAAGGAAAAGAGAAGTCTGGACATGCCAAACCAAATCCAGCTCCTGCCCAGAGGCAACCCTCCCAGACAGACAGACAGACCCTGGGCTCATCTTCCTGGGAGAGGCCTCTCCAGGCTGCTCTTGTCCCTACAGGTGCCACAGCCCCCAGGAGTCACCTCCCCACCCCGTGACACCCTGCCCTGTAACCCTTCCTCCCCCCTCCCCCCCTCCTCTCCCTCTGTCCTCCTCTGTTCCTGATCTCCCCATCAATGGCCTTTCCCGGCCCTTCACACAGGATCCCCTCCCTGGGTGGGGCCTGGGTGACAGGTCACCATGAGGCTTGGCTTGTCAGTGAAGGGCAGGGACACTGTCAGGGGACAGCCTGTGGTTTCTTTTCTTAAAGACTCCTTCGTTCCCGCTTCCCTCTCCTTGCCACTCATTTGCTGTGGTCCAGACTGGTAATGGCATCTTTGTGCTTCCGCCGGGAGGAACCAAACACAAGAAGACAGCAGCTTCAGTGTCTTCTGAAGGCGAAGGGCTTGGGTTTTTCCCCTTGCTTTTGAATCCTGCCTGGAATCTTCACAGCCCATCCTGGAAAGGAAACTCTGATTTGGGCTGTCCCTTCCCAAAGTAGACAGTGGAGGGAGTGGCACACAAGCCCCACTGCCTCGGGAGGCCACAGGCAGGCAGAGAGTGTCCATTAGTGTGGAGGCCGTGCGAGAACAGTAGGGCTGCAGGAGGGGGTGAGGGCTTCTGGGGCTTCCTCCACGCCCCAGTGCCCTGTAGCAGGCGTACTTGTCCTTCTTTCACGGTGTCCTGTCCCTGCCAGCCAGTCTAGGCCCCTACTGCTCCCGAGTCAGCTGCGAGCTTGTGCTTCCGGGGGACCAGCCCTGCCAACCTGAGCCCTGTTTCCCTTCTGCTCCTCGCACCTAGACACACAGTGGCCATTATTCCCGATCACTCTTGTTGAGACGTCCCGTCTCCCCAGGACCCTCTGCTTTGACGCTCCAGAATCCCTTCCAGGACTTCCCAGCTCAAGCCTGAGACACAGAAAGCACCCAGTCTGCAGGCTGCACGACACATTCACAAGTGGCTGCTGGTGTCCTTGGCTCCCAGCTGGGCAGCCTCTACAATGCTCCTCAGTGAGTGTCCCCTCCTCAGTGAGTGTCCCGATAGCAGACAGCACGGAGGAGTTCTTGAGTTGGAGACGGGCGTGGCCACCATCCTCCTCCCCTCCCCTTTGATGACTTCTTAAGTCAGTGGTGTTCAACACGGTCAGCACATTCTTAAAATCTGCAGACCCCGGGGCTTGACACCACACGATTAACCGGAATCTCCTGGGTAGGGCCCAGACACTGGCATTTGCTAAAGTTCCCTGGTGACTGGAATGTGCAGCCAGGGCTGAGAGCTCTGGTTTAATTCATGGTCCTGAGCTGATGCAAGCGGTGAAGTGAAGCAGAGGGCGTGGAGTGGACGGAGCCCCTCCACTGGGTCACCCCCACCTGGTTGACATCTAACATGTGCATGGCACACAGCAGAGGAAGGGAACATGGTGGGCCAGTGGGGGGGGGGGGGTGTGAGGGGGTGAGTGTGTATGTGTGTGCGTGTATACAGGAGAGCCAAGTTAAGAAGGTGGGAAAGGCAGAGAAGCTGTGGTCCAACCTTGCTGTGCGTTGAGGAGCCCGGGAGCACTCAGGAGAGACTCTGAGATGGCCCAGTGAGGCGGCGCCCTGCCCAGAACGACCTGGCAGGATCCCCAGGGCGCGGCACCTGGTTGGGCTGGAAGCCCCATGCTGGAGCCAGGGCAGGGCAGCGGGAGCCCAGCCTGCCAGGGATAGAAGAATGGGCTTTCTGTGCTGCTTATCAGGACGGTGGCTCCCGGACAGGATGTGGAGGAAGCTTCCACAGCCCGCCCGGCGGCCGGCTGCAGTCAGCGCCCAGGCATGGTGAGGACTTTGGACAGGGAGCCCCACCTCTGACTTGCTGGTGACATTGGGTGGCAACTCTGCGGTTAGGCCTGGGGTAGATCACGCCTGTGAACATGGAGGGACCGTGACAGCTGTGGGCAGTGAGCCAGCCACGTAGTGCTATTTCTACATCAGACAAGGGGCACAAAAGCTGCTCCAACACCTTGACTTTCCTCATTGAAAGAAACCTTGGACTTGGGGCTTTGCCAAAGGTCAAGAAAGCTCATTGTATTCACCCCACGATTTGCAGGTGGTGAGGGGATACTGAAAAAGTTTGGAGGAAAAGGACCCCGCCATGAGGGTCTGTTGGAGAAGGCAGGGCAAGGGCTAATGACATATTGGCAGGAATTTGCCCTTAAGCTTCATTTCTTCAGCAGAAGGATATCTCAAATGTCCCCTGCCCCTGGAATATAGGAGCTCAGGGTCAGCTTGGGCTATGAAAGTGATAGCAGAAGCCTCTAGAAAAAGCTGAATTTCTGCCCAGCGCTGGTGGGAGCATGCTCGTCAGGGTCCTATACCTTGAGCAGGGCTGGACAATGGGTCCAAAGCTGGGTCTGGATTCCTACACCAGACCCAAGAGGTGAGAAGAGGTGAGACTCGACTCCGTTCCCAAACCCGGCTCCCAAGACCACTCTCATCCCCGTCCCTGAACAACAGAGGGAGATCTTGACCCTTCTATCCTGCCTGATAGACTGGCTGAAAATGATGGTTAGGGACTCAGAAAAGGAGGAGAGCCAGGCTGGCCCAGCAGAGCCCCCTACCAAGCACACGTACATACCTAAAAGGCCAAGAAACAGAACGACAGCTTTTTCCTGAAAATCACAAGCCAGATTTCTTTTTGGACCCTATCTAATTTCTCCTCCTCTCACTCTCCCCTGTTAAGCTGGGACAGATCCGGGCTGCCTTGGAGAATGTGTTGGCCAAGGTTGACTGCCAGCCCTTGACTAGCAGAGATATTTCTGAGACCCAGCTGCCTGGCACAGATTTTAAGGGTCACCCAGCGGCGACCCCCAGGGCTCTCTATCCATTGCAGCTTTCCATACTCAGAAATGGAGGGGAACTCTCTGGGCTCATCAAGGTGTCCTGTAAACCCTCCCAGGAGCTCTCGTCCCCTCTGTGCCAAGGGGAGGATCTGGTCTCCAGGTGGTTCCTGGGGCTCAGTGGGGATGGAGCCTGAAGGTGACCAGAGAAAGGATGCCAGCCCAGGAGGAACAAGAGTCCGGGCCTCCTAGGAGTTTCTGTGCACCTGACCAGGCTGACCAGCTTGCAGGAGCCCAGGATCAGAAAGACCTTCAGGTGGCACAGTGGTTCTCCAAGGAGCGACCTTACGAGTGACGTAAATATCTCACAGAAGTATCAACAAGAGGAAATGAATGCCCGCTGGTGGGGATTCCAGCAGAGAGGGGCCAAAGTCAGACTTCTAAGTCAGAGCTGCTTGAAGCAGGACTTTCTAAAGGAGTGAGCTGTGATGCAGGGTGGAAAGTATTTGGAGCCTGACTTGGAAAGGGGACCTGTGAGTTCTTGGAAAGGCCCCCCGCTGGCCCCATTCTGCTTCCTGGAACTAAGTCAGCCCTCTTGTTAACACTGACTGTCCTACACTCCCATCCTGTCGCCCCTTCTATCACCAGCTCACACTGAAACCTCTGTGACAACACTCTCCCCACCCCACAACAGACATTGATTAGGTCTTTACTGCACACCAGCTCCTCTGTGCTAAGGGCTCCAGAGAGACCATCCAGGTTATCACCCGGGCAACTCTGTGACTGCGGAGCAGAAGCGGGATTGTTCTTCAGATTTCACAGTTGGGGAAATGGAAGGTGGCACAGCCAACAAATCAGGGGTCCAGGATTTGAACCTGAGAAGTCTGACTGCAAAGCCCAAACTTAAACTCCCACATGCATGGCGGCGAGCTCCTAAGTAGGATGGGGCACTCAAGGCCCTGGGTCTCTGGTTCCATCTCGTCAGATCCTTCCATAGCTCCTGGGTCAGCAAATTATACCCCATGGGCCTAATCCGGCCCACCACCTATTTTTGTAAATAAAGTTTTATTGGAACACGGCCACACTCATTTGTCTACATATTGGCTGCTTTCCCACTGCAATGACAAAATGGAGTAGTGGCAACAGAGACCCAGTAAAATATGTACTATCTGGGCCTGTTCAGGAAAAGTTTGCTGCCTTCTGGATCGTGGAATGTCTGAGCCCCTCTTTGTCTAAGAAGTAAGAGGAGAGAGCTGCCTTAGATGATGCAGCCGGGAAGCGAGGGAAAGGTCAGCAGACACGAACAATTCAGCTTCCTCAAAATAGTTTGCAGCGTGCATGGTGAGGGTTCTTAATTTATACGTGTGCCTTGTCTCCCTGGGGGTCACATACTGCATTTGCAGACATCTCGTTCTGTTTTTCCTCCCTTTGATCTCTGATACCTGGTCTGTGTGCGAAGCAGTCTCTCAAGGCTTGGCTCCAACTGGTTGACCATTTCACACAGCTCAGTGTCCAACACAGGCAGGGAGAGAGGACTGCAGTGAGCCCCACAGGGGCCCAAAGAAGTCAAAGAAGTGTAGCACCAGTGCCAGAGCCGCACAGAGAGCCGGGGGGGAGCCAAGCCCAGACCCAGGAGATCTGCATCACCTTGAGATTCTGCATCAGTCCTTCCTTGTCCCATTTCTGAAGTTGCTTTTGGATAAAGTGTGATATACCCATCTCCATGCCAGGAGCGAATGGAAACCAAAATGTATCGAGCACTTCATCCTTGCTAGGAACTTATAGGCATTAGGTCTCTGGGTCACACGGCAAGCCTTCGTGGTAGACGTCATCATCCCCTTGTAGCCCCTTCCATGTTATTTATGAGGATCTGAGGCAGAGAAGGCCAAATGGTGTGTGCATAGTTGTACAGCTAAGTGGCAGAACTCAGCTCATGCTAACACCCAGCTGGCATGTTCTCTGCTATATTGTAGCACGTAAAGATCAAGCATCGCAGGGGACCAAGGACAGCACGAGTGGCTGGAGGGTGTGTGTCCCCCACTCCCTCTCCTCATGCTCTCCACCAACACGCATGCCCTAACCTTTCTCCTTCCTCCACCTGTCACAGGTCTCACCTGGGTCTCTCACACCAAAGGATGGTGTTGGGCCTAGGCCTGGGGCCCCTGTGTGTGGGGGGGGCTCCGTTCCAGACAGCCGCATTCATGTGCCTTCTTGGTCTTTCAGGAATTTAGCCATTGGAATTGGGATCCAGAATTTCCCAGAGGGCCTTGCTGTCAGCCTCCCCTTGCGAGGGGCCGGCTTCTCCACCTGGAGAGCCTTCTGGTAAGTGCTCCAGAGTGTCAGCTGCCAAAGGCCAGGGTCTCTGATATGAAGCTCAGAGCGGTCCTCCATGCGGGCTTCTTTCTTCAGGAACAGCTTCTCCTGACCTGAATCTGAATCTGTATCAGAAGCGAATCTGGAGCTTCTGGTACAACGCTAACAACCTGGTTGAAACTTCACCCCCAAGGCTGGGAGGAACCTCAAGAAACTCATCTCTTGACCTTCAACCTTTACACAAACCAGCCCAAATGGCCATGTTTCCTATTTCAAAACTGTTCCAGGGGCAGCCACACCATGCCCATTCAGTGTCAGGTTTCTCCCTGTTGGGTAGGAACAACCAAGGTCAACCTTGTGTCTACTCTAAATGTTACATGCCTTAACCCAGGCTCCTATTACGGTGGCCTGCCCCTGAGAGTCATTACCTTAGCTCCTGTCATAACGCTTGTCAATGTGAAGACCAGGATTATGTCAATAGGGTCTTGGGAGAGGAGGCCCATTGCACTCATGCCTCCTGTTTCCATAGTCCCCAGGGGCTTTCTAGTCTATTCCTTAATTTTACCTTTTCAGTGACGTGTAAGATGAGTCCCCCATCTTCAGAGGAGGGAACCATGGCTCAGAGTGTCAGTCAGGTGACCAGCTCAAGTCACCTGGCCTATCAGGAGAGACTCCAAATCTCACCTTCTGCCCCTCAACTCAGGACTCCGAGCCCCAGAACACCGCGATGTGAAAACAGTCACCACTCTAGAGTGGATGGTCAGAGCATTTAAAAGGGCTGCTAATAACAACAATTTAAAAATACCTTTCATTTTATAGGGACTTATGACTTACAAGTTCTTGCACATACGTAGATTGTGCTATTTCCACCCTCCGCTACCTCTTTCTCCATTGTTGGAGTCTGTGGAATAGCGGATTTGGGTGAGGGCAGGGCAAGATGACCCTAGAGATGTTTTTCAAGTGTGAGTTGCATGACCCCGCAAGGCCTGTCATTTCATACAGTAGAGGCCCCACGGCAGAGGAGGGACGGGAACCGGGCATTTGTGGTCAGTGTCCAGACCCTGAGATTAAACTTTTCTTTAATTCTCACTCCAGTCTGGGCTTGACGTCATACCCACTTTTTCCTGAGGTGACAAAGCCGAGGCCAGGAATCGTACACACTAAGGAGCTGCAAGTCCCCTGGCCTGTGCACGCGAGCCTGGGAGCCAGGCAGCACGGCCCTGCAGAGGGTTCTCCAGCACCAACAGTGTCTCCTGCACGCCAGCCTTCTGCTCCTGGCCGGGGAGAAGCAGGGCGGGGTCGGAGTTCACAGTCCTGTCCTTTCATCTGGGGAGGCTGGGCGGGACGATGTCCCTTACCCCATTTTACAGATGGAGAAATGGAGGCTCAGAGGTGGGTATATCTTGCCAAATGCCCATAGCAAGGGACAGTGGGGACGATGTCCCAACTCCTTGCCTATTGGCATTCAACCTGCAGCAGGTGTCTTTTGCCAGTGGGCCTCAGCTGTGGGGTTCAGATACCAGCTTATCTCCTGCTTTCTCAATTCTCAGTGCTCCTGTGGCCTGCTGTTTTAATCAGGGCTCATTTGATTTCAAGCAACAGAGACCCACTCTCGCTAGCTCAAATAAAGGGATTTTTTAAAAGGAGAAATCTCACCTTAATCCAGGATGGAGGCAGTGGGGACAGGCCCTCAATCTACACAAGGCCAGGTAGGGTACACCTCTTCAGCACGGGTGGATGGGTACAGCTCCTTCAGAAGGGCTGAATTTGTGGCCTGAACCCCCAAATATGCCAAACACAAGTGTCCTTGGAAAACATCCATACCGCTTTTAATCGGTGTCCTATTGTTCAAAAGACAACTAGGCATCAATTGCTGAATGGATATTTAACGTGTGCTGTATCCATACAAGGGGACAGTATTCCATCATAAAGGAATGGATACTGATACATGTGACAACATTATGCTAATGCTTGAAAACATTATGCTAAGTGAAATCAGCCAATAAAAAGGATACACATTGAATGATTCCATTCTGGATATGAAATATCCAGAAGAGGCAGATCCAGAGAGACAGAAATTAGATTAGTGTTGGCCAGGGGCTGGGAGGAGGGAGGCATGGGGAGGGGTTTCTTGTTGGGGTGATGACAATGTTCTGGAATTAGATAGTGGTGATGGTTGCACAAGCTTGTGAATATATTAGAAACCAGTGAACTGTACACGTTCAGTGGGTGTGCCAGATGCCATTTTTTTACTTTAAAAAGACAATGGAGGAAACGTAGAACTCTAACAAAGCACCTTGGAGGGGAGGTGTCGACTGT
The DNA here is from genome assembly GCF_021613505.1 of Equus quagga. Taxonomy (NCBI): domain Eukaryota; kingdom Metazoa; phylum Chordata; class Mammalia; order Perissodactyla; family Equidae; genus Equus; species Equus quagga. Next base: position 107,696,289 of record NC_060277.1, on the reverse strand, counting down.
AACCGTGGAACAGGGAGTCGGGGAAGGAGAGGAGCTGGTTAAGAAAACAACGGGAGCTCTTTCAGCGCCGTGCCAGGTATCGCGTGGAAGAAGACGCATCCCTTTTCTAGAGTTGAGTCAGCAGTCAGAGCATGTCGAGTGTCTGCCTGCCTCTCCCCAAGGTCACACGTGTCTCTGTTCTCTCCGTAGGTACGGGCAGCTAAGCGGCATGGTGGAGCCTCTGGCCGGGGTCTTCGGGGCCTTTGCCGTGGTGCTGGCTAAGCCCATCCTGCCCTACGCTCTGGCCTTTGCTGCTGGTGCCATGGTCTATGTGGTCATGGACGACATCATCCCCGAGGCTCAGATCAGGTTGGAGAGCTTCCCCTCCCTCACCTGTCGCTGTCCCCAGCCCAGGCCGGGCCCCAGCCTCGGATCTGCCCTTTGTTCATTTGCCACTCCTTTCTTTCCTTCCACCCCTTCCTGCCCCTTCCCCACCCCCTCCTCAAATGTGCTCTCTGATACAGAAAGAGAGAGGAGGAATGGGCACATGGGTGGAGAGACAGATGAGGTGATATTAGGCCGTGGCATATGCGCCCCTGAAGTCTACAGACCCTGAAGAGCAGACTATTATTTTTGTATATCCTCTCTCTTCTTCTCTCTCTCTCTCTCTCAGGCTCTCGATTTTTCTGGGGCTGGAATGAGGGGAAAGATGAGCTCTGAAATGTTAACCAAAGCTATACATCCATGTTTTCTCATTGTCTAGCTACAGGCCAGGTACCGGGGGGGAGGGGGGCTTTCTTCCTCGTTTCATTGTGGTTTTTATAGCAGAATGATTTTGAGGCTGCATTAAATAATATCTTCAAGAAAAAATTGCTACTTTTTATTGCTCCAGCATGGATTCCAGAGCCATGTTGGGTGACCTCGGCAAGTCACTTACTTGTCAGTGCCTCAGTTTCCCCACCAGTAAAATGGGAATAATAGTACTACTGACCTCATGTGGTTATCCTGTGGGATTACATGAGTTAATCAGTTTGCCTGGCATATAGTAATCCCCAATAAATGTTATTGGTCATTGTTATTATCATTAGTAGTGGTAGTATTCTGTTTTCTATTGGAATTGGACGTTACAGAGGTTTCAGCCTGTGTCCCAGAGTGCATTAAGGTCTTCCTTTTCTTTTCCTTCCTTCCTAGTGGTAATGGGAAGCTGGCATCCTGGGCCTCCATCCTGGGATTCGTGGTGATGATGTCACTGGACGTTGGCCTGGGCTAGTGCTGGAGTGCTCCGGACCCCAGGAAGGGCAGCACGTGGAAACTACAACGGTCGGCTTCTATGGGACCACATGCCTCTTTCTTCACGTTAAAACATTTTTCCTTTCTCTCCTTTTCATCTCATTATCCTGATTGAATCTGATTATAATATGACAATTTTTACTTTTCTTTTGAGAGAGATGTTGGTTTTTTTTGGAATTTCAAGGTGTCATGGAACTATGGATCTTTGCTGGGTCACTCAGTGGACTCTTTCTTCAGTGGGATTACCAAGGACACGCAGGTCAGGAAAATCTCCGCTTTTGTACCTTCATTCTCCCTCGCTTGACTCAATGGCAACTCCTCAAGGTCACCTACAGAAGCAAGCTACCAAGAGAGAAGTCGCCTAAGCATTTTTGCCTGGTGACTCAGAGCACAATGGCCAGGACATCTTGTGGTCTGTCCCTCCTGATCTGTCACCATTGGTCCTCTACCCATCTAGACCAGAACTGGAGCATCGCGGACAGAGCAAGTACTTTCCAAGGCCCAGCCAGCCCAAGGGGCAATTTACCTTCTCATACCTCCCCCAGGGAGATGCTTCTGGGAGAGGGTACAGCAAAGGGAAGAAAATAAGCTAGTCTTTCTCTCTCTCCCTTTAAGGCAAAGATTGACACTATTGCAGTTAAGGGAATCAGGACAACTGTGACTATGCAGGGAGCCTGTGACAACAGGACAGAGTGTGGCTTTGATCTCTATGGATTCCAAGAGCAAAGTGGCTTGTCATCATGTCCAAATCCCCTAGATGTTTATTTTGATCAGTTTATAGCCTTCATTTTTCTAAGAGACTTGGGGACACCAGCAAACTGCTAGAACCCAAACCCTTCATTTACTTATGGAGGGAGCCACTTAAGCTAATTTGGCTGAATGAAAGATGTTTGGAATCTGCAGTAGGTCCTTCTCCGTTGACCATTTGGTAACTTGTAACCTGACCCAGAACTCTGAAGCTGCAGCAGTCTTTGCTGGAGTTTGATGGGAAAACTTAGGATTAGAAAGGAAGAAGGGATAGGAAAACAAAAAAAAAACGGGGGGAGAGATTTTTTCCATTTCCCTTTTAAAGTAAACTTTAGCCAAGTGACCGTTCTGAAATGACCCTAAAGAATGACTTGAACTAGACTGGAAGCGAATCTACTCCTTCAAACACACAGCTTCTCCAACAGGGGTGATATAACACGTCTGCTTCAAACACGGTAAGGCCTGCCATCCTCACTGGTCGAAGGAGCACATGGGACCTTGACTCGGCTCCACTGGCAAGGCAGGCCGCCCACGAGCCAGGTATTCAGGCACTGTGTTATCAACGCCTGCCCTGAGTTTACAGGTTTAATTGCTTCCAAGGGTGAATGCCCTGCTCTGTGAATGCTCTAAGACCCCGAAGGCCCACCCTTTGCTGAGTCTATGTATGTTCTTCCGAAGCACTGATGATCAAAACTGAAGACACATTCAGAGGTTTGATTGGTTGAGATGAATTGGTTTGGTGGTTGGTGTTTGTGTATTTTTATGTCTTTGTATGTAGTTCTGCGTAATGCACACTTCTTTCTGATGGACAAGACCTCATACTGTGATCAATATCAATAAAAGGGATATTGTCGTGGATGACCTGTGCTGTGTTAGTCCTTCGTAAAGCTGCTTCTTTCCAGGGTTGATAATATATAAGAGCTAACTAAACTTAGTCCTAACATCTCCTCTGCCCAACACCAGGAGGAGCAAAAGAAAGAGTTGAGATGAGAAGGGCTAGCAAGATTCAAGGTTGCAAACGACAGCATCCCACCCAAGCTTGCTTAGACAAAGAACTTAATGGGAGGCAATGCGAAGGCTCACAGGATCTTAGGAGAATCAGGCTTGAAAATGGTTTGGAACCAAGAAAACTAGAGGTCTGGGACCATGGTCCAATCACATCTCAAAAACAGCTTGGTTTGGATGCAGTGGCCCCCAATGTCGGTTTCTGGACATTGGACACCACCACTCAAACTGCAGTGCCTTCATGCTACACCACCACCATGGAAATGAGCTCTAAACTAACCCTGATTCTTTGAGCCTTGGGTCCACACTCAAAGTTCTGGACAGGAGCTTAGATCCTGTGCCCGTGAACTAGCTGGTCCTGCCCCCGCCCCAAGACTCACACAATGGTGGATTTTCAAATTTTGGGACAAGTTTAGATGGTGGAAAGCCAAAAGAAGAGAAAACAGTTTATTACAGCCTCGCTCTCTTGCTATTCAATATCTACACACACTAAAATTCCTCTGTTTTCTCTTTAAAAGGAACTTTCTGCTTAGAAAACGGAGCTATCCCTCATGCAAAACACTTCACGCTTCCCCTTTCCAAAGGGAGCTACCCACTGGCCAGCTGCCCCAGAGGTGGAGCGTTCCGTTCTTGGGTTTAAAAACTCTAAGCTGGTGGAGTCCAAAGTTGGAGAGAGCCAGAGTCCCTAGGTTGAGTGGAGGTGGCACCATCCCCACTACCCCTTCTTCCAGACCTGCTTAGGCCGGCTCTGGGAGAAATGGCACCACACATTGATCACTGGCTCTGAACAAACACCAATCTTAAAGGACATATCTCAACCTCATTATATATTGTCTCAGAGCTAGTCCTGAAAAGAGAGGACTGCTTCTGGGTGATAGGCTCAAATCACATGCATGTCTGCCCACTGCCTTCCCTCTTTGACTATAAAGTGAATTCCTTGGTCAGAAGCAGTGTTGTATAGGATGCCATGATGATAGGACAGGCAGGGAGGCAAGTCCAAATCCAGACACATGAGCCTGTCTCAACGAGGAGAACTCTCTGCCTTTTCCATGATGGGAGAGGTGGCAATCAGTCTGCAACTAAGAAGTCCGCAGGTATCCCTGAAGCGTCATCAGTATTGGGTCAGGCATCATCACTGACCCTTTGGGCATTCAGTGGCCAGGTCTGCATCGATGATGGAAAGCTCTGTGCTTGAATCCGCACATAGTTCCATTTTTGGCAACATGGCACTTTTATTCTTTAATCAATTGAGAAAGCAGATGTTCTTGGGGAAAGAAACTGTCATTCATAGAGTAGATAGTCTTGTCCACTTAATTATTAAGAGCCTACTCCACAGTAGGTCACTTTAGGTGACCTTTTACTTGAGGGACAATTATTTTCACATTTGGCCCATTCTGAGAGGTGCAGCCATATGTGCCTCCCCAAACCTCTCTGTCACCAAACTTCTAATCTTGCTTCTTTCAAGTGCTTGACCATTTGGCCAGACCATTTGCCACTGCTCATAAATCGGTGTAGCTTCTTGCATCAAACTATCCTTCCTTCTAAGCAAAGTGGACATAGAGAGATGTGCTTAGACTTCTCCCCACTGGGCGGTTTTCTCTCCACCTACTGTCCTCATTGGAACTGTCACATGGCACAGTCCATTTCCAGTCTGGGCCAGCATATCACGCAGAGCCATCTGTAAACCAGTTGCAGTCCCTCTCTCAGTCACTGGCTCTGGGGAAACGTCCCTCTAGGACACGGTTAGATTGATGAAGGCGTCAGGAATAGGCAACGAGGAACAGGAGCTACCTGAGCATGCAACTCACGCCTTCAGGACCGGTCAGGCCCAGTCCCTAGAAGCCATTTCCAGTCGGTAATGGGGTTTTATAAGTGTGGTAGATGACCCAGTACATGAGGGACAGCTTGGGTCACAGTTGACAATCAGTACCTCAGGGATAATTGCCTAGTATCCAGTGTTCAGTCTCTCCTGAGGCCCCGAAGTCACTCCTGGCTTCTCCTGCTGGCACAGCAAACCTGGAATCTCTGTGACAACTATCTATCAATACATTCAGACTAATTTAAAATTATGTGCTTCGCTCTATTCTCAAACACCTTAAAAATCTATTCCCACACAAATTTTCCCCAAATTTGTCAAAAATGAGAAAAATCCTGAAACTATGTTGGTTTTGAATTCTCATCCTCCCTGATGTGAGTTTCTCACTGCCTGTCCTTCAGGGGCATGCTGGGATATACAGTCAGGCGGCACTTAACGACAGGGATATGTTCTTAGAAATGCATCGTTAGGCGATGTCGTCACTGTGCGAACATCATAGAGCGCACTCACACAAAACCAGATGGTCCAGCCTACTGCACACCTAGGCTCTCTGGTACTAATCTTATGGGACCACCATCGTATATGCGGTCCGTGATTGACCAAAACGTAGTTACGTGGTGCCTGACTGTCACTCCGTCATTTCTGGAGACGATGCAGGGTACTGCCTGAGGAGAACTGGCTTCCTCTTGTAGGGTGACTCCTTTAGGCAAAGGAATTACAGTGTCTTCAAGAAGTGCTTCAGAAGATTGGAGAAAAGAGGCTGTTTGAGCTGACAAAGGACGCCCTTTGAGGACTGAGAATTCAGAGAACTCCAAGTTTTTCAAATCCTCCCATATATCTCCATTTTGAGAGGTCCTCCTGCTTCCTGGATCAATGCTCCAATCTTCTATGGAAAGGCTAGAATTTTACCAATGTAGAAATCCAGCCAATCCCTGGGATCAAATTTCACATTTGTTTTTCTACTTTTCTCAATCTTAGGGGCACAAGGGGTAAGAGGATACTAAAGAACTGTTCATAGAAATCCCTAGGTTCAGTCTCTTCCTTGAGCTAATAATTTCGGAACTTGAACTTGCCAGTGTCTTTTTTTTTTTAAAGATTTTTATTTTTTCCTTTTTCTCCCCAAAGCCCCCCAGCACATAGTTGTATATTCTTCGTTGTGGGTCCTTCTAGTTGTGGTATGTGGGATGCCGCCTCAGCGTGGCTCAATGAGCAGTGCTGTGTCCGCGCCCAGGATTCGAACCAACGAAACACTGGGCTGCCTGCAGCGGAGCGCAGGAACTTAACCACTCGGCCACGGGGCCAGCCCCTTGCCAGTGTCTTTTTTTTAAGCCGCGTGGACTGCTTAACAGCACTGCCTCTCAGTCCTCGCCTGGAGTGTTTGATGCAGAAACGATTCCCTTAAGGCTTTCCCGTTAATGGACCCTTCATTCCAGGGGGCTGCTATGAGAAGCGGGAAGGTGCGGGAAGTATTCAGGTCTGGATCTTCTCTGGGTACCTAACAGAAGACATCCTCATCCCCCCGTGCAGGGGGAAGGACCACAAGGCCCTCAGTTAGTGGCAGGCTGTGCCAGGCAGCGTGCTGCATGCTCTCGCCCCCTCCCTCAGTCCTCCTTGACTTCGATACTACCTGTCGCCCACTTTACCCACGAGGAAGGTGAGGTCCAGGAAGTCTCACTCAGCAGTTAGTGACAGGCAGGGTAGGTTCTGCTTTGCGCAGAGGATGGAGAAATCGACTTCCTGACTTCCCTAAAGCTTTCCCGGCGCACCTCCTGCACCTCCACCCTCTAATAAAATTTGGTTGAATCTGTGAAAGGTGGAAGCAAATGGGAGCCCAGGGGCTGTGCTTTTTCCTTTTAAACAGAGGTATGAGTTCACATGACAAAGGCATCCATCTTAAGTGTATAGTGCTCCACCAATCGTTATGACGCGCCCCTGGGCCGGGCCCTGCGGCAGGGTCTTCAGGAGCCTCGGTCGGGAGCCACGGGCGCGGGGACCCCCCTCTCGGGTCTCCTCCCCGGGGCTGCGTGCCCTGGGCTCGGCCGGCGGGGTGGCGGCCCCGGTGCCCAGGCAGGTGAGGCCTGCGTGCCTGCGCCGGCGCACGTTCCGGCCTCCCGGGGGCGCCTGGCGCGGCGCCGGGCGGGTCCCCGGGCGGGTGCCGGGGTGGCGACGCCGCCGGCGGGGCCTCTGTGTACCTGCGCAGGGCGGGGCGGGGCGGGGGCGCGGCGGCTTCGGGCTTTGCACGCAGCCGGCGACTCCCGGGCCGCCAGGGAACCTGCTCCCTCAGTCGTGCGCAGCATCCCCCATCCCCCCGCTTGGCTACAGTGTGGCCAGTCCGGAGCCACCAAAGGGACCCCGGCTTCCCGAGGCTCCCGGCTCGCTGTCTGCGGGCTTTGTGCTCCCAGCTTGCCCCCTCCAAACGTGGACTCGGGTTTGGGGGATATGGAGTTTGTACAACGTCAGGAGCGCTCTTTGGGGGAAAATAACACAAAAGTACAAATTCAAAATTTGGCACAGGGCTTTGGAAGGGGCGCCTGTGAGCCAGCGTCCCTGCAGTTCAGGTTTCACTGGTTTTGGGGTGCGTTCACCTCTGGTCTCAGAGCTTTTAGTTTACTCTGCTTGAGCACAGGGCAGGCAGGCCTGCACTGCTGGGGCATTTCGAGGCTTCTCCAAAGCTTCAGGAGTCCCTGTGGTGGTCCCTTTCCCATCATCTTCCTAACACAGCCCAGCTGTGAGAAGGGGCGGTAGTGTGTTCACAGACAGGAGGAATACAACTCACAGTTCGGCTTCTCTACCCTCCAGGGGGAGGAAGAACTAAACTTGCAAGGAGGGCTGTTTCCTCCCCCTTCCAGCAGGATGCAGGAGGGAGGGTGCACAGGGGCTGCCCATGAGAGCTCTGGGAAACAGCAACCCTGAACCTACCTCTGGATTCTATTCGACCATCTTCCTTTCTAGTTATATCCTCTTGATAGTGCCTGGGCTGTCAGTGTCTTAACAGGAAAAGGACCCTGCATGGCCACTGTCTGTCTCCAAGAGCTGTCACTGAGACCTCTGCAGCTTCTGATGGGCCTGCTCAGCCTCAGGACCCCCAAGCCTCCTTAGGGCAGTTGGCTACTGCCCTCTGTTCCAAGACATAGAAGATATGGGTGAATGGATGAGCTAAGAGGGCAACTGGATTATGTTGGCTTAGGCAAAGGCATATGATTCTTTGGGCAGGTGAACCTCTGGACCTGTGTCCCAGCATCCCTGCACCCCAAGACCTCCCCCCTAAATTAAAAGATCAGATAGGACATTGTATGGGCACTTTCCTGATATAGTCCCCACTCTCTGGCAAACTGTGAGGCCATGAAGTTAATGTCTCTCGCTGGCCTCTCTCCATCTAGCAGGGAGGGGTAAGGATCTAGTCTGTTTGGAGTTGGTGAGGACCTATCCCTGGGGTTTTCAGCCAGGATAGCATCTCCCTTCGCTGATTGCAAGAGCTATGATCTCCAAGAGGTCCAGAATGCATCAGAGAAGAATGAAAACATAGGGCAAGCCTGGGGGGAGCATGCGAGGAGGGGCCCTTAGCCAAAGTCTGGGTTCTACTTTCTAGGTGTGCAGAAAGGGTATCAGAGGCGTATCCTTTCTCTGACCTTTGCCTTTTAGGCTTAGGATTCAATATGCCATTGGGTCTGCAGCCTGTGTTGGTCACTGCCACATTCTGGAGGGCGTCCCATGGAAAAGAACAATTAACTAATTTAGGGTTAGTACTTAGGTTTATTCTTCTTCAAAGTGACTCTTCAGCAGGAACCAGCTCTCTTTCTGCCTTTGCAGTAAAACTGCTGGTTGAACTTAATATGGGAAATTATGGGAAAGGTAAACTTATCATTTACTAACAAGCCTATAATACAGGTGAAAGGGAAAAAGACAGCTTTTAAATAAATGATGCACAAATCTATAGATTTCCTCCATGTGGACGTTGGTCATATTTGGTAACTTGGTGGGAGATGGTCGTTGTATCGGTTCTCTATTGTTGTATAACAGTCTACCACAAACTGAGTGGCTTAAAGCAACCCCCATCATTGTCTCAGTTTCTCTGGGTCAGGAGTCTGGCCCAGTTTAACTGGGTCCTCTGCTCACAGTGCCACGAGGCTGTAATCAAGGTGTCAGCTAGGCTGCGTTCTCATCCGGAGGCTTGACTCGCAAAGACTCTGCTTCCAAGTGCACTCAGGTGGTTGGCAGGATTCAGTTCCTGGCAGTTGCAGGACTGGGTCCTCCACTTCTTGCTGACCGGCAGCTGGAGGCTTTCCTTAGCTCCCAGGGGCCACTTGCCGTTCCTAGAGATTGCTCACAATTCCTTGGCACATAGGCTTTCCCAATATGGCTGCTCACTTCATCAAACCAACAAGGAGAGCCTCTGGGTGAGTTTGCCAGCAAGAGGGAGTCTTATGTAACACCATCACAGGAGTGACATCCCATCGCCTTTGCCATATACTCTGGGCTCGTAAACCCAGGTCACGCGAGTTGATTTCATATGTGCATGGTCATTATTTTCACTGACCAGGATAAGCACGCCACAGCAATGGGCACGCAGGTATGATATGATTTGATTCTCTCTCTTGTGTGTACACTTCAGAGTGGTACAATGAATAGATAGAAGGGATGAGTGAGCAGGGGGGACACTGGAGTCAAGGACACCCCCCTGGAGAGATGGACTCGGCTGTGTGAGCCCTGGGGAATCCTAGTCTTTCTGCTCTCCTCTTCTCTGTGGGGTTTCCACGGGCCAATCCCCCAGAATTGTGGGTCAAGACTGTGGCCAGCTCTTGGCTTCTTTACATGACCCAGTGACAGGAAGTGGAGATGCTGAGAACTTGGCAAGCAGCTTCTCCAGATGTACTCCCTCCTCCCACATCTTCTCCCATTAGCGTAGCAGACCTAAGGGTAAAAATGCTTCAGATCCGAGTGACTGTTTCCACGTAGACACCCCTTGGGATGTGGCCAAGACTCCTTAATTTTGGTCACTGCCCCTAGTTTGGTCTAGGGACTTTTACAAATCAGCTCCCAACATGACACCTTCCATGGCAGTGGCTATCTAAGTCTCAGCTATTGGCTGTACTTTGCAGGCAAAAGGAAAGGAAGGGTGACAGGAGGACAACAATAACCCCCAAAACAGAGTCTCCTACCAGATCTGTAAAAGAGGATAGATCTAGAAGTCTCCCAAGGATTTTTAAAAAATTAGCTGTATATTCAAAACTTGTGTAACAGACTGGCAAAATAAAAACAACAACAATCTCATAGGTCAAAATCAAGGCTTAACTTTCTTGCTTTGGAACCTAAACTTTAATGTAAGCGAGATGTTTCAGGTTGTCTGTCTTAAAAATGGATTCTGCTCTGGAAACCGGAGAGATTCGTGTACCCACATCGTCCTCCTTCCTAGGAGCTCTTTCCTTACCAGTGGTTTATGCCTGTTTGGAGGAGGGGTGATGTAGGCATGTATGTTTGTTTAAGGTAGAATTCTTGACAAATGTAAAATTCTTGGCAAACCCATCAGGTTGGCAGGTGTTGAAAAGTAAAATCCTCTTTTTCCAAACCAGGAGAACTCTGATGCCAGCTTCCCGTCATCATCCGCAGAGCTCCACCAGGCAGAAGGCCGCCTCTGTTAGCCCTTGGTAGACCCAGGCAGCAGACACAGTGACAGCCTCTGGCTGGACGACACAGCCATCAAGGTTAAAGGGAAGTTCGGGTTTAGATCTTTTCCTCTGTGGGCTCTATCATTCTGAATATTCACCCTTGTGAAAGATAAGGATGGAAACGAGCGACTGGTTCAGGCTCATCTTAAGGTTTGGGCTGTGGTAGGGTTGGGGTGGAAGGGGCAGGCTAAGGAGGAGAGACGGATGCAGGGGGTGCAGGTTGGCACCGTTGGCACCATTGGAGAAATGTGCTGCCGCAGGGTGGCATGGCCAAATAGCATGGCTTTGGAAAAAGCCAAGATTCCTCAGGGGAGCTCCCTGAGGACTCACGCACTGACTGCGTGTCTCTAAGAGATGACAGTGCTGATAGCACGGCAGATTGTGATCAGCCTTGGCAGGGAAGTCCATGCAGGGCTTTGTGGTTTGGAAAAGTTCAGGAAACACAAGGCTCCCTCTGAAACACGCCCAGCTCTGCCCAGGGGCTGCCACCACCACCCACACCCAGGATCCTCCCTCCGTGAGCTCAGCTTCCATTTCCTCCCTCCTTTCACTGGTCAGGGAGGCTGGTCCCACCTGTTTGGCCCCTGGGGATATTACCCATAAGCACCTGATACCTGCTTTTCGCTGGGTCATTGACTTCCTGGGTTGCCCATGTCCCATGAATTGGTCAGCAACGTTCTTCATTTAGATTTGGTTGGCAGATATAAAGCAGAATTGAGCCAGCCCAGGGTATTAGATGCTTAAGTAAGTTGAAAAGGATAACCTCCTGCCAATCAGGAGAGAGAGTGCCCATGCCTTTGGATGTGACTGTTAGGATTCAGGAATTGAACTGTGAATTTTGATATTATCTCTATAATCTTAACCTCAACCAACACAATTCGCTGAGAACAAAACCAGCAAGAGAGAAAGATTCAGTGGATAACATTAACTTGAGCAAGGAACCGGTTAAAAATGGAACTGCTGTTGTCTCAAACATCCTACAAAAATGATAACAGCGTTCTTCAAAAACCATCTTTGCCCCAGCCGTTATCCCTGGCCAGTCTGGCCCTTCCTTCTGCACAGTAAGTCTATGACAGTCTTCTTTTAAACCAGAACAACAGTTTTGATCAAAATAAATCCTTTGCACAGTTTAAGAATTTTAGGAGTTGCCTGCAGTCCATCTGATCTCTCATTGTGTGACCTAAATCTGGTACAATGGCAGAAGTATTTTGGGAGTAAATGTCACTAGATGCCACTCTGGAATCCTACCAAAAATGTTGAGTGGCTTATTGTCCAACACCGGAGGAGCTTACTCACCTTTTTACCGTCTGGTTAAAAAAGGCAAAACCGAGTGTTTTAGCCGCTGTGATCTAAACGCGAAGCCGGGTCTGATCATTTGCCTTACGATGCACACATAAGTTCTTACTTTGACTGATTTATTCTTTACTCTGTTTTGATCTTTAAAATTTGTTTTTGTTCAACTTTTTATTATGAGGAATGTCAAACCTACACTCAAGTAAACAGAATGGTGTCATGAACCCCCATATACCCATCACCCAGGTCCAACAACCACCAACCCCTGGCCAGTCCAAGCCCCCTTCACCTCTCTCCTCCTCTTTATTTTGGGGGGAAAAAGATCCCAGACATCATGTCACTTTATTCCTAAACAGGTCAGTATGTATCTCAAAAAAGAAAGGATTTCTTTTTCACGTGACCCTGATACCATTAACATCCCCCCCACCCAAAAAAGTGACATTATATAATTTACTTTAAATATTGCATATTTCTTATCCCTTCTCTTTAAGATGAGCAGTGGCCTTTGTCCAAGAACAATAAAATCATAGCCACTGTTATTCAGCTCACATATCCCGTATTTCTAAGGGAATTTGCGCTTTTCTCAAACTCATTCATTAGCTCATTTCATTCCCATAAGTGAGCCTGTGGGGTAGGCACAGGGAGTGTGAGGCAGGGAGCACGGCTGAATCAGCGCTGTCATAGCTCTGAACTTGCCTTGCACTTGTGGCCGAGGCAGAGTGTGCCAAGGACCCCACCTCAGAGGGATGGCAGATCTGAGCACACCCTCCTCTCCGGTCCCCTCCCTGTGTGCTGAGTGTCAGCGCCAATCTAGGAGTCTGCAAAGAAACAGTTGTTTGCCTGAGGAAAACGTTCGTCTACTCCTGGCCGGGTGACTGGCGGTCATGGCAAGGGAGGGCAGAAAGCGGGGGATGACTGGACAGAACAGGACAGCCCGGAATGGTTTGCAGGCTTGTCAAGAAAGACACGTAATAGCATGGCAGCATCCACAGAGACCACTGCCAGGTTCTCTTAGGACACAAAATCCCCCAACTTCTGTCGTGCCCACCTCCTCGCTGGCGACCACCGACAGCATGACACCTTTTTGGTTGGTGTTGCATTTGCAGGGAATCTCATTTGGGAATTCATCCTTCCATCTTCCCTCTTCCCAGGCGGGGTTCTGGCCTCTGAACTGCTGGCACAGGAGCCGGGGGCACGCCGTGTACAGGTGCGCGTCATGTTTGCTGAAACAGCTGGGAAAGGCCTCTGCCAACACGGGAAAATGATTTTTCTTAATGTAGCTTCTCAGGGCCGCTTTTTAGAAAGGATGTGTCAGAGATTCAGGGCACCTTCTCTGGCCCTGGTTGGTTTGGGGAATGAGAGCCCAGTGCCCCCCTTACCCACGTCCCCACCCTGGGCTTTTAGAAGGTTGACTGACACTTTGCGTGTCAGTGAGAGCTGCCTGCTGGAAGCCTGGGGCATTGCTGGAGAATGTGGATCATGACTTGCATTGTGTGCATCAAGGGCCCTGACAAGTGCTGATGGATTTGGCTGCCTCTCGGATCCTGGGCTCCGGGCGGGGACAAAGGGGAGCATTGTTTGGCAGGGCAGGCCTCTGCCTGCGAACCCACTCATTTGCCTGACGGTGGAGACAGGTGTATCACACACTCAGCGTGCCAGAGTGACGCTGGGTGATTAAGATCTTGGCTTGGTTCCCCAGGGCCAGGCTCAGAGAAGCAGATGTGCAGAGAGAACGGCTGTGGTCACTCTCCTCTTTCTGGAAACCGGCCCCTGACTTTTCTTCTCTTAGCTTACTCTTCGGAGCTCTGCTCCTAAAAACGCCGTCTTGTGAGGGATGGAAGCTTTGAATCTTGTCCCAACTTCTTGCCCTTTTTAGCTCGAGGAGGAGCAGTAGGGCGATGGGCATCCTCACTGGGGAAAGCAAAAGAGGACATTGATGAGCCAAGGCTGAGAGAGCATCTCCCGGTGTGCTCCACGGAGGCACCTGGAGGGATCATTTCCTGTCTCCCCGGAGACTCTTCCAGCCTGACCCGCCCCCCGGCCCCCTCCCCAGCCAGGGGCATTGCGTGCCTAGGTGTTTTCCTTACGCCTTCTGGGGTGTTACCATAACTGCTCCAAACTGTTTTTGTCGTTTTTTCAAATTAAAATTTTATTTTTATTAAGTACCAGATAAGTAAAGCCTAATGAATCAAACAGCATGCTAACATTTTTAACAGAAGTCAGGCTGTGCTCTCCTCTTCCCAGCTTGAATCTGCTTGCTCCCCACGAGCACCTCTTTCAATTCCAGTTTACACGTTGCTTTTGTTGTTTACCTCTGATTTCCCAATACCACGCTTGTCCTGGCGTTTCTCCCTGTTGTGGTTTTAGACACTATCTGTTGATTTCTTACCTTGAAGAGTAAAAATTTCCTTAACCTTACATTTGGCTTCATGCAATGAGAGCCTCTCTCCCAGGGCTTACCCAGGTGAGGGTGTGTGTCTCTCTCACATAACTTACAGTACGGTAGAGGTTCAGCCCGGGATGGGAGCAATGACTCTGTGGTGTCACCTCCTCCTACCTTTCCACTCCGTAATCCTTAGCGTGTGCCTGCCTTACATCCACTCTTCCCTTTTTCCTAAATAAAGTGACCCAGATTTTGTCCAAAGTTGCAATGTGTCTGGTACGGTAGACAAAGATGTCTCCATCCTGATCCCCTCACCTGTGACTATCTTGTTACAGGGCTAAGGGGGAGCATGTTGCAGGTGGATTTCTAGTTGCTAATGAGCAGACCCTGCCATGGGGAGATTATCCTGGATTATCTCAGTGCGCCCAGTGTAATCGCAAATGTCCTTATTAGTGGCAGAGGGAGGAGAAGGTGAGCAGAGGTATGTGATATGAGAAAGACTCCGCTGGTCATTGCAGGCTTTGACGATGGAAGGGGCCAGGAGCCGAGGAACGCAGGAGGCCTCTGGAAGCTGGAAGAGACAAGATAACAGAGTCTCCTCTGGAGCTTCCAGAAGGATCCAGCCCTACTGATGCTCCATTACCTTCTTATCTCCTGTGTTACCGTTAAATGGTTCGATACTGTTTGCGTTCCTGGTCCTTTGTGTGTGGCATCTCTGTCTCTGTCTCTCTCCTTTCTTCTCATCCTCCCTCCTTTTTATTCCTAATGAGCATAAATGTCGTGATACAACATACAGGTCTGGTCTGTTTTCATTCATCACCCCGAGCTCTTGATAGCCCCTTTTACCCTATAAATTCATGCCCATTTTCTTATATTGTTTATCTCACAACTTCCTCTCCTCAATTTTTCTGTTTCTCTCTTGGAATTTTATTTGTTGGGTCCTGGAACTCTTGGTCCTCTTTCTTATCATTCCTCTTGTATTTACCATGTCTTTTTTCTCTGTCCCGTGGCCTTCATTCTATAATTGAAAGCGTTATTTTTCAGTTCTACTCCTGACTTTTTATTTTCAATGTCTGCTATCATAGCTTTAATTTCCCAGAGCTCGAGTCGCTGCGATAATCCTTCTGTGGCCTCCTGTTCTTAGTCCTCTGTTGCAGGACTCTCTTCCACGTCTCTGAGGACAGTAACGGAAGGAGTTAGTGGGTTTTGTTCTGTTTTTTTTCCTTCTGCTCCCTGCCTTGCCTGCATTTCCCCTAGTTTCTTTCTTCTCCACCACCCCATCTCGTCATTTTGCTTTCTGTCTGTCCTGCTCTGGACTCCCCCAAGGTCTGATGATGCTTGCCTCATTGAAAGCTCTGTTTGTGGGGGTGGGGGGAATGGGAACCAACAGCTGGTCCACCCCGTTGGAGGGCTTATGGGCAGAGACTAGACTTTTCATTGGGCACCCTCAAATATCACTGTCTTTGGGTCTTTTCTCTTGGGATGATCAGTTTTACCGTAGAGGAGTCTGGACGTTTCTTCTCACAGTGGCGTTGGGGGTAGGGGGAGTGTTGTAAGTCAGTTGCTAACATTTGGAGAGCTGCCTCTGTGGAGGGGCACATAGACATTGCTTTAATATCCTGGTCTCTGGTCCCTGCTTTCCCCCTGCCCTCTGCAGTGCCCACACCTGGACTCTCTGGTTCCATTTCTCTAGAAACTAAAGCATCAGTCTCCCGTTGGGCTGGGGGTGAAGCTGCCTGGCTGCACGGAGAGAGGATGTGCTGGGGATCCGGATGCTCCAGCAGCCCCTGGTACAGTGCGGAAATCTTGAAAGAGAACTTTCAAGAAACCTGCTGTTTCCACCACACCCACACCCTGCCTTTGGAGGGACCCGAGACCTCTCATTCCTTTGCCTTCCCAGCGCTCCAAGGAGCAGGTCGGCCGCCTCATGGGGCCTCCTCCTCTGCAGACAGTTAGGCCTCAGCTTTCTTTACTCAACTTCATCAGTTACCAACTTTCAGAACTATCTCTTGTCCTCTCCTCTCTCATCCTTTTGGGGTTTCTGACTTTTTTTCACTTTTTAAGTTCATTTGCTCTCATTTCAGTGGTTTCAGGAAGGCATGGATGGAACCATGCATGCTCAGTCTACTGTGTTTAGCTGGAAGCCCTCTGGATCTTTCACCGACCATCATCCCAGTAACGCACTCCAAAAATCTCGGCCCCCAAATCTCTGTATTTCACTGGTATGAACTGAATCCTGGAACTCTTAAAGATTTTATTTTTCCTTTTTCTCCCAAAGCCCCCCAGTACATAGTTGTGTATTTTTAGTTGTGGGTCCTTCTAGTTGTGGTATGTGGGAGGCCACCTCAGTATGGCTTGATGAGCGGTGCCATGTCCGTGCCCAGGATTCGAACTGGCAAAACCCTGGGCCCCTGAAGCAGAGCGCATGAACTTAACCCCTTGGCCACGGGGCAGGCCCCTGAATCCCAGAAATTTTAAAAGGAGCCGTGGACACATAGCAAATGTTTGTTTGGTTAGTTTGGTTTCACAAACATTAATTAATTGCTTGTTATGTGCTATACACTGGAGACATAAAAATGAGTAAGACAAAGTTGCTGCTTTTAGGGGGAAAAAAACAGGGCATAAGAGAATTATTGAGTGTTTGTTGGGGTTTCATGCATTATCTTTTATATTCCTCAAATGAAGCTTTCAGAGAAGTTATGTAAAGTTTAGAGGTATAAGATAAGCTGCCTGAGTTTTCCTCCTGAAAGTGACAGTGGCCTGGAATTTAAGCCCAGGTCTTTGTGACTCCATATTCCGATGTTCACTGCTTCAACCCATTCTGCCTTTTTGGTCCTTTATGACTCTTTCCAGACCTGGAGCTCAAGGCTCTGCTTCCAGAGTTTTATCTCAACATTTAGCCTTCTATTTCTCTGCTCTGCCATTCTCCACTTGTTTTGTTTTTGTCCTCGTGTTTTTGCCTCAGTGTCACAAAATGGCTGCTGCAGCTCCATAAATCATGTTCCTGTCTGTAGTGGGTTGAATAGTGTCCCTGCAAAATTCATGTCCACCTAGAACCTTAGAATGTCATCGTATAGTGTCTTTGCAGATGTAATTAAGGTAAGGATCAGGATGAGATCATACCTGATTAGAGCAGGCCTTAAATGAGCATCATGTCCTTATAAGAGACAGAAAGGGGCACACAGAGACAGAAGAAGGCCATGGGAAGGTGGAAGCAGAGATTGGAGTGATGATGCCACAAGCCAAGGAATGTCAGGAGCCACCAGAAGCTGGAAGAGGCAAGGAGGGATTTTTTCCTGGAGCCCTTGGAAGGAATGTGTCCCTGCTGACATCTTGACTTTAGCCTTCTGGCCTCCAGACCGTGAAAAACTGTGTTTCAGTTGTTTTGAGCCACCAAGTTTGTAACTTGTTGTGACAGCCCTTAGAAACAAATACACCATCCGAGGCTGGAAGGAGATGGGAGGTCAGCACCAGCTGCATCTGCCCTTTTATCAGGAAAGCAAAACATTTCCCAGAAGCACCTCAGCAGACCTCCTGTAACGTCTCCTTGGTCAGAATATGTAACACGACCAATCCTAGCTGCAAGGGAGTCTGGGAAAACAAGAGTGGAATTTCCCTTTTCCAAATGTGGCAGTTCTGAGTTTTGATGACGCCCTACATGCTCTGGTTATAAAAGTGACAGCACACACCAGGAAGCCGGCTTATTGCTTCCCAAAGCCCGGAGACCAGGGAATGTCTTCTGCCATCTCTGCGTCCCCTCTTCTTACAACCTCCTTTCTTCTCATTCCCTCCCACTTCTCCAGCTGCCTCCATCCCATATGTAACAAACGAATGTCGAGAATGTTCACTTAGGTAATAACAATCTCACCCAGCACATGGCTTGTGTTCTATAAAAGTATACAGGAAGGAGGCTTAGAAAGGTAAGATTAGATATAAAAACTGGCAGTTGGAAAAGGCTCACTGAAGGCTGAGAAATAACGATATTTAAGACTTGAATGAACAGCCACGGGTCTCAGATTAGTAAGTGCTGCTCTCGGAAGCTGGGTCACGATTTGGACCAATACTTCTCGTTCTTGAATGTGCGTTAAAGAATCACCCAGAGGGTTTACCAAATGCAGATTCTCAGATCCCCTCCCCGTTCCTGCTCACTGGGTGGGTCTGGGACAGGGCCTGGGAATCTGCATTTTAACAACCCACCCCCCCCACCACCACCACCACCACCAAGGTGATCCATCCGCTTCCCATTTGTGACCAGATTCCTGACATTCTTCTGGGCCCTTAGGTTCTGAGTTTCTGCAAGAGCTGCCTGAATTGATTTTCAGATACTTTTTGAAAGAAGTAGGATAAAACTCTCTATTCCTTGATTTTTTATAGCAATTTTGGCATAACAGGCCTTCAGTCTCCAAGGAACTTTCCACAAAGGGGCCTCCTGAAGTGTTCTGGGACTGCCTCGGGGCTGGAGGCACACCAGGCCGGAAGCAGTGCTGCTTGCTGTTGTGGATGGGTGGGAGGAACCCCGGCATTTTGTGGTCTGTTACAGGGTTCCTGGAACCCCTGGGGGCAGGCACACACATTGGCACAGCCACCTGCTGGAACAAAGGGACCGGAGCTTTCTCAGAGGGTACCTGTACCTGCTTTCCAGTGCACGGTCCCAGGGGAGTGGGGGACGGTCTGCTTAGAGAGGGAGCTGGGATGCTGTCATCTTTTAATGTTCCAGCAGGGGTGGTTTCTCTGCCTCGCCATGCCCAGACCTGAGTAATGTTCCCTTGTTGTTGTGTGACTTCCTCCATCTCCCCAGCACCCTCTGTTATAGTCGATCTCTCCCTACATATCACACATACATTCTCACAGATGCATCTTCCTCCCTCTCTGTGACCACCTCCTAAATTTTCTCTTATATAAATAAAGCACTAAAGATTAAGCGCTTGGAACAGCGCTGTGCAGAGGAGGATGGAGACGAGCGCCGGCCATTATTTACCGTCTTAAATCACCTGGGGAACCCCTCTTGCTGACCTCACTCGCACACACGTCCTCCTGGCAGCACCCCCTCACCCCCGTGTGTCTGCCTCCCTCACCCACCCTCTCCCCCTCTGCCATTCCCAGCTCTGCAGGGTCTGGCCCTATTTTATTGCCAGCCCATTTCCCGGCTACACAAAGGGGTCCTTTGTAACAGCTCCTTCCAGATGTTGAGTATTTGGAAAACATTCCAATCAGAAGGTGTTTGTCCTCTAGATGCCCTCAGAAGAGGAAGGAGTCCAGGACACGGGTTCAGGAGCGGCAGTCCCAGGTCTCAGAGTGGGGACTCCCTGAGGGAACGGGAAAATCATGGGGGATTTGTGGTATCGTTTCCCACCCTCGTCAAGTTGGTCCCAATAGGTTCACTCGCCACTTAACCAATGTGCAGCAGAGGGTCGCAGCCCCGCCGGTCTCCCATGTGTGTACGCGCCTTCCAGGTGACTGCACTTGGTCTCATTCCCATCCAGTCTGATCCGACAGTTGATGACGGGCCCAAGGTACCGTGGACTGAACTGTGCCCCATAACATCCATATGTTGAAACCCCAACCCCCAGTGTGACTGCGTTCAGAGATAGGCTTCCAGGGAGGTCATTAACATTCATGAGGTCCTAAGGGTGGTGTCCTAATTGGGTAAGATTGCGGCTTTACGAGGAGAGGCCCAGAGAGCTGCTCTCTCGCCATCATGTGAGGACACAGTGGGAAGGTGGCCACCTGCAAGCCGGGAGGAGAGCTCTTACGAGGAGTTGACCATCTGGCACTCTGATCTCGGGCTCCCAGCCTCCAGAACTGTGAGGAATAAATGTCTGTTTTGTAAGGCACCCGCTCTGTAGCATGTTGTTACAGTAGCCTGAACTGATAAGACACAAGGCAAGAATTGGGATTCACACTCAAGAAAAACCGTAGCTTCAAGAAGATGGGTGATTTTTAAATGGTGGACACACAACCAGAGCCTGATGTTCTGATTCCAAATCCAACGCCCTTTCATTACAACATGCCTCCTCTTTATCATTTCTTCAAGAAAAAAAATAACTTACCACCCCTTTTGGGGGTTCACCTGCAAGGTGGTAACTGGGTAACCTGTGACGGCACCTCCTGGCCCTTGTTCACCTTCCCAGTGATTCCTGGGAAGTCAGGAAGCCTATTCATAAACAGAGAAATTGAGGCCCAGAGAGGCTGGAGAGCCTGCCCCAGGTCACACAGCAAGTGAGTCAGAGGCTAGGGCAGGATGGGAATCTGGTTCCAGCAGGTCAGCACAGGGCCCTTTTCTAAAGGCTCAAAGTTGCAGAAGGGCGTGAGGCTCAGTGCTGAGGTTCAGCTATTCCCAGCCAAGCCCAACCAATGATCAGGTCATGTGGAGGCTGCACTGGGCATCCTCCTCTGGGCCTCTTGGGAACTCTACCTGGTTATAGGGTACCCCTCTGTGTCCCTGGGCCAGCCCCTCTGTGTCAATGGATCAGCCCCTCTGTGTCCATGGGCCAGCCCCTCTGTGTCCATGGGCCAGCCCCTCTGTGTCCCTGGGTCAGCACCTCTGTGTCCCTGGGACAGGCCCTCTGTGTCCCTGGGTCAGCACCTCTGTGTCCCTGGGTCAGCCTCCATTTCCTCTGTGCAGCCCCTGCTCCAGCCTGGCCTGAGTACTCCATGTTCTTCACCAGCAGTTGCTGCCCTTAACCTCTCTGGGCCTCAGTTTCTCTCTTTACAAAGTACCCATTCTCCTCCAGCGGGCCTGTTACGAAGACCAGGGAGGGAGGACCTCAGGACAGAGAAGGGTGTGGAAGGCGGCGGGCAGTAGGAGACAGCTGCTTGGAGAGAGGCACGTGAAATCGTGGTTCTTCCACTGACTGTGTGACCACTGAGAAGTTGCTTTTCACTTCTGTAGAGTGGGGAGGGTCAATAATAATGCCTAGTGGGGGGTTGTTGGGAGGACCTCATTTAAGGCTCAAAATAGGGTGCCCAAACCAGCCCAGCTTGCCCAGAGCTGAGGTATCTCCTGGGACGTGAGCTTTTCAGTGCTGAAATCAGGAGACTCCCAGGCACAGTGGGATGAGTTGGTTTCCCTGCCTTTAAAACAATCCCTTAAGGAAGAAGTTACCCTAAGTTTCTGAGGCAAGAACTAAACACCGGAAGTTACAGAGGGCGTATTATAGCTTAGATTATTGTTCCGTTTGAATACGCCCTCCACCCCCTTCCCGCTAGCCCCACATCATGGATGTTGGCCTTGGCTGTGTCACTTGCTTTGGTCGATGGCATGTTAGTGACCATGCCAGGCTTTGAGGTTTGGCTTGGTTTGGGCTCCTGTGGTCCACCTCAAGAGGAGCGTGTCCCAGGCCTCTACTGTCTTGGCTCCAGAAAAAACACAAGTGGAGTGGATCTGAACCCAGCTCTGGTAGATTGTGTTAATAATGAACTCTCTGCCCTACCCCGCTGAATGAATCATGCCACCCCGAATCCATTCCCCTTCGCAATGTGAAGTTGCCATTTGTGTCATTGAGAGGGGGAGCCTATTTATTACACTGCTCCTCCTTGAACCTGGGCTGGCCACCTTGTGACTTGCTTTGACCAATAGGATGTGGCCCAAGTGATGTGTGTGGGTTTCAGAGCCTAGCCCTTAAGAGACCTGGCGTATTGAACTCTTACTCTTTTGGAACACTGAGCCCGCTATATTGGGAAAAAGTCAATCTAGGTTACTGGAGATTGAGGGGCCACATAAAAGGGAACCAGGATCCCCAGTGGAGAGCCGGCACCAACCACTGGACACATGAGTGAGGCCAGCTTGGACCCCAGCCACGTGAGTGAGCTCAGGCAAGATCAGCAGAAGATCTGCCTAGCCAACCCAGAGAACCATGAAAAAGAAAGAAATGGTCGTTTTAACCACTAAGTTTTGGGGTGGTTTATTATGCAGCAATAGATAACTGATGTCAACTCATAGCCTGGGACCCAAGCTCAGCCGACAGGCCTCAAGCCAAATTGCCCAGTTGAGTCTATCCCAACTTGGCAGAACCCCAGTCAACCTGCAGGCCTGCAAATGTGGGAATAAATGCCTCTCGTTGTAAGACATCGAGTGTTCCAGTGGTTGGTTTGTAACACAATTGTGCCAAAAACTGACTAAAACAGGGAGATTCAAACCCACGAGAGGCTGGCTCCAAAGCCCATTCTTAACCACGTTGTGATACTGTGCTCTTGTCCCCCAGGCCATGAAACATCCAAGAAATATTGATCCTGGTGCCCAACGACATCCCCAGGCTGCCCAGACGTGCCCAGAAACCCTTTGTCCAACCTGGGTCCCATTTTATGGTGCTCATTGTAGAGACCCTTCCACATGGTTAGAAAGAAGAAAGGAGTGTAAACAAAATATCTGTAAATGTAAATTAAAACAGCACCGATGGTACCCAGGAGGGCTGAAGTAGAGAGAATCGTAAACAGTCGGAGGAATCGAGAAGAAAATATAGGAGAATAGGTTCCTCACTTCAAGGTAAGGAAGTTGCAGACGAGGCGTGACGTAATAACCGTTTTGAGGAAGTTCAAAAACAAAACTAAGCAACACGCTGTCTAGAGACCCACCTGTGTGTGGTAAAACCACAATGGAAATAAAAGGAATAATAATAAAAAAAGAACACCGGTGGTCTGGGTCGTGTTCTAGGTCTGAAGGTGGGTGATGGATTCCAAGTATTCGTGTTCCTGTTGCACAGAAGGGTGACAGTGCCCAGGAAGCCACACAATGGGATGCACAGGCACGTGGACTCTGTCTGGGTTTGAATCCTGGTTTGCCACTCACTGGGGCCTTGGACAAGTGACTTAACCTCTTTCTGCCTCAGTTTCCCCATCTGTAAAGTAGAGACTGATGACAACAGTCCCTGCATCAGGGAGTTCTGAGGAGGAAGTGCGGAAGTCAGGGCCCCACACCCAAGTGCAATTAGTGACGGTTAAGTAAACGAACCACATACAGTACTTTGTGTATATTGACCGTTCTACAATATATTGGGCTGAGCTGGAGAGGATATTAATTTGTGCTCATTCGTCAACTCAGCAGCGCTTAAGCATCTGCTCTGAACCAGGCACGGGGGCTTATTTGACGGCTCAGCGGCAATAAGCTGGTGAGTTATGTGGCCCAACGCTATTTTCTGATTCACAAAGAAAGAGTTTCAATGCAGCCAGTGTTGCTATAAACCTGCGCTTTCACTGAGGTATCATGGAGGGGAGGCTGGGAGAGGCTTCCTGGAGGAAGAGAGTCTCGCTCAGCTGCTTCGAGCCCCTCTCCTCGGGGGCGGGGGCGTGGGACGGAATGTGGTCCCCCGCTGGTCTGCGATGACTGATGACCGTGGGCTCCACCTCAGCCTTGAATGGGAGCGATTGTCGTGTGCATGGGGAGGAGCTGGCCGTGGAGTTCAATAATTAATTTGCCACAATTAAACCAGAGACTTCTGTCTCCAGCAGCAGATAAGCAGGCCGAGAGCTAACAAGAGCAGGGAGGGGCGGCTTTGACAAACCGTTGTGAAGGGCAGGCGGGGCTGATTGAGTGTCGATAGTGGCCCGTCCTTGCTTTATTGTGGCAATAACATTGTCATTAGGCATCTGGGGGATCTGGAAAGGCAGGCGTCAGCTGGGGAAGAAACCCCAGCCAGGCTTTTTTCACAGTCTGCTGGGCCACCAAGGAAGGCTTTGGGGTCCCCGATTTGGGGCTGGTGACCAGTTCACCCTGTTCCTTCCTGTCTGGGTCTGGGAACAGCGGCAGTGTTCAGGTGTGACATCTCCACCGAGAGGCACCTGAAGTCAAGAGAGGACTCTCATGTGGAGATGATGATCAGCCCTGGGGGAATGGCTCCCCTGGGAAGGAGGGGAGGGGGCAGGCAGCATTAGGTTAGACTCCAAGGAGAACTTCCTCCTGCAGCAGTGATAGTCAGAACAGGTGACGTCCACCGAGTGCGTGCTGTGCGCCCAACTCTAGGTGATTTACATGAATTCACTAATTCCTGTAACCACCACATAGCTACTTTTATTATCCCTTTATAGAAATGAGGACACTGGGTCCCACAGAAGTTAAATACCTTGCCCAAAGTCATGTAGCTCCAAAGTAGCAGAGACAGGAATTGACCTCAGCCAGCCTCTTCTCGGAGCCTCTAGGCTCCAGCCATCCCACCTCCCCGAAGGTGCCCATCAATCCGAGATGTTTCAGGACAGTCTTATCTCTGCAGTCTTCCTTGGTCCTCTTGTTCTGGCGTTAGTCACCTGCTATGGCCACACACACGCTCATCGCCCACAGGCACACACAGCATACACACATGCACACACATCACATGCATGCACACACAGCACGCAGACACCACGCTCATGCACATACATATCACACACCATACATGTGCCACATGCACACCCATCACACACATGCGCATAATACCACATACATGCACGCATCACACTTGTATTATACACATGCACACATCACACGCACACATATACAGGTCACTCACCCCCACACCTTTGAGGACCCTTCAGCAGACTCACTGATGGACAGCTGTAGGTTCTCTACTCAGGGCAGCTGAAGGACGACCGTGGGCCTTCCGGGAGAACGCCGAGGATTGTGCTAGCCCCACCAACACTTGCTGCCACAGCCACATTGGAAAACAAGTCTCATCCTGGCCCTTGAAGTTGTCCACCTTTGCTGCACATGGCCACGGTAATTGGGCCATGCTTCGTCTTTGCAGGAGGTCCTTCTGGGGGTACTTAAATTCCTGAAAGAGCTCATTAAACTTTGCAGTGGTCTTCAGATGGTGACTGGGGACCGTCTCTGCCCACACTGACTTTATTAAATTGAGGCCCAGTGAGGGTGAGAATCTTGTGTAAGATGGTTCAGCTAGTGAGTAACAAATTCAGTAGGGAGAGGTCAAGACCCAAAATGCAACCCCGCAACCAGCCCCAGCTCTGCCAAGTTGGGCAGAGGTTCTAAGACAATGTGATAGGTGTCCACCTCCCTGCCCCCTTGGTCTGAAATGACTTGGCCAGTCTGTGAGATGAGCAGGCCATGACTAGGGAATGCTGGTTTCGTTGATGCATCCCCTCCTCCTTCGTGGGGGCGTGGTTGCTCCATGCTTTTGTTCCCAGAGTTAGTCCGAAGGAGATCAATGCACCCCTGTGCGTGAGGCTCTCGGAGTTTCCTCCCTCCCTCATTCTGGAAGAATGGGTGGATTTATGGAACAGTTATGGCCTGAGGGACCGACTGATGCCATCTGCAAAATTGGAAGCAGCCTGGGCTGGGGATTGGATTCTGAGACACAGATCTCCCGCAGGATTTCTCGGCCTCAGCGCAGTGACATCGGGGCTGGATCATTCTGTGTTGTCGGGGGCTGTCCTTTGCATTGTAGGGTGCACAGCAGCATCTTGGCCTCTACCCACTAAATGCCAGTACCACCCCCACCCCGAGTTGTGACATTCAAAAATGTCTCCAGACACTGCCCGATGCCCCCTGGGGGAGGGAGGAGAGGTCATGCCCCTGGGAGAGAACCACTGGTGTAGATATTTTAAAATTTGGAGGTACGACTGTCTTCATGTCAACAGTTGTCCTGCCTCTTATTCCATTTGCCTTCTCCATCCATCCCCACCCTTCTCATCTGTTCAGTGGGAGCTGTGATGACTGGATTAAACCATTTGCTTTGGGAGTCAGTAGGGAGGTAAAACTCAAGGCCTATCTCACAGCGCCTCGACCACTAGCGAATGAGGTGATAATTTCAAGCAGCAAGCCACACTGTGGAGGGTTGGGGCATGGGAACTGGAGAAATGGGGCTTTCTCTCCTTTCCCCTTTAAAGTCCTCGTTCTCTGCAAGGTCTGGGAATGGCCGACCGAGACTCGAGTCCACTCTGCCGAGTCCACTCTGCCGGCAAGGACAAGCAAGCAGCACAAACGCCCCTCTGTGCTTTCTCCAAAGAGAGTCTTCCTTCCTCCACCCTCCTCCCCCTCCCCTTTTAGAAACTCTTATTTTTTCCCCATCCTCCACTTGCCCAGCCGCCCTTCCCCCACTCCCCTCCCCTGGTCCTGGTACACCTGACTTATTTATTTATTTACGGCCGGAGTATTTGAGCCGAGGGTTAGTTCAGGTCTATTAAGTTTGCTCCTTTTCCTGCCTGGGAACGCGGGTAATGAGTAACCATAGCGTGCTACAGGCAGCTGTCTCGGACAAACCCAGAGACGCCGTGGGAGCTGCATAAGGGAGCGTTTGTTCTGTCCCTTCTCAATAGTTCCTTGTGCGGGAGGCAGGGTGATGGGAGGGAGGGAGGGCGAGAGAGAAGGAGGGAGAGAGGAAGAAAGACACAGACACTCAATCACTGCACTTTTGACAATTTCTCTCTTCTCTCGTTCCCCGTCCTCCCCCCACCTACACCCGTCATCCTGCACTTAAGACTTTCAGACTCTTCTCACTGACTCCATGAACCTGGGGACAGGCTCATCCAAAAGTTGTGGGGTACTTTTTGGTGAGTTGTAGATGACATGAAGCCTGAGGGCTGATTTTTAACATGGGGATGATTTAGGTGCCTTGGGTCTCCCTCACTGTGCAGATGAACACAACGCCTATTGTCCTCTAGTTCATTTAATGATCCAATAAATCTCTAGATATCTATTCCCAGCCTTATATGCCTGGATGTGCTATAAAGCCACCCTTCGCCACCCGGCTCTGTGCCCCCAGAGCTGCCCTATCTGGATTGCACCAACAGGCTCTCTTGGCCTCTGGATTCCAGCTGGGTTCAGCCAGCAACGGGCAAGAGATTGGAGGGTGGGAAGAAAGCAGCCACAGCTCCTGGCAGGTGGTTCTCCCAACGTAGCTGCCCTCTCTAGATTCTGGAAACAACTGCTCCCCTTGTCTCTCCTGACTTAGTGGGGGTCAAGCCTCGCCACTGTGGCTGACTCTGAGGCCCTGAACTCTCCCTTGTGGGTTTCCACGGACCCTACCCACCCCCTTGTATGTAGTGCTTGTCTCAGACTTGCTTCAGTGCCCCAAGTTGGATGGGGCATCTGGATTCTATTGGGATCCTGAGTAATACAAAAACTGAAGAGTCAAAGGACACACAGAACGTAGCCTGTCTCTCTCTCATGCATGATATTTCTGATCAACAGAGGCCTTCTAAGAAGTGGACAAATATTCATTACAACTGAGAAAACCTTTATAAAATGAAACAATTGGCAAATTTTCTAGGTTCCATCCATCATTCTGAACAATAATGTGGTTCTCCATCTTTTGCTTTTTGACACTTTTGGAGTCTTCTCTGTGATACTTTGTCTGCTACTGACTTCCCCAGGGGACTTCAAAGCATCCGCTTAACACCAAGGTGAGTTGCTGTTCCAAGTAGAAGCCATGCCTTTCGAGAAGCTTCTCCTCTTTCCCAAGGTGCTGATAGAGATGGACTCTTTGCAATGGTGGGCCAGCTATAAATGGAGCCAGCATTACCTAAGCAGAAGGGAATTCTAAGCAGGAGAATTTGCCTTTTGTTCAAGTTTATTGAGACGTCTTCCAAAACTTCAGATTTTTAACTGGAGGGTAGTCTATAAGAATCAATCTATCTTTTTTAAAATTTTTGTTTTTTTTTTTTTTTTGAGGAAGATTAGCCCTGAGATAACATCTGCTGCCAATCCTCCTCTTTTTGCTGAGGAAGACTGGCCCTGAGCTAACATCCATGCCCATCTTCCTCTACTTTATATGTGGGACGCCTGCCACAGTATGACTTTTTGAGCAGTGCGAACTGGTGAACCCCGGGCCACCGAACCGGAACATGTGAACTTAACCGCTGTGCCACTGGGTCGGCCCCAGAATCAATCTATCCTAAAATGCATGCATACACATCATGCTGTGATTGCTTTCCCATCCCAGAAGCACTGTGCCTCTCTTTTTCCCTCTCTCTTAGCACATGGTTTGGGAGTTGCACGTTTAGTTGCAAATGATAGACACCCAAATGGCAGTAGCATGGACCAAAAGAAGAATATATTGGAAGGATGTGGGGGCAAAAATTAAACCCAAACAAAAGAATGAATATCAAGAGAAGTATGGAAAGAATATAGTCCATCTTCAGAATACATGTGGAACTGTTCTCTGCACATTAGCTTTCTTCTCTCTTGATGCAGGTCGGCTTTCTTCAGGTAGAGAGAAGTTGTTCTCAAAGGAAAGGAGGGTACTAGGCAAGTTAATGTTCATTATAGTCATTGTTAAATAACAATTATTTTTACAAACAAAGTAATCAGCATCAAGAGACTTTACTAGGCTCAACAAACACCATTTGACATATTCACAATTTAATAGAAGCTATCAATTAAGCAAATAAATTGCGTAATTGCAGTGTCAATGTAGGAATAACTTGTTATTTTCTGATTGCTGATGGATGCGCCTTAGTTATTTGATGGGTGGTGAGGCTGTGTGATAATGGACCATAAATGAGATACACAGGTTCAAGTCCAAGCTTATGTGACCTTGGGCAAGTCACTCAACATGCCTGACCTTGTTTCCTTATCTACAAAAATGAGAATAACAGTAATTGCACCTCAAAGTGTTGACATGAAACTTGAATGATATCATGTTTGTAAAAGGATGTTGCAAGCCTCTTAGAGTTTAAGATCCAAGAGAGAAGAAAATAATACTTAAATCCCAACACTGCCTCGGGTTTCTGTGGGCCCTTTGCCCCTCAATGGTGTTCAAAGTCATCCTGCCAAATAAAGAGGGATAGGAAAAATTCTACCCATGTTTGAGATGAAGTAAACAGATCCAGAAATGTTGAGTGACTTCTCCGAGATCATAGAGGAGAGTCAGTATGAGAGTGGGCTAGGTGTCCAGACTTCAGCTTGGTGCAGTCAAGACGCCTGGTTGTTATCAAGGATGCCTTCTGTGCTAGCGACACAAACCCCGACACAACCCGTGAGTTTAAACAGGCAGGACATGTACTGTTTCACATAGTGAGAAGTCCAGAGGCAGGATGGGCTCCGGGACGAGTCGATTCAATGGGTCAACGATGTCATCAGGGACCCAGCTTCTTTCATTTTAGCTCTCCCAGCCCAGAGCTGCCTTCATCCTGAGCCTAGCCATTGGCGTGGTTGTAAGATGGCCGACACTGGCAATTGAGGCTACATGCTTCCTTGTTCACAAAGGAAAAAAGAGAGAGAAAAACCTCTCTCCCAAGCATGGAATATGTTTTTACGATCCCAAAACTTAGTGGCTCAAAACCACAAATAGTGATTGTATTACATCTCAGAGATTTGTGGGTCAGAATCTGGACAAAGTTCAGCTGAATAGTTCTTCTGTCTCATGTGACATCAGTGGGAGCCACTCAGTGGTGTTCAGCTGGTGGATGGCTAGTTTGGGGGTTCTTAGGTAGCTTCCCTCACATCTCTGACACCTTGCTGGAGATGGCTCAGCTGGGATGGTTGATCCGAGCACCTACAGGTGACCACTCCAAAATGGTGCTCTCAGATCCCTCAGAAACTGGCTCAAGGATCCCAGAGAGGGTGTTCCAAGAAGCTGAACTCCTCCTTACGTTTTAGCTTCAGGAGTCTGGAAATGTTACTTCTGGCACATTTTCTTGGTAAAACAAGTCATAAACCTCCAGATTCAAAGAGAAAGGAATTAGACTCCACCTCTCAATGAGAGGAGGAGCAAAGAATTTCTGGACATCTTTGTGTGTTCTTTGGTCTGACTGGGCCAATTTATGTCACGGTCATCAATCCCTTTTCCCCAAAGAGGTAACAGTTGCCAGGGGAAAGCCCAGCGCTGAGGGACTTGGACTAATTAGGATGCCCCTCTGGAGTTGGGCATGAGGTGGGTCCTGGACAAAATCAGAACTCCACTGGGAAGGAGAAAGAGGGCATTGTGGACAACCAGCAGTACCAACAGAGAGTAGCCTCTGTCCCCACCTCTAATCTCACCTAAACTCTGATATCAACAAACTCTACCTACACACTCATTTCTGGAATCATTCAACCATCTGAGGAGAGACTATTAAAGGGTGCAAGAAACAGAGTATTGGAAGAGGGAAATAAGTTCATGTCTGAATACCTACTTTTGCATTTCTAAGAAGCTTACGAGGAGAAACATGGAAAACGTCATATTATCCAAGCCATCTTGGCAAATTTGATGAAGTATTTCCTAGCCTTAAAGGAGGCTCTCCTGACAGTTTTGTGGATAGTGCAGGGGGCATCAGGGCTCTCAACACGTAAAGGGCTGGGGCTACTGCTGGCGACAAAGCCTCCTTCCTGTCCTGCCTTCCAGGCTTGTCACTGCCTGGCATCTTAATCTTGGTTAGCTTCTTGTCTATCATGCCCTGTTCCAGTCCTCTTGCTTCTCCTTGTCTTGGCAGTGGCTCCCCGGATGAGTAAGGGAGTGGCTGCCTTCTTTGGACTCCTTTGCACTTGGTTTGGGTTGGTTCCAGAACACTGAGCCTGGGCTGCCTCACCGTCTTCTTTTATGTACATCCCATCTCCCAGGAGACCAAGACCTCCTTGTGTATTTCCCCTTTGGCCATTATTCTGTACTCCTTTCATTCTTCTCTCCTTCTTTGCTCTTTCTACATCCTTTCCTCCATTCTTCTTTCTTTTACTTCCTTCCTCCTTTCTTTCTTTTCTCAATTTCTTCACTGATTAATAACAATAGCTAATATTTATTGAACACACACTTTGTTCCAGACACCATGCTAATTGTTTTACGTTCATTGTCTTATTTATTCCTTACGCTCACATGCACACACACACGCACGCAACAAAAACATGAAGTATATTTTGTTACTGTACCCATTTTAACAGGTAAGGATACTGACTTACAAAGGACAGAGCTGAAATTCAGACTCAGGTGAGTTGCATGCATATTCCAGAACCCACATTCTTAGCCACTGTATTATATTACCTTTTCACACTGTCTAATTCAAAACACGCATACACACATACCTCTTTGGTATGGATTTCAATAAAAACACAGGTTGTTAAAATAACAAAAAAAAAAGTGGGTCCACGCCTTATTCATTCAATTATTTCAACAAATCTGTGTTGTTTTCTCTGGGACAGGCACAGTGCTAAGTATGTAGGATCCATTAGAGAAATGTGCTCCCATAGGCAGTAAATAGTATGTGTGCTAAATTATTAAAGTGTAAAGTCTATTGCAAGTTGGTAAGTGCTATGGAAAAAGAAAAGCAGAGCACTTTTGATGTCATCCCACTTGTTTATTTTTGTTTTTGTTGCCTGTGCTGTTGAGGTCATGTCCGTGAAATCATCGCCAAGCCCAATGTCATGAAACTTTTCTCCTATGTTTTCTTCCAGGAGTTTTACAGTTTCAGGTGTTATATTTAAACCTTTAATTCATTTTGAGTTGATTTTTTTGCATAGGGTAAGATGAGAATCCAGTTTTATTCTTTGGCATGTGGATGTCCATTTTTCCCAAACCATTTGTTAAAGAGACTATCCTTGGGGCTGGCCCCATGGCCGAGTGGTTAAGTTTGTGCGCTCTGCTTCGGTGGCCCAGGGTTTTGACAGTTCAGATCCTGGGCTCAAACCTAGCCATGCTGAGGTGGTGTCCCACACGCCACAACTAGAAGGATCCACAACTGAAAATATACAACTAGGTACTGGGGGCTTTGGGGAGAAAAAGGAAAAATAAAATCTTAAAAAAAAGAAGAGAGACAATCCTTTCCTCATTGTGTATTCTTGGCACCCTTGTTGAAGACCAGTTGATCTCACATGCATGGGTTTACTTCTGGTTTTCTATTCTGTTCCATTGGTCTATATTTCTGTCTTTATGTCAGTATCACACTGTTTTGGTTACTGTAGCTCCCTAATACATTTTAAAATCGGAAAGTGTGATGCCTCCAGCTTCGTTCTTCTTTCTCAAGATTGATTTGGCTATCCATGGTCTTTTGTGGGCAGATGAAAGGATAAAGAAATTGTGGTATATACATACAGAAGGATATTGTTAAGCCTTAAAAAGAGGAGTTCTGCAATATGCGACGATACCGATAAACTTTGAGGACGTTACTAAGTGAAATAAACTAGTCACAGAAAGACAAATGTTGCATGAGTCCACTTATAAGAGGTATCTAAAATAGTCTAATTCATAGACTCAAAGAGCGGAATTGTCATTGCCAAGGGCTAGGGGAAGGGGAGATGGGGAGTTCCTAACCAGTGGGCATAGAATTTCAGTTAAGCAAGATAAGTTCTAGAGAGCCTCTGTACACGTTGGACCTGCAGTCAACAATATGGATTGTACACTCGCCAATTTTGAAGAAGGTAAATCTCATGGCAAGTGTTATTACCATAATAAAATAAAATGAAAATAAAAAGAAAGCAAGCAAAGGATAGTGGGATGGAGAGATGCCCACTGCTGGCGGGGCGCCATGGCAGTTTGGTTACAATTTTAAACAGGGGCTCAGAGCTCTTTAAAATGGGGACATTTGAGCAAAGATTGAAGGAGGTGGAATCTGCTTCTTTCCTCTTTGTATATTTCTACTGCCCAGTTTAGTACTCCATTAAATTAGCATTTAGGTATGAAATAAATATTATTTAATATGGTATTACCTGTTATTTCTGACTTCTAACTTGTGGCCATTAAATGAAATATAAACCCTCCAAGGACACAAAGAGAGAGTCTGTCATGCTTCAGCTGCTCCAGATTACCTGGGTTGAACCAAGTCAAGTCACAGATTTTAGAACAGGAAAGACTGTTGCCCCACGCTTTCATTTTATACGTGAATTTTGAATGCCTGGCCAAAAACCACATGGTGAACTAGAAATGCAACAAGTGATTAATACGAAATCAAGTGCATATATGGAAGTGCACCTCA
The DNA here is from genome assembly GCF_021613505.1 of Equus quagga. Lineage (NCBI taxonomy): Eukaryota > Metazoa > Chordata > Mammalia > Perissodactyla > Equidae > Equus > Equus quagga. The sequence continues at coordinate 107,663,303 of NC_060277.1, read as the reverse complement.
ACAGAGGCACTCAAATGGCCAGGAATGGAGGGCAGACCGTAACTTGTTGTTCCTGGCTTGTGTTAGAAATTTCTAGATCTCACAATTTGCCATTAAATGTTATATTCGAATTGCTTTAAATGTTTTCAATGATACCAATTTTATTTCATTGCCACTTTAGGTAACATTGAAATTACAGTGTTTTCCAAATATGACTTTGTTCTCAAGGCTGAGTCGGAATGCCAGAGCGCAATCATGCCATCACTCAGAGAATGTTCTCGTTACACAGGGGCGCCTTGTGCTTCCTTTCTACCTTCCGTTCTTTATCTCCCTCAGCCCCTGGCCATCACTAATCTACTTTCTGTCTCTGTGGATTTGCCTATTCTGGACTTTTCATATAAATGGAATCACACAATAAGTGGCCTTTTGTGTCTGGCTTCCTTACTTAGCATGATGTTTTCAAGGTTCCTCTATGTTGCAGCATGTGTCAACACTTCGTTCCTTTCTATTCCTGAATAATATTCCATTGGATGGACATACCACATTTTATTACCCATTCATCAGTTGATGGACATTCAGGACGTTTCTATTTTTGACTGTTACGAATAATGCTATTATGAATATTGGTGTACAAGTTTTTGTGTGGACATATGTTTTCAATTCTTGAGTATACAGCTAGGAGTGGAGTTGCTGGACCATATGGTAATGCTATGTTTAATCATTTGAGGATTGCCAGATCGTTTTCCAAAGTCACTAGATCATTTTATATCACCACCAGAAGTATATGAGGGTTCCAATTTCTCCAGATCCTCACAACACTTGTTATTATCGTGTCATCTTTAAACAGAGATGGTTTGGCTACTTCTTTTCCAATCTGGATGCCTTTACTTAATTTTCTTGCCTAATTGCTGTGGCTAGAACCCCCAGCACAAGGTTGAGTAGAAGTGGTGACAGTGGACATCCTCGTCCTGTTCCTGACTAGAAAGCATCCAGTCTTTCACTACTAAGTATGATGATAGCTGCGGGATTTTTGTAGATATCCTCCATCAGGTTAGTCCCCTTCCATTCCTCATTTGTTGAGTGTTTTTGTTATGAAAAGCTTCTGGATTTTGCCGAATGCTTTTTCTGTGCCAATTGAGATTATCACATGGTTTTTGTCCTTTATTCAATTAATACAGTGTATTACCTTGATTGATTTTCTTGCATTAAATCAACTTTGCATTCTTGCAATTAATCCCACTTGGTCTTGGTGAGTGATCTTTTTATATGTTGCTGGATTTGGTTTGCTAGCATGTTCTTGAGGATTTTTACATCTATATTCATAAGGGATATTGGTCTGTAATTTCCTTGTGATATCTCTGTCTTGTTTTGGTAACAGGATAATACTGGGTATTACTGGGTATCAGGGTAATTCTGGCCTCGTAGAATGAGCTGGGAAGCGATCCCTCCTCTTCTGTTTTTGGAAGAGTTTGTGAAGGATTGGTGTTAATTCTCATGTAAATATTTGGTAGCATTCATCTATGAAGCCATCTAGGCCAGGCTTTTCTTTATGTGAGGTTTTAAAAAATTATTATTACTAATCCAATCTCTTTGCTTGTTATAGGTCTATTTAGATACCCTGTTTCTTCTTGGCTCAGATAATGTTTGAAAATAGGTAGGTTAAAGGTCAAGTTGTCAAAATAATTAAAGAGTTGCTCTTTCCATTTGAAATGACTGCTGTGACAGTGTTGAACTTTCAGTTGGTTTTGAGTGGTAAACCCATAGAATGAGACCCTCCCTGCTCTTCCAGGCCTGACTCTGCTGCCCATCACCTGTGCGAGACGCGGGAGGTATGGGAAGATCACGCTGCATCTCTGAGTGCCAGTTTCCTCATCTGCAAAATCGGTTTATCCACGTCTCCCTCAAAGGGTGTTGAGGAGTCAGGTGAGATGTCCGACACATGCCCGGTGAATAACAGACCTTTAACATTGATTACCTGATGCTCTCTCAATAGCCGATAAGCCCCTACCACAGGCTGGGCACTCTTCTAAGAGATACAGAGGAGAGCAACACCAAGACCTCTGCTGGTTACAGCCTAATGGGAGAGAGACCAAAATAAAGAAACATATGGAAGGGTTTCAGGAGGTCCCTGCCTGATTTGAAACCACTGAGAGATGGACGCAGGAATCACACAGTAGAGCACCGATGTTGGATTAATAATGAACAGAGCTGGGTTGGAGGGCCTGTCTGGCTTGTGAGCAGGTGGGCTCACCTGAGGACGCTGTTCCCCTTCCAGTCTAGTCCTTGGGACAGTCCTCCGAGAGGCTGTTTGGATCTTCAGAGCAGGACTGCTTCTGAGACTCAGTCTCAGTTCCTTACTGCCTTTAAATGAAGTAGCTACTCCCACTCGACAAACCTGCCCTGGGGACGGGATGGAGAAAGAGGGCAGAAGTGCTACCCAGTGGAAGTCTCGTCTCATGGACTCAAGAGGAGCCGAGGATGTGTCTCCACCCACCCTGGCCCATGGGGTAATGTGTCAGAAGGTATCAGGGAAGTGAGAGACACCTTAGATAGGGCAGTCAAAGAGAGCTTTGTGGAGGAAGTGACATCTGGGGGGAGAGCAGAATGATGCCAATGAGCCACACGTGCAAAGATCTGGGGCAAGTGGGTCCTCCAGGCAGACACCACTGCCCCATTGGTGCGTCATCTTCCCCCTTCCTTTCTCTTTTCACTCATTCTCTCTAACGCAGGCTCCATCTTCCTTAGAACCTCTGGGGCTGGGGATTTCTAGCGTGTTCTTTTTTTCTTAATTTTAAAACTTTTTTTAAATTGAAGTATAATTGACAAACAATATTAGCTTCAGGTATATATCACAGTGATTTGGTATTTATACATATAATAAAATGATCACCACGAGAAGTCTAGTTACCATCTGTCACCGTACAAAGTTGTTGCAGTATTATTGACACTGTACATTACATCCCCACGACTTATTTATTTTGTAACTGGAACTTTGTACCTCGTAATCCCCTTCACCCATTTCTCCCAGCCCCCAGCCCCTCTCGCTCTGGTAACCTCCAGTTTGTTTCCTGTCTCTAAGAGTCCGTTTCTTCTTCTTTGAGACAGTATCTGGTAGTCAAGAGCTGAGTCTCAAGCCCTTTAACTCCCACCGACAGTCCAGTTGGCGGATACAAATAGTTTTCAAGGCATTTACGAGCACCTCACTGTTGAGATCCATCAGGACTAGCCTGAAAGACGATTTGCCTTTCTTGTTCTCTCTCTAGTTTGTTTAGTGGCTGGAATCACAATTTCCCAGGGAGAATCACTGGATTGACTAATGAGAAAGATCAAGGCTCCTATTTAAACATTGTGTCTGGTGAGTCACATGCTTCTGTGGGTCACACATTTACAGTGACTCCCCGAGGGTGCAGTATCAGTCTGGCAGACACAGGGGCTCTGCCACGCTACAGCCCTGTGCCCGGCTCGCGCGGCCTCTGCAGTCATTGGCTATGGCTCAAACCCAGCTTCCAGAGAGAGAAGACAGTTCTTGTGGCACCTGCCAAAGCCCAGACATTCTTGCTTCCCATAACCTTCCCAGCTCCTCTGCCGGCAGCTTCCTATCCAGGGGCAGTCTTGGCCAGGTGAACAGGTCCGGTGGTGATCTGCAGGGTAAGAGGGACGATCCCTGGGACACCTGCCAGGTTCTATTCCTGGGTAATCAGACTGAAGTCTCATTTTGTTCGGCTAGGAAATCCAACCTCAACGGGGATGGGGGGCCAGGCTTGGATATGCATATCAGCCATTATAGCTACCCCTCCTTTCTGCTGCTCTCTCCCCCACCCCCTTCTAGTCCTCTAAACACCTCAGTGAAGCAGGAGGAGACAGAACTCAGTGTTGGATGAGGTAAGCGAGCAGGCTGATTTCAGAACCTCCAGCAAACAAAGGCACAGTGTTCCAAGGGGAGCCCGGTGTGCGCCTCCTCCTTACTGGGGGGTAGGAGGAGTGGGGTGGGGCCCAGGCATTTTTCCCAGCACTCTTCAATCACATCTCCCACCCATCTGACCCCTTTCCTGGAATGGAAGAAATGACAGCAGGGAGAAGGGAGGGCATCTCAGGTGAATGCCTGGCCCCACGTCTTTGAGAATATTTGCATTACAAAGCTTCTTGCAAAATCTGGGTAGGGCTTTCTGCAAACCTGAAGGAGGAGCCCTGTGCAAGTCCCAAGCTCTGATTCCCCACCACACACACCCCATGTCCCCTTTATGGGATGCCATATTTGATTGTGCTAGTTCTGTGAAAGGGGGAAGGTGTATTCTGGACGGGTCCTGTGACTTCCATCACCTTGTGCTGGCATGCCCGGGTGTCTAAGGCTTTCTGAAGCCCCTCTATTCCCAGGGAAAATGTGGGTTCTCCGTTCTTGTCATCTGTGGGAGGTGGTGATTGGGAATGGTGGTAGATAGCTAGCTGCCACATCTCACCTGGACAGGAGACTGTGTCACACCTGTTCTGACAATGTCCTTTAGCAGAAGAGCACAGCTGTGCTTGTCTTCTGTCATCCTCTAGCACACACCTTTTTTCTGTGTCCTAGCCTTTGCCCCAGTCACCTCTATATCATCCTCTCATCAAACTTCTCTGTCTGCTTTTAGAGCCAAAGTCGAGCCCGGTTTCCCCAGGAAGCCTTCTCTGACTATGTGCTTTGCTCACACTGCTGTCTCAGATGTATGAGTGTGAGCCCTAGCGATGATCTAGTTTTGATCGGTTTTATAAATTGTCCTTTCGTTCAAGAAACCTTTCCGAGTCAGACCCTCTTTTCCCTCTATTATAGCCTTTTCTTTTCATCCTCCTTTATTTCTTTTCTTATTTGTTTCTTATTACAATTATTTAATTTGGTTGTTTACTTATTGTCCATCTGCCCTACAAGGACAAGGACCTTGACTGTCAGCTTTGTAATTATACCCCCACTGCCTTGCACAGTGCCTGGTGCTTACTTGGTGCCAAATAGATGTTTGTTGAATAAATGAATGAATGAATGAGTGGTCCCCATTGTTCGCTCTAGAGACAGAAAGCTACAGAATCCCATTCTTCATAGCACTTGTTGAGCAGATACTCTCCCTTTTTTTTTTTTTTTTTTTGAGTGAGATTAGCCCTGAGCTAACATCCTCCTCTTTTTGCTAAGGAAGATTGGCCCTGAGTTAACATCCATGTCCATCTTCCTCTACTTTATACGTGGGACACCTGCCACAGCATGGCTTGACAAGCGGTACGTAGGTCCGGGATCCGGACTGGTGAACCCTGGGCCACCGAAGTGGAGTGTGCAAACTTAACTGCTGCTCCACCAGGCTAGCCCAGGCACTATCCTTTTTATATGTAGTAACGTCACCAACTTCAACCTCCCATGATGCCATAAACCATCCAAAATGCTGACTGATGGAAGGATGTTGGAATATAGGTGTGGGTCAATTAATGCTACCAGCTTGGGCAGCTTGCTGTAATATCAAGCTTTTGGGTGAAGTTTTCTGGGTGAGACTTCTGGGGATTGATTCAGTACAATGTGGGGCATGCGTCAGCGTGTCCACCTGCAAGAGCACCATTTGCCTGCATTTACTTTGTCAGCCACGTAAGCTTATCAGTCAAATGAAACCAGCTAATGTTGACTGAGCCCCTCTTGAGGGGATTACAAAAAAAAGCATATGATATAGACTTTGACCCTAAGACACTTAAAATTAATTGGATTTGCCAGAAATACACATGTGTAAATAAACAGTGGGGAAAGAGAGCATATTGTCAGTGTTGAATGGAGTGGATAACAGTGCGCAGGAAGTTCTGAGAGGAGAGCCATCCTTGGAATGGGGTGGTAAGTCTCCCAGAGGAGCCTTGAAGGACACACCTAGAACAGAGCACGGCTTTAGAGGAGCTACTCCATAACAACAAGCCTGGCAAAGTCTGGGGAGCACTCCTGGCAGACAGAATGGTGTGAGCAATGGGAGGACGTCATCAGAAGGGGAGATTATAAGGACCTGTACTAGGATAGGAGTAATGGAATAACGGAAATAAGGACATTTCAAAGTATGAACCAGAAAGACTCAGAGAGGTGGAAGGGATAGGGCAAAAGAACCAAAAATGATATGAAGATTTCAACTGCGATGTCTGGGAAACTTAGATAATCACAGACATGAATAAAGAATCCAAAATACAAACCAATTTGTTGGTGGTGTCTTACCGTGGATTCTTCTCGAAGCAGACATGTATGTGGGTGTAAGTAACTGATTTGAGAGTTTATCTTTGGAAGCACAAGTGAAGGATGGGAGAGTGAATCAAGAGGGAGAAAACCAATAAATGGTGGGTCAATGAGAGGTTCTGCCGGGACAGACAGGGCTGAATATTGCTGGAGACCCTCTGAGCAACTGGGTAGAATAAACTTCAGAATTGCCAAATTGAAGGATGGAAAAGATGGGACATTTATACAATGACTCCCTCCCCTCATTGCTTGAAGGTTGTCCTTGGAGAGATTAACCCCCTGGCGCTTCTGAGATGCTCCTACCAAGAGCTGAACAAGCCCCAAGAGGGTGCCCCGGAGCATCAAGAGAAAGAAAAAACAGGAGCCACAGCCGGCGGGGGCAGGAAGCAGTCACTTGTAGAACCGCCCGCTGGGCTGCAGGGGGCTCAGCGGCCAGGGAATATTGAGGGAGGCATCACAGTGCATGGGTCAAGATGCTTGTTCCTAGACAGCCTGAGGCTGGGGTGATGTGGAAACACCCAGCAGGCAGCTGGGAGACAGACCTGGAGGCGAAACAAGCTCAGAGTGGGCAGGATTGGGTGTGAGAGTGGACAAGGCACCAAAGGAGGGAGACAAGCGGACAGCTCAGCACCAGAGCCTGGGAGGTGTCCCACGTTTAGGAGGCAGGAAGGAGAGCACATCAGTAAACAGAGCAGAGGCTCAGTGCCTGGCCCAGTATTGCAAAAACCAAGGGAGGAAGGGATCTCATGGAAGAGAGACTACAGAGAGGGAGAAACTAAGATGGCCTGGACCACCTCCCCGGATTGAGAGCTAGGAGGCCCCTGGGGGCACTTTTAGCATGAGGTAGAGGTAAGAGTCAGAATGTAGGGAGCCAAGAGGTGAAATGCTCCCCTGGAAGCAGAAGAAGGGCCAAGTCCACTGATAAAGCCAGGAGAATGGAAGGAGGAAGATGGCAGAAGGGGCTGTTCAGCCACAGGCAAGTTACTCTGTGTCTCGAAGTCTCATCTCATCAGGAAGACAGCAATGATCTTCTTTCCCATCTTTCAGGGCTACTGTGAGCGGTAAATATTTAAAGGCTTTTCCCAGAGCCTGACATTTAGTAAGCACTCGATCAAAGGTTTTTTTTAATCATGTATTATTGAGAATTGAGCACGTTTGAAGTCAGAAAGGGAGAAGAAGATGATAATCTTGTGACATGAAGAGAGAGATCTGGGCTCTGATGATTCCCTCACACGATTATACATGTGACCACCCACACTTCAAGTTGTCCAGAAATCTAATGGCCTGGCTGACCCTTTCTGGAACTTGTAGTTGTTTCTAGAGCACTGCCTTGCACTAAATGATAGCCTTTTTTGCTGAAACCTGTCTGGGTTTGCCTCTCTCTTCATTATTTTAATCTCTGCATCAAGCATAGAAAGCCCAGCAACCTGGGTTTTACAATTAGAGGCCATGGATGTCCTCTCTTGCCTCTCGAACATGCCGCAGGGCCTTTGGGTGTTTCCTTGTGCAATCTTTGATATTTTTGGACATGAGCACCAAGTTCATCTGCATATTTTAACCAGCCAATGTGCATATGCTGTGATCTGAGAGATTCACATGATGTGGAACATCACGTCAGTCTTGGACTTTGTTGAATTTCCTCCATGTCAAACTATTTCTGAATGTTATATCTTGCTTGAACTGCTAGATTTGTGAAAGTTCTCCAAAATATATTGCTAACAGAAAAAAGAATGTTGCAGAACAAGACAAGGGATATTGTTCCATTTGTTTAAGACAAACACTCTGCCCAAGAGGTTTTGATCTGACAATCTCTTAAAAGTAGGATTATGTATATACTTATATCCACTTGCAAAATTAAAAATGTTTAAAAAATGTACATCAGAAGATGCAGATTCTGATGCTGGAGGTGCAGCCTGAGATTCTGCATTTTGAAACCAGCTCCCGAGTGGTGCTGATGCTGCATCTCTGTCCAGCAGGGCTTTCTACGGTGATGGAAATGTTCTGTATCTGTGCTACCCAAAACATTAGCACTAGCCACCTATCACTACTGAGCACTTAAAATGTAGCTACGGCAACTGAGGAATTGAATTTTAAAGTTTATTTACTTTTAATTAATTTAAATTTAAAGAGCCACCTGTGGGCCCCCGGCTACTGTACGAGACAGTGCAGTTCTCAATTGTAAACTTTTCAAGGGCTGCGACTACGTCTTATTGATCTACGTATCCTCTTCAGGATTTGCATGTTGTGGGAACAATTATGATGACAATAATAATTATAATATTACTTATATTACACATTAGGGTCTCCTTTCCAGTACAGTATCTTATAAAAGCTCCCTGGTGGTCCTATTACTGGCTACATGGAGCCAATATTTACTGAGTGCTTGCTTTGTGCCAGGCACTGTTGCAGATGTTTTCCAGGTATTAACTCACTTGTGCCTGAAACAACCCTATGAATTATCCCCATTCTACAGATGATAACACTGAGGCACAGACCCATCAGTACCCTGCCCACGTCACTCAACCGGACAGTAACAGAGCTGGCCTTCGAGCCTAGGATCGAGTCTGGCTCGGATCACCCACATTTAACCCGATGCTTTATTGTCCCAGAGTGAACCTACTCATACATAGATTTTTCCTTTCTCAGGTGGAGCGATGGAAACTTCAAGGCTTTCCCAAAGGTGTGCCTTGCAGCCCAGTGCTCTTCTACCACGTCTTCTGCATCTTGACTGATGGAGACAAAGTGTCTGGCTTTGAGCACTCATGTCCCGAGCCAGGTCCCACCGTCCTGGGGCCGCCCTCTCCTACACGCTGGCCCTTTAACATCCATCACCTTGCTCGTCACTATTGCAGGACCTTTGGAGGCAACTCCTCTCGACAAGGGAGAGTAGGATGGGTGATGGAAGAGCATGGGTGGGGCAGGGAGCAGGCAGAAGGAAGGCCAGGAGAACAGGAGGACTCACTGGATCGCTAACACATATTGAGTGCCTATTATTGGCAAGGCCCTGTGCCGGGTGCTTCCTACCTGTTCAACCACATTCTTACGCCAGCTTGCACAGAGCACTTGCTCATCCTGGAATGAACCCTGGAGCAGCGGGTACACGTGTAAAAAGATTCAGCCCTTGCTGCCGGGACGTTTATAGACACACTATCTGGAACTGTGGAGTAGGGGGGCCAACTTTCTGAGAGAGGGCTCTGGGTTTGAGCCCTGGCTCTGTTATTTATTTGCTCTGTGACATTAAGCAAGTCGCTTAACTGCTCCTAGCTTTGATTTCATCTCTAACATGGGGTTAATGTAGCACCCACTGTTGGCATCCTGGGAGACCATATGACACGATACATGGTAAATATTCAGGACAGTGCCTGGCACACAGCAAACTCTCAGAAAACATCAGCGCCTACGACATTGGTATGGGTGCCACCTGTAAAAACAAGTGTACATTGGCGCCAAGAACCCCATTGTAGGCACCACAATTAATTTCCAGATTCCCAATAAGCCTCTACTATGTGCAGTACTCTCAACGATGTAGACAGGAGGATCGTCATAAAGATGAATAAAATGCATGACCTCAAGAAACTCAGTCTGAAAAAGACTTAAAGTGCTCGAAGATTGACCGGCATTCTCTTAGGTAGTAGGCATCTTAGAGGACTTCATGGAAGAGGCAGCATGTGAACTGGCCTTGAAAGGTAGGTAGAAGATGGGTACAAAACTCCATAGGCAGAGGTGAAGGGTGTTCTGTGCAGAGGAGGCACCTGGAGCCCCAGCGAGGATTGGGGGAGTCTGAGGGCTGCGTGGAAACAGCAAATATTCCAGTAAGCTCAGAGCACAGGGGGTTTGTTGGTGAGACGGGGGACAGGAATGAAAAAGTAGATTGAGGTCACACTGTAGAAGACTTCGATGCCAGGCTGTCGCATTTACACATAATTTTGTGGGCAGTGAGGGGCTTCTGGGGGTACATTCCTCCACAATTTTCATTCACATTTACTTGAAATTGAACATGCTAATTCTAAATTTAAATGGAAGTGCAGAGGTCCAGGAATAGTCAAGAAACCCTTGAAGAAGGGAAAAATGGATGAAACTTTCCACCAACTATTAAGATACAAGAATTTTATACGAATTAAAGCAGTGTGATAATGGTCCAGAGTCAGAAAAACGGACCAGTGGAACAGAATAGAGAGCGATGAACCTGCCCCCAGAATGTGGAAACTTGATACATGAGAGTCGATATTGGAATTATTTTACCACCTTTATGTGGGTGAGATGTTTATAAGGGTTGTATATATATTTTTTTAACTTTTAAGATAACCTTTCAACTTTAGAATAGATTTACAGAACAGTTGCAAAGATAGTACAGAGTGTTCTCATATGCCTCACACCCAGTTCCCCCCACTATTAACATCTTTTATTGGTACGGTAGACTTTTGACAATTATGAATCAATACTGATACATCATTATTGACTAAACTCCATACTTTATTCAGATTTCCTCAGTTTTTATCTATGCCCTTTTTCTGGTCCAGGATCCCACATTACAGTTAGTCATACATCTCCTTGGGCTCCTCTGGACTGTGACAGTTTCTTGCACTTCATTTTTGACGCTCTTGACACTTTTTCTTTGTAGAATGTCCCTCTTCTGGAATTTTTCTTGTGATTAGATGACAAGGGGTTACTCTTCCTTCCCTTCCATATTTACTCCTGGAAGGACGTCCCTGTGGGCAGAGTGCACTTTAGGACCAGGGAGTTACGCTTTACTTCTTTGAGGGTAGAATATCTATATAAATTTTTGGAATGCTTCTGCACAGATTTGTTTATTTTCCCTCATATATTTATTTATTCACTTATCTAATTATATCAGTATGGGATCGTGAATATTTATTTTATATTTTGGATTATAATCCAATACTACTGTTCTTATTTTGTTGCTCAAATTGCCCCCCAACTTTGGCGATTAGGAGCTCCTTCAGTTGGTTTCTGTATCCCTTTGACATACCCCATCATTGTGGTGTGTGTGTTTTCAGTTTCTTACCTTCTGGCCCTGCAAGATGCTCCAGGCTCGGCTCGTGTATTTCCTGCCCCAGTCCTAGAACCTGCCACTTCTTGGAGGAGCCCTGGTTCCTTTTACTGGACGATGGTATTAGAAACCAACCATGGATCTAGTGCTCATTGCTACTGGGGTGTCACTGCTTCTAGATCCTCTCAGCAGAGCGAGCAGCGAGTTATATGTATGAACACTAACCCACGCATACACACATACCTACAATTATCCTCCAGGACTGTGGGACTGTAAATGCCTGTTGTTCTCAGCCGCCCAGTTTCTACAGACGCCCTAGAAAAGTAAGGCCCCAGCAGCCCTCCTTCTCAGCGCGTCCCCCTTCTTTCATACCCTCCGTGTTTCCTCCACACAGACAGGTCTCTGCCTCCCTTTGTTGTCATTGTTTTGTGTTTGCGTGTCTTTTTGTTTGGCTGCTTCCTACCCATTCCTTCCAGACTCAGCTCAGACACCAGCTCTCCGGACGCCTTGGCGGATGTCCCCAGGCATGGTTAGGTGCCCCTGGTCCATACAGTCTCGTTCACATCCACACGGCTGTCACGATGCTGCTTCCTCCTCTCCCTTGACTGTGACTTTGGCACAAAGGCCAGCCTTGAGGGAAGACTCCTGCCTTTGTGCTCCCAGTATGCACAGGTATTGAATGAGTAAGGAGGCAGCTGTGGAAACTGAGGCCTGAATAAGGGCGGTGACAGCTCCAGAATTTTAGTCTAGGCCGGTCTCGGGGTGGCAACTGGTTTGTGGAAATGGAGCCTTCTGGCCAAGCTTGCTTAGCATTTAACAAGTGTAGGAAAAAACAGTTGTTCCTATTAAAGACTGGGACACCAGGCCACTGCGTGCCAGCCAGCAATGACTGTGGTGACCTCCCCCTATAACCCTACAGAAGCAGACACTACTATCCTCCATCTGAGGCATACATGGTCACTCCTCCATGAAGGTCACACACCTGGCTAATAGTGGGAGGTGACTGCAACCTGCCTGGGTTCCTCTGACTCCAGGGCTACCCAGGTTCGTCATCCTGGGCGGCATTTAGAGGCTGGAATCCCAGCCTTATCTACCAAGGGAGGGCGCGAGCCAGGAGAGCCCTTGGGGAGACCCCAGCCAGGCCTGCACTATGCTTCTCTTGTGACTCGGGAAACAGAACTACACCTCCCAGGAAGCAGTTCGGCCCCCCCACGGCCCCTCTTCGCGCTCCGCCCACCCCGTCCTGCCCCTCCCCGGCCCCCGCTGGTATATAAAGGCCGAATGGCCTGGCCGCGGGCAGAGCGCGGAGGCGGCGCGGGTGAGCAGGGTGGCAGCGGAGCCCGGAGGACGCGGCCACCACAGCTGGCGTCCGCCGCTCTGCGCTTCTCCTCGGAGCTTCTCTTGTTCGGCGGGGCCCACCTCACGCCGCCCGGGCCCCGCGGACCTGCAAACCCGGGGCCGCGAGCAGATCTGCCCTTGGCGCTTTTCTGGGCTTGGCAGAGGGGTTCCGGCCAGAGATCTCTGGGTTCGCGCTGGCGATGCGCAGCGAAGAAAGGCGGGGAGCTGCGTCCGGACTGGGTGCTCTCCGAGCGCGAGGAGGCGGGATGCGCTCGCCGGGGGCGGCGGGGCACCCTGCACCCGCCCGCGTTGCGCTCCGGCCCCCGGGCCCGGGAATGCGGCCGTTCGGGCACCCCCGGCAGCGGCGTCCACGCGCTCTCCGAGGGTCCCGAGAGCAGAGGCCGGCTGCCGGCGCTTTGGCCTTGGATGGAAAATGGGGAATGAGATGGGGGCCTCCGGACCCTCTAACGTGGATTACTTGGTGCATGTGAGCAGGACTCAGAAGACCCACGACCTCGTCTCCGTCCGTGGATCCATACGTTCTACCCAACAGTCGGGACGCTCACCTGGAGGTAAATTTCTCTGCGATTTGGGGTGGAGAATTTGATTTGACTTTTTTCCCCCGCCCGGCGACGCTTTCTGAAGGTCTCAGGGTTCTCGGTTGAAATTTTTGTTCTTGTTATTCACATCCTCTCGGAGGTCATTTTAGCCATCCCTCTGCCTCCAGGCGGAGCTGATTCGCCCGGGTCGCGATGGTCAGCGCCCGTCCTGGGCGTTCTCGGTCCTCGCCCTTCAGTCCCCAGCGCCGCCAAGCCGCTGGCTGCCCTGGCCTGGGGAAAGGCCCCGCGTCCTCGGCGCACCCGCGTGGCCCTTTGCGCTTACCTTTTCGCCTCGTCGCTCTCCGCTCTCCTCGGTGAGCCCCCGGCGCCTGCCCACTGGCGACCCAGGATGCGACCGGGGCGCAGCGCTGGGAGAAGACGACCGGGTCGAGCCCCTCTCACTGTTGGGGGTGGAGGCCAGGGGTGTTTCTGGCTGTCCCTGGTCGCCGGTTCTTTGGTGAGAGGCTTTACTGCAAGGACTGGGCGGGATGGTTTGGGCAGGCTTCCCGAATGGCTGGGAGGTGGCAGGAATTCGGTCCAGTGCGTCCATCGGCGTCGTCCCCACTCCCCTAGCGAAACTTGTTAATGGAAGAGGTTTCCTGGCCAACGTGGGGAGGGGGCTTAGTCTTGAGTCTTGAACTGAAAGCAAACCGCTCCTGTATCCATAGTTCCCTCCTCTCCTTGTTCTTTTGTGTCGGTGCTGTTTTGGGCAGCTTGGTGCCTGTCACTGAGTAGGCGCGGAATAGGTGTTTGTTGAATGAATGACTGAGGGAGTCCGCCTTGATGTTCAGATAAAGCAGTCTTCCTTTTCCTTCTCCCTCCTCGGCACTTGTCTTCAACTCCAGGACTTTCTTCCTGAAGACGCTCTCCCCTCCCCCAACGCTATTGGCAGCCTGTCTTTGATGATCCACTTCCCGCCCAGAAGTCCCTCCCACGTAGAAAACTTCTGGAAGCTGTCACAGGTCTCCCTTGGTCTGCGATCAGGGTGCCATTGCCTCCAGTGAGCACCTGCTTGGGCAAGAAGGGAGGGCCAGGCACCACAGGAGAAAGAAAGGTGATGCATATCGGTACTGCCCCCTCCCCAGGAGCCTGTGCCTCTGGCCACCCCTTGGGTCCCTGGCACTGCCTGTGCTGGTCCCGCACCCTTCCCCACCCGCTCCCCCTGCCAGACCCTGGGACAGGAACCCTTGAAACTGTCCCACTGATGGCCTGCAGCTGCATTTTCACCCGGCCTACTTTTAACAGTAATTCGTGCTCTTTCTCTTTCTTTTATAGAAAACTACAAAAAATGTACAAAAAGCAGGACAAAAACACCCAGTTCCCACAGTAATGCTGCAATCTGCCATATTTCCTCACTGCTGAAATTCTGAAATCTATATAACATTGCTTCTTGCTTTTTTCCCTTCAATTTTATTTGGACGTTTCCCCACGTAATGACTGTATTATGCTGTGGGCCTTGAATCGTCATTTGCTGGACAATTCCCCCATTGTTGGACACTAAGTTGTTTCCACATTTTTGCCTTTAGAAGTAATGCATTGGTGAGCATCTTGTGTACATAAGGATTTGTCCACATTTTGGATTATTTCCTTTGGAAAGGTCCCAGAAATCGCTCTCTTTGCTTTAAGTCAGAGCATGTCTGAACTGGAAGGCGTGTTCCTCTCGGTGGATGTTTCCGAGGTGGGTTTCGAGGAAGGGAGCCCCACTTAGCCGTCAGATAAGCCCACATCCGGGAGCCAGCATACAGTAGGCGCTGGGAAAATGCTCGCTGAGTGCATGCCGTGAGTTTTGTTTTGCTTTTCTTGCGTCAAAGACTTGATCAGCACCGGTGTGAGAGTAACTTCAACTTTGCCTTCAGGATTGTGATGTAAGTCATTTTAGCAATACCATAGATTAAGATTTACTGGTGGCTGGATCACAGTGCTGTCCTTTTGTTAAAATTAACTTTTCATTTTGATAATCTGGATTTACAGGAAAGTTGCAAAAATAATACGTGGCGTTCCCCCGTGCCCTTCACCCAGCTTCCCCGAGTGCTAACATCTTACGTGTCCACAGTGAGAAGATCAAACCCAGGGGATGAACACTGATCGACTGCTTTGAACTCATCTACAGGCCTTATTCACATTTCTCCAGTTGTCCCGCTAATCTCTTTTTTCTGGTCTAGGATCCAATTCGGGACTCTGCACGGCAGAAAATGCTGTTTTGTACAATATGGGAGATGAGAGGGCTTCAGCAGATTTTCTCTTTAAACCGCTTGATTTGAGGTATGATTGACACACAAAAAGCTCTACTATTTAATGTCCACAACTTGATGAATTTGATGATAAGCCTACGCCAGGACGCCGTCACTACCGTCTATGCCGTAAACATAGCATCACTTCCAAGAGCGTCCTCCCGCCCTCTTCATTATTTTTTTGATTTTTAGCAGAAGATCGACCCTCTCAGCAAAGGTTTAAGTGTACAGTACGGTGTTGTCAGCTGTAGGCACTGTGCTGTGCAGGAGAGCACTGGGCCTTAGTCATCTCAGCGGACCGTCTTTATTCTGGAGAAGGTTTAACATTGCGCAGTCCCATGCATCCTCCTCCCCAGGTTACCTCGCCCCTCCTTCTATTTGTGGCCGGCAGAGTAGACAAGACCCTCCCGGGCCTGGAGGGGAGAGGAACCCTGACCGTGAGTGGGAGAAGCATCTCCATGTACCCACCTCCTTCTTCTCCCCAGACCTCCGCTGGGAATGAGTCGTTTAGCAAAAATCGGGTTGTAACCTGATGTGTCCCGACCTGTCTCCTGAGGGGTAGGTGGATGGATGACATCCGGTGTGCGTGAGAGCCAGCCACCAAGCAGCGAAGCCACCGTGCAGTGCCTGTGCGGTGACTCACGCCCGCCTGAGCAGCAGGTGTGTCGGGGCGCCAAGTGTGCAAAGACTGGGTTTCCTGCTTCTCTGGGCGGATTTAAGGGGACATGGGCTTCTGCTCTCCCCTAAGAAGGGATTTAGGGTGTTGACAATGTTGGGCTAGGGGGCGACCCCCCTTTTCTTTAGGGGACTTACTTCTCCCCAGAGGAGCGAGGAGAGGTGGCCTGAAGGGCCTTCGGGAGCAGCTGAGGAGGACAGGGGCTGGCCCCACATCTGCATAAGAGGCACTCGTGTGAAGTGGAGGAAACCAGGAAAGAGGCCCTGCTCGGGGGCCTACGGCAGAGGCCATGTTGGTCTAAACCTTCCGCCCGCAATGCCCACTGACCGCAGGCTGTCCGCTTCCAGCATCGCCGGTCCCCTCCAGCTCAGAGGGCTTGCCCGCATAGAGGGGAGGTGACGTTCGTTTGGGATAAGGAAGTTTTGGGGTTATTTAAATCTCAGCAAAACAGACTTCTGTTGTCCAGATAGAGTTTCTCTGTTCCTGTTAGGGTCTGGTCGCCTGGACTGGATTTTTCTTTTCCTCTTTGAAACGCTCCCAGCCTTCCTGTTCCAGCTTGTAAACTGAGAGATGTTCCCCTCTCCGTCGCGCGCGGGCACAGACGGCTTCTGTAAGCAGCCGCTCGGTGAGGATCATAACAGGAAGTCTCGGTGGCAGAGGGATTGGGATGTTGTGACTGTGCAGCTCTGGGACAGCCCTCTGTCTACACCTGCCCTGTCCCCCTCCTCTGTGACCCCTCGTGGGCCTTCCCTTCTCGGGAGCTGCAGCTCCTCCCAGATCAGTGGGCGCCCAGCTCAGACTGTGCACTTTGAGCTCCGCTGGTCCCCTGGCCTGCAGGTTGTGGTTTGCATCAGAATGAATTGCTTGGAGAACTTGGTAAAAAGGTCTTCTTGGTAGCCCTTCCCACCCTCCCCCACCCCTAGAGGTTCTGTTTTGGTTTGCGTGGGGGTTGGGAGTGCTCAGAGATCTGCATTCTTAACAAGCTCCCAGACCATTCCGATACCGATGGACGTGTTAAGAAACAGGGAGTTGACTGACTTCTTGGCCAGCTAGAGCCTGAACTGAGCCTTTTCCCACTCAAGCTTACCCAGACACAAAGCTTCTCCATTTCTCCTCCTCCAGGAAGCCTTCCCGGCTTGCCTCCACCTGGTCTGGGGCCCCCACATGCCCTTATTTGGTTGGTTGGTACGGGTTTTGACATAGAAGTCTTGAAATCAGGTGCCCTTTGCACTTGGTTAAGACAGAAGGGGTGCATTTGGACGCACATAAAGGAACCACAGTTCTGGGCTTGAGGAATAAGATCTGCGGTCTCTCCCTTTGGGTGTGTGAGTGCCCCGGAGCTTGGAAGATGCCCTTTGATAGGTGGCTTTCTAGCACATTTGTCTGTGTGCCCACACAGACCACCGCTCTTTGTATTTCTGGCCAGTGTCGTCCTGGGCCACGTCTGCCATCGTCGTGGAGCTGGTTGGGGTCCTCCACACCAAGTTAGCAGCCCGTCTGCGCACGATCCATGCACCCAGTTCATTTTACAAGAGCGGGGGAATGGTCCTGGATGAATTCCCTCCCTTCGCACTATGCCTCTGGCTAAAGATGCTGTGCTCAGACTCACTGGGGCTCCCTGGCTTTACAGACTAGGTTTGTGCCTGGAAAAACGTCTGTGCAGAGCCAGTCTTGGTTGATCACATGACACTCGAAAGGCCTGGAGGAAGCACGCTACCTGGAGGAATGCTGACGTGGCGAGTTTCTGTCAAAGAATTCTTTTTGTCATGTGAATCATCACCTCCTCCCGTATTTGGTTTGTTGGTACAGGTTTTTACATACAAGTCTTGAACCAGGTGCCTTTTGTAGTTGGTTAAGACAGAAGTGGCTGCATAAGGCACTGCCTGCCGTTCGGGGTCTCCAGAAGCAAGTCCGACCTTCGTCTCTCCCCTCAGGTCTGGGAGACCCCCAGGCGTTTGGAAAATGCCTCTTATAGGGTCTGAATTTAATGGTTTTCAGACCCACTTCCTTTGCCTAAAAGTGGGTCCTTGACCTCACTTCCCTTTAGCCATTTCCTTCCCTCTCCTTTCCCTGGACTGGGAAGCCCGAGTGGGACAGGACAGAAAGACCCTCTCAGCCCGCCCAGCAGGTTCCATCACAAACTCGTTGGGGATTTCAGTCAGGTCCTGGGAGCCATCCTTGGAGTTTTCCCTTTTCTTAATTAATAGACATTTTTAAATCATTTGCTGGATGGCTCTTTCTTTAGATGTTGGTCATCCACTTCAGTTCTTCGGTGCATGGGTGGGCTCTGGTGGTCTTTGGGCCAGTTGGGAGCTGACTTGACTTAGCATCCTTTGTGGGGGAGGGGCTCTGTTGTGCTGTAAGCATGGAAAGGAAGGTGTCTGAGATGCTTGCCTTTGGGGACAAATTCTTTGGTATCTGAGTAAAACCCTCAGGAGCTCTAAGTGACAATTATTGTTTCTGCAGTTGTGCTTTTTTTTTTTGCTGAGGAAGATTGGCTCTGAGCTAACATCTGTTGCCCATCCTCCTCTTTTTTTTTTGCTGAGGAAGATTGTCCCTGAGCTAACATCTGTGCCAGTCTTCCTCTATTTTGTATGTGGGTTGCTGCCACAGCATGGCTGCCAATGAATCGTGTAGGTCCAAGCCCGGGAACCAAACCCCGGCTGCTGAGGCAGAGTGCCCTGAACTTAACCACTTGACAATGGGGCCAGCCCCAGTTGTACCTTCTTGACTAATTTTATTTTAACCTTTTTTTTTAGTTGTGGTAAAATGTATATACCATAAAGTTTACCATCTTAACCATTTACCTGTGCAGTAAATGGCGTTATGTACATTCACATTGTTGTGCAGCCTTACCGCCATCCATTGCCAGAACTTTCTCATCATCCTGAGCTGAAACTGTGCCCAACACTGCTCGCCATTCCCTCTTCCCCAGCCCCCCACAGCCACCACTCTTATTTTTCTGTCTCTATTAATTTGAGCTACTGTAGGTACCTCGTGTAAGTGGAATCATACAATGTTTGTCCTTCTGTGTCTGCCTTACTATTTTTTAGCACACTGTCTTCAAGGTTGTCCATGTTGTAGCTCGTGTCAGAATTTCCTTCCTTTTTAAGGCTGAGTAATATTCCATCGTGTGGATAGACCACATTTTGTTTATCCATTCATCCGTTGATGGACAGTTGAGTGGCTTCCACCTTTTGGCCATTGAGAACAAGGCTGCTATGAACAAGGCTGCGCACACATCTGTTCGAGTCCCTGCTTTCAGCTCTTAGTGTACATACCCCAAAGTGGAGTTACAGGATCATACGGTCATACTTTGATGTTTGAGGAGCCACCATACTGTTTTCCACAGCAGCTGCGGCATTTACATTCCCACCTGCGAGGTGCAAGGGTTCCAGTTTCTCCACATCCTTGCCAACACTTTTTTTTGACGGTAGCCATCCAAGTGGGTGTGAAGTGGCACTTAACTGATTTTAAGGGCAGATCGGCCAGGAAGGGTAGACCTTCTTGCTGCGGACGCTCAGGGAGCCTGTGGTGTCTCCTTTCTTGCTGAGGAGGACTCTTCACTGCGAGCCAAGTGCCAGGGACCAACCGAGGAGCAGCAGGTGCACGCGGGCGGCGCTCCCCTCCGAGGCCGCTGCATCTGTTCTTTCTAAAGTAACAGTTTGGAGATCTAGCGTGTTCCTTAGGTCCAGTATTTGCGCTGGAGCTTTTCGAGTGCTTTGTGCCCATTTCCCTTCTGATATCACCTGCAACCTGGTGAAATAGTCAGGTGTCACCCCCATTTTCCAGAAGAGGCTGTCAAGGCACAGGTAAGTGAGGTGACGCAGGTAGATGCCCACCGAGGAGAAGGGGCCCCTCGCTCCTAACCCCGCCCGCGCGCAAAGTCGTATTTTGGAAACGTGGGTGCAGGGAGGGATGCTGGGAAGATGGAGGCTGGGGTCATGATTTGAGAGAACTCTAGGAGGCGTCCTCTCTGTCCCCTTATCCTGCCTGGTCTAATTTCATAGATGAAGTTTGCTGAGTGTGGCTTTTTTTGAAAGACGTTAAAAAATTATTTGTTTACCGAACCGTTTTTTGCAGAGTCGAGGGGCTTAAGAAATGCTTTTGGGAGCCCAGTGGTGAGATGTCAGATTTCTGGGGTGGCTCCGGGGAGAGCGCCGCTCAGTGGCTGCATTGAGATGATTACCTCCTTTCTGGGGTTTTCTTCCTGAAGCCCCGGGTGAGCCCCGAAGGCTCGGTCTTTTCTGATTTGTCACTGGACGACCCAGGCGCATGTCCAGGCTCAAGGCGGGATTAGCCGTTGGCAGAAGGTGGTTTTATTGGCCCTGGGGACCGATTGTGTCTGCTCCCCAGCTCTGCACTGCCTCGCCTCTCATGGCCTCCGTGTCCTCCCCCATGTGGCGAAAGGAAAGTGACCTGTACCCCTGCAACTACCCTGAGTGTGGCTCTTTTCGTTTTTATTTTTTTACATCGTGCTATTTCTTTTTATTTTTAAAATGAAGCAACAAAAAACAACACCGTCTTCCTGTGGCTGGTGTGACAGAACAGGGTCATCCCAAGCCCAGAGGCCTTCTTTACTTGGGAGGGGAGGGGAAGAGAGGGAGGGGAGGGGGGACCTCCCCGTGACCCCTGCCCGTGAGCCCTCCTCTGGCTTCACACCAGACTTGTTTCTTGGCCCCCCGGGTCCTGCTGAGGGAGACTCTCTCAATCTAAGGGAATTTGTGGCCACTGGCAAGCCAGTTGGGAAATTTAGATGTTTGGGTTTTTAATTAAATTTCTGAAGTGGAAACCAGGAATGTGGTTAACCAGAGAGCTGA
Source organism: Equus quagga (assembly GCF_021613505.1). NCBI lineage: Eukaryota > Metazoa > Chordata > Mammalia > Perissodactyla > Equidae > Equus > Equus quagga. The sequence goes on along the minus strand of NC_060277.1, from coordinate 107,642,432 downwards.
GATGGGCCTGGTTTCTCATTCCACCCTGACCACTGGGCTTTTCCACCTTTCCTGGAATTGCTTTCCTCATCGTTTCCCGTTGCAGTCGTTTCCTCCTGTTCCCCTCCCCCTGCCCCCCACATTGCATTTGAACCTGGCTCATTTTCCCCTTTCCAAACCCTTTCTCCCTGCCCTCGGCATCCTGGACATCTGTCTGTAGGGCACCGACTTGGGGAAGATGCCTGTGTGGCTGCATTCACAGTTCACCCATCAGATTGGCTATTTGATGTTGCCTGGCCCTTAACCTAGGACCCTGCCCTGTTCCTTCTACATCCCTGTGTAAGGGTTCATCAAATACTATGCGCCAACCAGCCCTGCCTCCCAGAGCAGCAGTCTTATATTGGGGAGGAGAGAGAAGCCAGCCTTTCACAGGCTCAGAGCAGGTGCTTCCAGAGTCTGTATTTTCCTTAATCCTCATAGGCCTGTATGTGAGCATTGTTATCTCTGACATCTGAGGCTTAGAGACTTGAAGGAATATCCTTAAGGCCCCAGAGCTTTGAAAATGGAGCCGTCTTGGCACATGCCCAACAGCGGGGTTGTCCTGCCCCCGTCACCAATAACTGTGTGACTCTGTGCAAGTTGCCAGGCCTCTCTGGGCTCAATTCCTCATCCCTAAAACAAGGATATTTTCGGGTTGTCACTTGTAGTTGTGAGTTATGGAGAAACCAACTCTAACGGGTGTAAATAGTGAGTTTTTGGTTGTTCGTGTAACTGCGAAGTTTAGGGGTCGTGCTTCTGGGTGTTTTGTGGGCTGTTTTTCTCCCATTCTTTTCACTCTTTGGTTTACTTCCCTCGTGGGAGCGGTAAGGGCAGAAGCTTCTGCAGGCCTCCTGCTTCTGCAGCCCCAGAGCAAGAGAATGGCTTTGTCTCAGCGTTCCTGAGGGCGGACCCTGGCCCCGTGCTCGCCCCTGGACCCATCCCTGTGTCTAGGAGATGAGACACATCGACTGGTCTCCTGCGGTCGTGGGCCTCACACCTGGGTCTGTGGGAGCAGGCCCTCCCTAGAGCCACTGGGATCCTGCACATGGATACTGAGGCCCTTAGGGGGCGGAGGCCACTGCAGAGACGCACCACCCCGTGTTTACTGTGAGCGCATGGACCACTGGATAACAGACCGGAGTGTGTGGTGGGGTGGGGAATTGACTGTGTTTCCCTTTGTATACCTGGTACCTAGGAGAGTGCAGGGCATGTGGATGCTCAGTGAAAGGTGATAAATGAATGGACCCCAACAGTTCTTTCCTCCTCTGAGTCTCTGAGCCCGAGAGTCTGTTTTTGCACAGGGCGTCGTCTTGCTCCATCAGGGAGCTGAGGATTTGGCTGTTGGATCTCCAGGTTCAGCCTTGCATTGGTCACCCATGGCTGCGTTCTCAGTTACCTGCACAAAAGAGTTGTTACTGGAATCGCCACTTGATTCTTGGAAAGGCACCTCTCCCCTGAGATTTCTTTAAAGCGAAGGATGGCACCTTCCCTATTCCTGAGCATCTCTAGACCAGTGGTGTCGCTCCCAATCTACCTTGCGGAGGCAAATTTTGTTCCATTCCTGGTGTGAAGAGCGCGATGACGGGAGCTGGTGCTCATGGATTTGTACAGTCCTCCCTGGACTGCTGTGTTTGGCAGCCCAGGGAGGAGACTCGGCACCCAGTCTGGCCAGACAGAGGGCTTGTCTGGGAGCAGCCACACAAATGGATTTACTGAGATGGCTCCACTGGGTTGGCACATTCACGTGCCAGCTTATGCCCCAGCTTCTGGGGGCTCCATGCTGGAGAGACAGCTTTGCTCTCCAGGCTCTTGAACTCAAGGTGGGGACCCTGTTTCGCCGCTCTGTCGGCACCTTGCACAGGTAGGTTTTGTTTGAGACGCAGTGACTCATGCACATGGGTTGTGCGAGCTCTTAAAGGAGGCCATGCTGTCCTGGCCGGTGCTACCAGCTGTCCTCCTTTGACATAGTGAGGAAAAAAGCGCATTGTCCTGGTGATAGATTATTTCTACTCTGAGTGTGAATAGCCTTTTTAGGGAGGGGGGTGAGGTGGGAGGAGGGGGAGTGATTATTACGTGTGAAAGGTGACTGATGTCCTAGGAAGCGTGCTGGCTGCTGCATTTTGTGTTCATACATTTCCGCTGAATAGACCAGGAAGCTGAGGCTCCTTGGGCCTTAGCTCACTTGTCCAAGCTCACCCTCCTGGTCCGTGGCCAGGCCAGAACTTGATCTGGCACCTGACTGTGTCCCTGTAGCTTCCAGCTGCAAGCTTGGATCCCTGCTTCTTTTGGAAAATCCTCGAAGTTACAAATCAATCGGATTTGATAACGTCTCTATACCTATGATTCATCCTTCACCGCGTCCTCCTCAGGTACCCACTAATAAGTTTAAAACACTGCTTCCTTCTCCCTCTCCTGGTGGAGGTGAGGCTGCATCCTTTTAGGATTGGCGCTGGAAATAGACTTTTCTGTCCTCTACAGATGAGAAAGTGAAGTCACGGTTAAATAATTAATTCCAAAATCAATTGAAAGATTCATCCACGGGAGTTTGCCTTCATGAGGAGGAACTCTCATCAGCTGCTTCCCAGGTTTCAGGATTTTCCCCTGTTCTTCCTCTTCTGTTTTGCCCTCCTCACGTTCCTATCTATGGATGTAAAATCCGGTTTGGAAAGCTATAGGTAAGTGTGCACTCTCTCCCAACTGGCAAGTACAGAATCAGGATCTAGATTCAGGCTGGTTCGTCTGTAAGACCAGTACATTCTCCCACTGTATTGTCCTGACTAGTCTTAGGATGTACACGTGTCCACAACATGCATCAGCATCATCGAGTCCCTTGATGTTGAAATTCCATGAAGGATGCTGAGGCCAGGGCGTACTGAGTTGGATTCTTATCACATTTGCTATCTCCTGCCGTTATTGGCATTTAGTGTGATGATTCTGGGGAGGTCCTGGCCTCCTCACTAAAGAAGGCTTGTAAGGTTGGGCACGCACAGGTGTGAGTGGGACAGGAAGGTAGGCTGGCCCGTTATCAAGGCGTTCAATGGAAGTGTGATGTTGAAGGGTGCTAACTCTCAGTCACCAGGACAGTGCTGTGTGGACTCTGCTCCTTGAGCTCAAAGCTTAGCTGAGCTTTCGGAGCAGACCTGTGGCTAGGTGTGCCCTTCTGATGTTATACTTTGAAACTGGAGAGAGCTGTTCAATGCTGTACCAACATCACCTCCAAACGGGATAAGGGTCAGGTGAGAAATCCTTGCCCCATCTGAACTACAGCCCCATCAGCCACCATGCACTCTGTCCTTTGCACAGAGATCCTTTTAATTGACATTATTGGGAGGGTGGGGAATGGAGCCTGTGTGGCCGTGAGGTTGGGGGGTTGGGAGTCAGAGTGTGTCTCATTCTTTGGACTAAGTAGACTGAATCTTGTGTGCCTCCACTCACTGATTTCCTCTCCCCTTCTTGGCTTAAACCCTGTGTTGATCTTAAAGAAGAAGACCAGCTGCATGCCTCTACTTGCTTGGGCTGCCATTGCATCTCTGCTCTGTTGTTGCCGGATTTCATTGGGGAGGAGAATTTCCATTTTCTAGCCAGGAGGTCCAGTTGGTTTTGACTCTTCTCTTGGAGGCATAGAACTTGGGCTGCGACTTCCATTGGCTTAAGTGAGATGACTTATATGAAGGTGGTGTGGACACTCTAACGTGCAAGGCAAATATGGTGGATGACCAGCCCCGGGAACCTCCGTTGGGTGTTGGGCAGCCGGGAGAGGAGTGTGGGGAGAGGGGCAGTGAGGTTAGCTCCTCCTTCCTGGGGTCTGCGGTTGCCTCAGCTGCTTCTTCCCTGTGGCCTGTTAGCTGCTCCTGCGCTCACGGGCTGCGTCCTTTGCCCCTCCTTCTCTCACTCTCCTGGGGCATCGTCAGGGACACTCACAGGTGGAGGCGACGTAGAATCCAATACTGCTGTCCGTGGTTGCCAGTTTATACCAAATAAACTCACTAATGGGGTGCTCTCTGTTTCTGCAAAGTTTTCTTTCTCAGCTAACTTCCCCTTCCCTGAACTGCTATAGTGCTAACAACCTATAATATTATATTGTGTTACTAATTAATATCTTACTACCATGATTGTTTCACAGCTGTGGATTTGTTTCCTTCAGGTAAATCAGAAGTGTACACTCTCTGATGTCACAGCACCTGGCCTGATGCCAACCCAGTAAAGACAGTACCTATGCTCTGCGTTGACAGGTCGAAGGCCCATGCTGGTCTGCCATTTTGCTGCTGTGAGGCTGTGGAGGCTGGGGCCTTGGACTGCAGCTAAATTTTCCCAACGCATTCCATTGGAAGAACAGCTATATGTCTTGCTTTTGGAAGCTCTTCCTGATCTTTGCTTGGAGTGGTCCTGAGCACTGCATGTTACTATTCTTGTGCCTTAAGATGGTGGCTCGCCCATTTTCAGTCTCCTGATTTGTCTTGTGGCTTTGGGCAAGGTGCGCCACATCTTGGGGCCTCAGTTTGCCCCCTGCGTACCTTAGATGTGGACTAGATGATTCCTTGATTAATTTCAGCATGGAGGATGTCTCCTTGCTTCCCTGGCTGTTTCCAGCTGATGACCATGGGTAAGGCGGGCAAGAAAAGAACGCCCACTTGTTTTCAGTGGTTACACCACTCCAGCTCTGTCTGCAGCCCTGCTCAGCTTGTTGGAGAGGTACTCGATTAAACATGAATGAAATCGGAACATGAAACAGTCTCGTGGGGCAGTCTTTATAAGACATCATTTATGATGGTTTGGGATGTCTTGAGAAATCAGTCAGGGTGAGCTGGTACCCAAATAAACACCTGGAAGAGTAAATTGCCCTCCTTTCTCTGTGGCTGGAGAGAACGGTACTCATTTCGGAGACTCCATGTGCTCTGCCTCCCCCTTTCCAGCATGAACATTTGGACTGAAACTGCCATCAAAGGATTGATCTTTGAGGACAATGTCAAGGAGGCCATTCACTTAGATAAAAATGAGATGCTTTTCTGCTTGCTGGGGGCTCCACATCCTGTATCTGGGAGGCAGACCAGGAGCTGCAAAGCGGACAGCCGTGCAAGTAGAGTTCTGCTCCGTGGGGTCACTGATCTGCCCGCCTTTCCCTCATCCTGAGCCAGAGATGCCTCGTTAGAACCTGAACTGTTCTGGAGAGTAAGAAGTCCTTGCCACCCCCTCCTCTTCCTGCCCTAAGCTCCCTCCCCTCCTCTTAGGAAAAAAAAAGAAATCCTTCCCCCTTTCAGCATCAGTGTCTTTAAGAATTCCCTCCATTGTAGCCCCGGGACAGAGACCCTTCTGTGCGAGTCTGTTGGAGGCCTGTCCTCAGTGACACCCCGCCCCCCATATTAAAAGACCATCGGAACAAGCTCCCCATTCTCCTCTGGAGAGGGTCCCTCGTCCCAGGCCAAGTGACTCTTAAGGGTGCGTTTATCCTGGGACACTCAGTTTACAAAGCCCGCTGGAGTGTCAGATAAACTCACTCAGACCCGCGGGGGGGAGGAGGACAAAACCCCTTTATTTTCACCCCTCTGGAGAGACCAAAAGAGACTTTGTGCTGGAGAGCAGAGGTCTGGCCAAAGAGGGGAGGGGGACGGGGCGGGCCTGGGGCGGGAGAACGTTATAGGTTATTATCTTATCACTTTATTTTTAGGGGAAATCTCAGCGTGGGGCGGTTGACTGTACCTCTGCCACTTTCCTCTCGAGACCCTCTCCTCTCTAGGTCACTGAGGAGCTCTTTGGCAGCTTGGCCTTGGTTTGCCAGGGAGAAATTCCTGGTTTCTTTCTACTACCTATTTGCGTAGGGAATAACTCACCCCCTCGGTGGGCCAGGTCCCAGCTGTGTGTGTGAGATTTAGAGGATTCTTGGTCTAAGGGACTCTGGGTGGCAAACACCATGGGTAAATTTGGCCCCTGGGTGTGTGTGTGCATGTGTGCCTATGCATGCACGTCCCATCTGGGCGTGTTTTTGTGTGTTGAGGCTCCCTCCCCCGCCCCTACCTGTAGCCGCAGCCACAGCTATCTGACGTAGCCTTTGCTATCCATGGCATAGAGTTTCTCACTCCGTCGTGTAAAGCAAAAGTTTCCATGATTGGCTGTTTGCATTGGACTAACGTTTGTTGGAAACCTACTAAGTGCCATGTGCTGTGTCAACATCTCGGTCCTTATAGCGTCTTACAGACCTGGAACGCTAGGCTCAGAGAAGGACAGTGCCTCACCTAATGTCGCCCAGCGGTGGAATGCTTGAGGTTCCAGTCCTGCTGTGGCAGATTCTGAAGGGAGGCAGGTGCTGAGGGTCCGAGGTCATGGCGGAACTGAGGGTGCTGCCAGGCCCTGCCTTCCGGGGCTGGCTTTAGTTTGGCCTTGTCCACTACCCCCCACCTTTCCCCGGCTCCTTCACCTGGGCACTTAGGGGCCAGAGAGTGAAGCCATGTGTGGTCTGCCCCATGTCCCTTGGAGGGCTCAGCACCCATGTGCACCTGCTCCCGTGGGGAGATGGCAGAGAGGCCGGAGCCTATGGGCTCAGTCGGGGCTGGGAGGGAGGCGCCTGGCTGCTTTGGCGAACAAGCCGGTTGGGGACCTTGCTGGAACTGTGGCCAAGAAAGACCCTTCCCCATTCATGTCTTAGAGGCAGGACCCCTGACCCAGCTCCCAGCCCTGAATCATGACTCTCTCCTCCCACTATCTTTTCTCTGGGTGGAGTGGTGGGTGCTGGGGTCTGACCGTGTGCGTGAGTCGGGGGGCGGGAGGATTCGCTCCTGAAGTCCCCCGGTTATCTGGGTTGCATATCCGTGCAGCCCTGCTTTTCTTCCTGGTCCCAGGAGTAAGTGGTCTGGAGGAGGCAGGATTGGGGTGCAGGGGCTGCGAGGAGGGAGGGCCTTCCTAGCCAGGCTTTGTGGCTGAGTTCAGAGTCCGTGTTCATGTGGCACAGCTGCCAGGGCGGTCGGGGGCTCGCACTCCAGGGGCAGGAGGGCTCCGGGCCTTCCTCTTGTCTGGCCGCGCCCGCCTTATCCTCAGAGGGCTGGACTTGAGGTCCTTCCACCCCGGGCCTGCTCAGAGTGTGAACGGGGAGGGTGAGGGTCACCCTCGAAACGCTGAGAATGGAGGAGAGACCTTGGCGAGAACTTGACCTCCTGTAGGTGGCACATGCTCCTGGGCTCTGCAGATGGACGTCCTGCAGAAGGGGCCGGTCTCAGAAGGCAGCTGCATTATCAGCAGGCGCCCTGCACAGGAGCAGAGGGGCAAGGGATGGTGGTTGGGGGAATTCTGGATGGACCTAAAATGGGGCCGTGTGAGAAATAAGCTGTGCTCCATTCCATGGCTATATGGACCCACAGGCACCAGGGACTCCATAAAGGGGAGTTAGCTGGGTGGGAGGGTTTAGGAGAAGGGATGGAGAAGAAGACAGGGGCCAAAGTTCTTGCTTTGGTGCCTGGGGGAGTGGGAAGAGTGGTGCTGATGGGGAAGAGGGTGTGGAATGGTGGGCCAGTGTTAGCCTTGGAGAAATGGTGGCAGCCACATCTTGGACACTTGGGGAGTAGGTCTGTGCATCCTTGGTGTGTTCCTGGACTAGTCTCCTGGGACTGGACCAAGAAAATGAGAACCACTGGCCTGAAGCCCCTATCAACCATGGGATCCAGAACAGTCCCCAGGGACACTTAATCCACAATGGCAGGTTCTCCAGAGGGGGCCAGACAACAGATGGGGATGGAGTGGGTTCTCCCCACCCCTTGGTCACCTCTGCAGGGTGGCCACCATCGGAGGCGTGCCTTGGTCCTTTCTTTCCCTTTACCACATTGTGCACCCTCATGTCGCACAGAGGAATGTTTTAGACTCGCTTATCTCATGATGTAGAGGTTTCCGTCTTGCTGATCCGTAGATTGGTGATATCAGGAAGGAGGCTGAGAGTTGCACTGCACCCAGGGTCAATGGATCTGGGTCCCCATCTTTGTTTGTGACCTCCCAGCTGAGTGATCTTGGGCAAGTTTCTCTCTTTCTGTGCCTCGTTTATTTCATAGGCATCGTACCAGAGATGAGTTCCTAAGTTCTGTCTAGCTCTAACAATAAAACAATCACATGCTTTAGGATGAGCCTCCATGTAGATTTATCAGTGTGTCTGCCTGTGTGCATGGACCCATTTGTCTCTGGTTCTTTGCTTGCATCTCCCCATGGCTCAAGTCGCTCCTGCCCTGGTTAGTATGTCATCCTACCTCTCCACCCTGGCCAGGAGGAGGATGGGACTCTTGCAGTGGCGGCAATGAGGACGTGAGAGCCCATTGGCCCATACAGCCTTGCTGAGGGCAGGGAGGGGCAGGCAGAGTCGGGTTGGAACTGGAAGTGAAGATGTTCATCTCCTGGGTGGTTGGCTTCTCCATTATCAGCCTCCATGTGTGGTCAGTGAACAGGCAGGGCTCGGAGCAGATGGCTGCAGAGGTAGGGCGGCTGCTGTCTCCTCCGGCTTCTTTCCCACTCTGGGAAAGCTGGAGTATTTGGGGGTTGTTCTGTAGACTCAGGAGCAGTCCATGTGCAAGAGTGTGTTCGGGCGGGACGACATGTCTCTCTCATTTTGGCTTGTTGCTCCCGCACACTGGCACAGCCCACACTCAAATAGCCCAGAAGAAGCCCTTCTTGTTGATGATCAGACTTCCTCAGGCATCAACAATCCGCTCCCGGAGCTTGCCTGATCGACCTCTTTGATTCGACTAGTGGGGAGAAAGGTCCATCTGTGCTTGGCTCACGCACTTTTCCACCCTTTTCATCATCGACTTTTTTCAGGGGCAAAGAGGAGCATTCCTGTTGATGAAAGACGTGTTTTGGGAAACTTAGCGACCACCCTTCTGTTTTATCATCTGCACTGTTAATTGCCACCTTCGCCTGTTCCCTCAGTTCCAGGCCTGAGCGGGAGGAAGGGGGCGGGCTTATTGAAGTTGCCCACTGATGCTGCCTCTCTGGACTAAATCTTCACCTGATAACACACGGAGGGAGAGGCACCTTTAGCACAAACAGGTTTCTCTCTCCACTTGACATAAGCCTCCTGTTTTTCTTTGGGGGAGGGTGACGCTTAGCACAAGAGAGACTTCAGACGGGAAAGGGGGAGCTGGGCGGGCTAGGGGGGTCAGGGCCAGGAGGTGGGCAGTGTTGTCATTTACTAGGTTTGTGAAAACAATACGGGTTTGTCTCCAGGGTACGGTGGTGCCTGGGGAGGCAAGCCACAATGGGCCCAAGCAGAAAGAAAACAAGCGCGGATCTGACGAAAATGTGGTGACCCCGACGGGCAGGGAGAAAAGCACCTTTGTTCAGGGCGGTCCGGGCAAGCCAGGGATGGGGGTGGGGAGGAGGCGTGTGAAGACGACTCTGGTGTTCCTGTTCTGGAACCCGGGCCGCTAAACTAGGGGCTTGAGAAGACCAGGTCGCCAAGCGTGATGGGAGTTTCTGGGGTGCCTGCCTTGCATTCTGGGGCAGGTTTGGGGAAACCGCTTCCTTCCTTATCAGCTCAGCTCTTTGAGGGTGGCCCAAGGAAGATACCACATGAGGGTCTCCTGAGGTTTGGGAGGGAGGGCGCATGAAGGGGTCTGCTTTGATTTGGGGGCTCCCGGTGGGCTAGTTTTGCTTACCATTCAGCATGGCTGGATGATCTGACGCTGGGCAGAGAAACCCCCAGGGCCTGGAGGCAGGCCCACTGGTATCTGGGGAGAAGGACTCTTGGGGGCGCCCTTCACCTGGCCTTATGGTATTGATGGAGACCTCAGTGTCTGGAGGCTGCAGGAGGACGCAGAGAGACAGACCCTCGTGCTGGAGCACTTCCGTCTTGAGACCTTCCAGGACCACCCCTTGAGCACCTCCCCACAATTTCATCTTTTTCCGCAGACACCCTCGCTGCCCACCGTAGACATGTGTCCCCAATCCCAATGACTCACTTTTGCTTCTAACTCATGATTATTATTTTTTTAACCGGAGGGACTTGTGGACCCCATGTGGTTTCCTGTCCCCTCCTGTCTTTGGCAGTAGCACTGCCCTCGCTGTGTGACCCTGCAGTCCTTGGTGGATTTGCCCTTGCTCCTGTGATGCGTGTGTGCGAGCACTCCACCAGGCACAGCAGCCCCGGAGAGCGAGAGCAGCGCCCGCCCCTCCGGTGAGGCCCTTGTTCCCAGGACAGCAGCCCTGACGGCCTGTAAGAAGCCATGCCGGTGAACTTGGACTGCTGGCCACCTGCAGCTGGAGCCCTGCTGGAGGACCCTGATGCTGGGTGTGGGTGCTCAGCTCTGACAGACTCCACGCTGGGGCGGTCAGGATCACACTGGGGCAGCCCAGGGACCTTTTATAACCCCCTTCAAGCTGCCTCTGACAAGAGAGACCCACATTCTGAGAACGTAGGTCTGCACTGTCCAGTGATTATGACCTCAGCTACGGTTGAGAGTCAACAATAAGGGCTAATAGTGTTAACTAATAGTAGCAATTGCTAACACAATAGCACGTTCTGTGTTCCAAGCATTGTTCGTTCTAAGACACACACCCACACCCAAGCACATACACACATGCTCAGGCACATGTGCGCACACATGCTCATTTATTTCTCACAATGACCCTATGAAGTAGGCATTATTATTATCCCTATTTTACAGGTAAGAAAACAGGCACAGAGAGGGCAAGTAACTTACCAAAGATCACACAGCTATTAAGTGGTGCAACCTGGCCCTGAACCCAAGCCCACCGGCTGTGCCTTAAGTACGAGGCGATGCTGCCAGTGACCTGGATGGCTGTTCTGTGCCAGGTGTTCCGTGGTCATGTCAACCCTCCCCCATAGCCTTGTAAGGGCTGTTGTCTGTCCTCCTTGTCTAGTGGTAGAGCCCGAGGCTCACAAGAGTCAAACGACTTGACTCACTTGCTGGCTTAACTCTGTCACCTCTAAGGGCTGGTGTTCCCTCCAGTGTGAGACGGTGTGCGTCCCATCACCTGCTGACAGGTCATCTTGCAGGATTAAAATTGTGTTTTTCGAGGGTGAAGGGGGAGCCTGGAGAAGCCATCAGGTCTTTCCCCCTGTCTCGCGGCCGAGAGGGGCCTGGAGGAGGAGGGCTCGCTCTGTGCCCTGCCTGGGAGGCTCCTCGCCCACCCAGCCCTGTGTCCCAGCCGCCCTGCTGACTCTGGCTGCCCGCCAGCCGCGCTCCTGACGTTGCACACCACTGATGGGATTTTCTCTCCTTTGGTCGCCCCTCATCTTTCATTGATGATGACGCATCAGGCTCAGGAAGAGCCCACCGAGGCTGCAACACGAGCCAAGTGGGACCCTTTTCTTCCCCAACAGAAATGGCTCCTGTCTTCCCTCCTAACTGTTTGGGGCCTGGCGGCTTAGCAGGGCCCCTTCCTTGTTTGTGAGGGGGACCGGAGCTGAGGAGCGGGGAGGACAGAGATGCTGCCCGGGCTGGCTTTGCAGCCTCCAGCCCTGGAGTCCTAGAGGTTTTCTCAGGGAGAAAGGGAAGACCAAGGAAGCTGCATTCTGCAGGTGGTCTCTTCCCGGCCCCTCGAAGGTTGGTCTGCATCCGCTCCTCACTCAAAGTGTCCTCCTGCTCCCCTCGCCCCCCCTTCCTCCTTCTTGCCCATGTGTGGCTGCCTCTCCTTAAAGGCACCTAGGTGTGCTCAGCTCTGCCCCATTCCTGACGTTCCTCCTGACACAGGCATTGGGAGGGAGTCCATTTTGCATCTGGTTTGACTGATGTGGCTCCAGATGTTAAGTGTCCTGCCAGCATCACGGCTGGAAAGTGGCAGAGCTGGGATTTTAAACCAGACTTCTGGGCTGGAGAGCTGTGTTCTCCCCTGACCCACCAGTGTTTCTGGTCAAAGCTGCCTCTGCCCCCAGCGCCTCTGAGCAGCCTTCCTGGGGACCCCTACCACAATGCTGTGCCTTGACCTTTGGACTTTTCAGCACTGGCTTTACGAGGTTTCATCCTCAACTACCTTGAGTTGCCTTTTAAGTATGTCAATAAGATTGTAAACTGGAAACAGAGAGGGCTTGTTCGGTTACTTTTGTGTCCCCTGAAGCCCCTAGCAGAGTGCTGGGCACACTGCGGAGATCTCTCCAAGTACTGGTTCAATTGAGAGAAAAGCAGTAAAAGTGGTGTTTGAGTGCCTGTGACACACCCCTTCTGGTGGCTTTACACACGCTGGTGAATATCATTACAGATGAGCAGATGAGGCTCCGGGGATTGGGAAGCGGACCCAGATCAGACAGCTGGTGAGGGTCTCTGCCATCTGACCTTGAGCCCAGAGTCTCTCCAGTCCACCAGCCGTCAGCTGGGGCTTGCAGTGCCCTGGGGGCAAGGGACATTCTTGGTAAGCCTCACTGGGGACAGGTGACAAGGTCAGAGGGTGCTTGATTCTTTTCCTTCTGAGCTGCCTACCTAGCCACCAAGTTTTTTTTTAAACCAGCTTTATTGAGGTGCAATTTACGTACTATAAAATTCATCTCTGGTATGGGCTGGCCCCGTGGCCGAGTGGTTAAGTTCGCGTGCTCCGCTGCAGGCGGCCCAGTGTTTCGTTGGTTCGAATCCTGGGCGCGGACATGACACTGCTCATCAAACCTCGCTGAGGCGGCGTCCCACATACCACAACTAGAAGGACCCACAACGAAGAATATACAACTATGTACCGGGGGGGCTTTGGGGAGAAAAAGGAAAAAATAAAATCTTTAAAAAAAAAAAAATTCATCTCTGGTAAATGTACAAGCCAGTGAATTTTAGTAGATGTGCAAAGTTGTGCAACCATCACCCCAGCGCAGTTTTGAGACATTTCCATCAACCCGGAAAGGCTTCCTTGTGCCTGTTTGCAGCGAGTGTCCACTCCCAGGGCCAGCCCCAGGCTACTGCTGATCCGCTCTGTAAATGTACCCTTTGTGGACATTTTGTATCCGTGGAATTAGACAACGTCTATAGCCTTCTGCACCTGCTTTCCTTTGCTTAGTATAGTGTTTCTAAGTGGCCACCACCGACTTTTCACTGAGTCTTGTGTGTGTCCAGACGGTGACATATGTGGCAGCAAATAGATGAACTGGAAACATGGCACACGGGTGGCTGGGTGGAGCTGGGGTGGGGGCGGGGCTGCGCCTGGGGGTCTGACAGTGTCTTGTCTTCAGCGCTCCCTGCTGGGGCCCCTGATCCATGTGTCCCACCTTGCCAGCCAGCTTTAGTGGATCTGGCCTTCTCCTTCCGGGCTGCTGTGACACAGCTGAGTCATAATGACAGATGGTGAAGGCCTGTTTCCTGGCAATTAAACTAAGTGGGAGATTGGAACTTGGTCCAGCACTCCGCCCAGCCAGGACGGACTTGACCCTCTGGTGCATTGTTCCTGCTCCCCCAAAGGGGGTCTCAGAGGATGCTGGCAAATTCCTACCCCTCTCCAAGGCACCCCAGGCGGTGGCCAGTTTTTCTCTTACCGGGCCAATTCTCAAGGCTGTTGTATGTAAGGGTAAAAATCCCCATTTAATTTCATTTTTAGACCTCTTGCTCTCGACCACCCCAACCCCAATCCAAGGAGACAGGGAGGGAGGAGCCCTTTATTCATTCCATAAGCACATCTCAAATGTCTGGCACAGGCCAGGGCAGAGAGAGGTGGAGTAGACACAGCCCCAACTTCCACAAGTTCCCGGCTGGGAGTTGGAAGAGAAGGTGTGAAATGAACAACTTCACCCGCCCCATGGCCTAGTGGTTAAGTTCAGCATGTTTTGCTTCAGTGGCCTGGGTTTGGTTCCTGGGCACGGACCTACACCACTTGTCGGCAGCCATGCTATGGTGGTGATCCACATACAAAATAGAGGAAGATTGGTACAGATGTTAGCTCAGGGCCAATCTTCCTCACCAAAAAGCAAGACAAAACAAACCAAACAAATAGAAAAAAAGCGTGATGCAGTGAATGATGGCAGAATGAACAGGACCACTGGCTCCCAGGGGAGGGGGACCACAGTGCTGCTTGGAGTGGTCAAGAAGCATGTGGCTGTGGAACCTCAAGGGTGAGGTTATGGCGAGGGAAGAGGAGATCTTTGGGAGAGGGGACTGAGGTGTGGTCTGAGGGACACACGAGGCTCACTGGGCTGGAGAGGAGGCATGTACCCTGGCGGTGGTGCCACGGCGTGGCCTGAGAAGGTGGGACAGCTTTGCTCTGAGGCAGGCAACCCACAGCTCTCCCATCAGGAGGCTGCAGCCCTGCAGCCGCTCCTCACCTGCAGTCAGGGACAGGAGAATGACAGGAGATGCCGACTCCACACTCTAGGTGGACTTGACCATGGGCCTTCTCTGCTGCTGTCCCTCTGAGGTGCTGTGGGGAGTTTCTCTTTCTATTTTACACCACTACTTAAACCATATTTGTTATTCAAAACAACTTTGTATTTTTAAAGTTTCTCATTAGCATCCCACTTCCTCGTCATGCACTGCATTTTGGACGGTCTCTTTTATCCCCAGTCTGCATTTGGGTTTTGCAGAGTCATACTCTCAGGGCACGTGGTTTGCAGAGTCCTGATCCCTGAGCACGTGGTTTGCAGAGTCCTGATCCCAGAGCACGTGGTTTGCAGAGTCGTGATCCCAGAGCGCATGGTTTGCAGAGTCGTGATCCCAGAGCACGTGGTTTGCAGAGTCCTGATCCCAGAGCATGAGGTTTGATTCTCACTTTCAACTTAACCTTTCTTTTATTTTTCCACATTCTTAGTTTCCTTGTCTTTGTGTTTAGTTTTAATGCTTGTACAGTATTCTGCAAGCCTAATATCACAATTTGCTTAATGTGACTGTTGAGTAGTAGGAGACCACTGACGTTTAGTTTAATCTTACTGTGTAAATAATGCTATGAAACTTTTTCTTCCATTGTACCTTTTGGCCAAACTGGGCGTTTTGGTAACAGGACGCAAGCTGCCGGCGTATTCCTGGCCTCTGCTTTCTCCTTTAATTCCACTCCCCAACTCCACATCCTGGAAATATTTGGAGACTCTTCAGTTTTGTCCTTGGGCCTGCCTGGTACTCAGCTGCAGCTTAAGGACTATTTGTCCCCTTAAGTGGATTTCCAGGCTCAGGGTGGAGTGCAAAATTTTTGAAGAACCCTTGAAGGGGCAGCTTGAGTCTCTAGGCTTGTTCTGTGCCCCTGGGGACCCTCTGTCCAGGTTTCCACATTGGCTGTACCCCGTCCCCCTCCTCTCTCCTCTGCCTTCCCATCCTGGAAGGACTGCTGGGCACCGGAGAGTTGGAAGGAGGGAGCAGCCTGCGTTGGGATTCCTTCCAGGCATTGAAAGTCCTCCTCCTTTCATAATGCTGCCTGGGCTCAGGAGCTCCGCGTGTTAAGCAAACACCCCTTGAGAGAGAAAGGCTGCATTGTGCTCCCCGTGCTCATGGCCTGGCCTCAAGTGCCACCAATTGCCCTGACTTGAGAATCGCTAAGTGGCACTGCAGAGTGTGTGCGTGTGTGCACGTGTGCACACAAATACACACGGACACGTGTGGTGGGGGGAACAAGCTTTTATTCCAAGAGAGCGCATCCAAGTAATTACTTTCGTAAAAGGAGAAAAGACGATGGGAAATGTCGGTGAGGTAAACAGGTTGTGGGTGAATGATGCTGGTTGTTCATTTTGTCACAGCAACCTTGATATTAAAACAGAGTCAGAAAACTTGAACACTTGATGGTGGCCTGAAGATGGAATATGTCTGATGTCTCCTTGAAGCTCTTGACTGGGTGTCCATATCACTTAGGTATGATAGATCCATAGTGTGGATTCTATTCCGTTCTTTCACTTTTATCCTAAGAGTGATTTTCCTAGGTTGCAACATCCCTTGATAACGAGTCATCCTGGCTTGAGGGCCATGAGTCAACGAACCATTGTTTTCTGAACAAGTCCCCAGTGCTGGCCTATGGGTGTCCATTTTTCATCACAAGTCTGCCATAACCATCTTTGTACTTTTGTACCTTCTTTTTTTCTTTTTAAATAATAGGAACATCTGAACTGACTTGAGTCTCTCATCTGGCAATCATAACCCTTATCCAGTTTCTTAAAACTCCAGGGAGGTTGGAGGAGAGGGGCAAAGATGTGCCCCCGTCCTGGTTCGCTCACCCAGTGTGTGCAGGTGGGGCGGCAGTGGAAGCCCACGGGCTTGGTCAGCCTTCACCGTGGCCGGCAGGTCTCAGGGGGCTGCACACTCTTCCTCTCTTCATCCTCCTTCACTGGGAAGAAAAGCTCTCTCACGTCATACAGCACGCAGCCTCACCGCTGCCTCTCTGCTTCTTGGGCCTTGCGGAACGAGCCCCGCATGGCTGTGTCCTCCACACGGAAGGGGCTGTGTCCCATCTCTCGGCCCTTCCTTTCCTCGTGGGGAAAACCTCCCTCTTCCTTCTTCTCCCTCCCACCTTCTTCCTGAGTTTGTTTCTCCCGGGACACGTGGCCAGCTCCTTCCCTCAGCAGCCAGCGTGTTGCCAGAGTGTCGGGTGGGATGGGTTCATGGCCAGGACGGGGGAGATCAGCTCGCCTTACTGCTTCTGGAATCCCCTAATCTAAGTGCTGAATGAGCACCCCTCTCCCCGGGGCTGTTGCCCACCCCTCCTCTGATTTTGGGACCCCCATCTCTGACCCAGTTGAGCCCTTGTGACTGGGGTTTGATAAGGTCTATCACAGAGGTTTTTCCTTCCCTTTCTGAGGGCTCTCTTGCCTATAAAGGGAAGAAAAACATGGAAGCTAGCATGCAATGGAATATTATTCAGCCGTAGGAAGAATGAAATGCTGACACATGCGACAGCGTGGATGAACCCTGAAAATGGTGCACTCAGTGAAGGAAGCCAGAAAAGAGAGGGCCACATATCATGAGATTGCTCCTACCTGAAATATCTAGAACAGACAGATGTGTGGAGATAGAAAGCAGGTTGAATGACTGTGAGGGCCTGGAGTAGGGCGGGGGACGGGCGGTGACTGCCTAACGGGGATGGGGTTCCCTTTTGGCTGGAAGACAATGTTGTGGAACTAGGGAGTGGTGATGGTTGCACAATACTGTGACGGTGCCACTGAATCATTTTAAAATGGTGAGTTTTATGTTATGGGAATAGTATCATAATACAAACGGAAAGGGCGTCCATCATTGCAGTCAGCTTGGCCTCAGGAGCAGGCTCAGAATTTCATCTCCTTGGCTTTCCGTGCCCACCTAGCCCTCCAGTGTCCTCGGATGTCCCCCGGCCCTGGGGTTGGATAAGGACCTTTGCAATGTGGACCTAATTTTTGAATAGTCTCTCGGCAGCAGAAAGCCGTGTGAGCCGCGTGGACCCCGTGGTCCTGGTGTGGTGGGTGCAGAAGCTCCACCCTCGGGGCCGAGGAGAAGGGGGTCCTGGCCAAGAAGGGGGCTTTCTGTGGTCCAGGTGTGAGGGGGCCTAAGTTGTCCTGCTCAGGGACCCTGGTCCCTCCCTCACGGCTGCTTAGGGCCACTTCGGACTTTCATGAGTCCAAGGCCCTTGGGCCTTCTTGGGTCCCCTCCTCCTTAAAAAGAAAATTAAAAATTACATTTTACAACTGTGTTGGTGTCAATACAAATATATTAAGATGACATATGAAGACATTTTCTTCAGCCTAAAAGTTCGTTTTCTTTTTTTCTTCTGATTTCAAAATAAATGAGAACGTTTTCATGGACTCTTGAAAGCACCACGGGCCCTGGTGCCGAGCTTCCATGCCCAGCTTACCACAGCAAGCCCCTCACTCTGAGATGAGGGGCCCAAAGAGGGGCTGCAGCTCCCCCAGGAGCTGAGACCCCCCTCCCCCCAGCCGTATGCCTGGGGAAGACATCGATGAGGGTGGTACCCAGGAAAAGGACTCTCTGTCACGTACTGCTCCAAGCACAGGCTGGATCTTAGGAATTAGATGGATGTTCTTCTTGGGCAAAGCTTATCTGCCCAAAGCGAAGCTTATTTCCATGTCCCTTTGCCCCAGCATTTGAGTTCATGCATTGTGGGGGACACAGGGATAAGAGGGGGTGGGGCCTACCAGGAGTGGTGGTCTGTGTGGACTGGCTTAGCCAAGAATTTCAAGGCAGTGTGCCATGAGGGCCACTGACATGGACCAGGCCGGGATCCATGGCCACTTGGGGCTGGAATGAAGTGTTCATGAAAGAGGGAGCCATCATTTCAGGCTTGATGGGTTTCAACAGATTCATCCTTCTTGTGGATGTAGGAAAGGTTGACATTTGTCATTCTCTGCCAGGAAGCCACTTTGAGGGATTGTTTTTGACACAAAATATTTATTAGTAGAGGAAAGAAAGGGAATAGGTCTGGAAAATTAGAGCCAGAATATTTAGCCCACATTTTTTATCTTAACATGAAGTAACCACAAAGCATGGGTGGCTGCCCCTGTTGTGCCATTTTCAGGACAGTCCTGGTCTGTTGGCTCCTGTGTCTGCCCTGCCAGGGGAGTCGGGCTGGGTGGCGGTGGGCCCTGCTCTGCCTGGGAAGCCACGGTCCCATCGGCCCTGGGCAGGAGCACTGTCTGGGGTGTCCTCTTGTCCCCTCACCTGGGTGCTGGGAGGGACAGGCAGGTGTCTCATGGCCCTTGGTGCCTTGAGGGATGGGGAACGTACATGCATACACACATGCCCACACACGTATGTGCAAACACTTTACACCCACCCCCATCTTTTATAGAGAGACACAGCGGCACATGTGACTGAGTCCCGTGCAGCACAAGCCACAGACAAGAGACACAAGCAGAGAAAGGGGCTTCAGACCTCTGCACTGTGGCTTTGCCCCTGTGGCTGGTGATGGGCTGCGGCTGCTGGGGCCGTGCCCTGGGCTTAGTCAGCACCGTTTGCCCCGGGTTTACCCAGCTCCGGTCACCAAGGGCAGGACTCCTGGGAACGGCTCATATTTGCCTTTTGGGAGGCGCTGTGCTAGAGTGAAAACCGCCCAGCCAGGTTGGACATCCCCAAGCTCGGCCACCAGCTGGCCCAGACATCCAGCTGCAGGAGCCACTGTGCACTCCTGGGACTCACTTTCCTCATCTGCAAGATGGGCTGATGGAACCGGCCTTCCGGGGCGCTGTGACGGGTAACGAGGTGTGCACGCGTGCGTCCACGTGTGGGAGAACATGAAGAGTCACGTGCAGAGGGATGTGCGCTGCAGATGCTCAGCGGCTCCTTCTCTGTCCTCGGAGCTCTTGCCGCATTGATACAGTTGCAGAGCGAGTGGCCTGGGTTTGCGGCTCCGTGTGCCCCTGGCGCCTCCTTACCCACAGCCACAAGTAGACGAACGTGGGCGGGCCGGGTTCGGAGGTGCGAGGCTGAAGAGGGCCTTGCAGCCCGGCTGGTTCTGGGGTCTGGAGGGCCTCTCTCTCATTGTGGTGTTTCCACCTGGGCGCCTGCCCTGGACCATGGCCGTCCCGCCAGACTCTTGGGCTATGGTGCCCTCTAGTGTTTAGGTCGGATGATTGCAGGCGCTTCTACAAATTCACCAGATTGGGGCTGAAAAACTGAAAATTGAGGCTGCCTTTTATAACTCATCGCAATCAGACATTACTTTAAAAAAGTCATGTGTCTTTCCAAACTATTAAACACATTTATGACTAGCCTTGTTGTCAAAAGGATTTAAGTCAGTTTATTTTAAATTTTACTTTTACAAGTAAAGAAAATAAAGGTAGAAAAAAGGTGAGGCCATGGACAAAGCAAGGATAAAATAGTTTGCTATAATCCCTATACTGTATATGGCATGGATATGGTCTGGAGTCAAGAGCTTTCTAGATCAGTACCATCAATTCTTATTAGATCACGTTGTCTGTGTGCTGTCACTGGTGATGTGGATTAAGGCTGCCCCAGGTAGAGAAGCCCAAGGTGACCTGGCCTACATGCCAAACTATATGACCCGGTGGATTTTTTATGGTGTGAATTAGGGCTGCCCCAGGGAGAGAAGCCCAGGTCGTCCTCACCTACATGCCGATCTATATGACCAGATTCTTATCTAAAGTTATATGACCGCACAATAACCAGACCCCATCTGCACTGAAATCATTTAATGACTTTTTACATCATCTTTTCTTTTTCCAGTAAAAATAAGTCATGTACCCATGCCTTATAAATTTAGCCCTAACCCTCAACTCAGGGCAGCAGCAGAAGCTCTGACTGCCCATGGGTCCTGTCCCCATGCTATTCCACACTCTTCTCTAAATAAAAAGAGCACTACTGCCAGATCTTGAGAGTCCAAGAAATCTTTCTTTCCACTCCTTGGCTCACTGACCCCGCATCAACTGGTAGAGATGCCTGGGGACCCTGGGCTCCCCAAGAATGCTGTGTAGCGGTGGAAGCATCACATTCTCACAAGAAGTTCTGGATTTAAAGAACTTCTAGGTTTGTCCTCTGCTTCTTGTCCTTGCCCAGGACAGTGTCTCCTTGACATTGGTGGGGTCTGTCCCCACCTAGTGGTTCTTCTCTGTATCAGCTCTTGGAAGAACATCTCATTCCAGGGGCTGGGACTGTGAAACCCATGTGACAGAGGACCCTTCCCGGAAGGGCTGGTCTCCTACAGGGCACTGAGGGCTCTGATAGGAAGAGGTGGTGGTCTCCTGTGGCTCCAGTCTCAGAAGGGGCAGTGGGGCTCATGGCAGAGAACACGTACTTTGGGGTCAGTCCTGGATCAGATGCCCCCGCTGAATGCTTTGTGACTTTGTCAGGTTATTTAACTTCCCTCGTGATCACTTCTCCCTCTAAAGGGAGGCTGATGCTTGTGGTTTGGAAATCAGAGGTAATAATGCGCCGGGCACTCAGTAGCCGTGCTGTTGCCTTTCATGATGGGCCGTGGATCTGTCGGCAGTGAAACTGTGTACAGCTTTCTGACATCGTCCCGTTGCCTAATTCCTGGGAGTGGATGGTGTTTCAGCCAGTTATACACCTGCTGTATCAAGTACGTTTTTTAAAATAAACTTTTTATTCTGGATAATGTCTGGATTTATCTGATCGGTTGCAAAGTTAATACGGAGCGTTCCTGCACACCCCTCGCCTAGTTTCTCCTGTTGTTGAAATCTTCCATAACCCTGGTACAGTTGTCAAAACTAAGAAGTTAGCACTGGTGCTGTGCTATTAACTAAACCACAGACTGTTCGTCTTTCGCTAGTTTCTTCACTAATAACCTTTTTCTGCCCCAGGAGTCAATCCGGAATCCCACATTGTGTTTCGCAGTCTCTGGTCTGTGTACTTTCTCCCCATCTTTCCTTGTTTGTAATGACCTTGACAGTTTTGGAGAGTATTTGGCATGTGTTTTGAAGAGTGTTCTTCAGTTCTGGTTTGCCTGTTGTTTGCTCATAATAGACTCGGGTTTGGGGAAGAATACCGCCAAGGCCAAGGGTTCTCCTTGCGTCGTGTCAGGGGTACGTGATATCCACATGATTTATCCCTGTGATGTTGACCTTGATCACTCGGCTAATGTGGTATCTGCCAGGTTTCTCCACAGTAAAGTCGTGTTTTTCCGATTCCATACTCAGTTCATTAAAAGAGAGCCAGCCAGTCCAGCCCACACTCAGCGGGAGGGGACGCCAGCTCACTTCCTGGAGGGGGAGGCATCTCCCTGTGTTATCTGGAATTCCCTGTAAGGAAATTGTGTCCCTTCTCCCCTATTAATTTATCGATTCAATCATTTATATGTATCAATTTGGGCTCATGCAACACCTATTTTCGTTGTCTTGATCACAGAGTGATTCCTTTCAAGCTTGGAGGGATGCATAGGCCCCGTTCTGGTTTTGGGGTTTGAGTGCGTAGTCTTTTATCATTTCTTTTGGCTCTAGATGTTTGAAAATCCCATCATAATGAGTGTGTCTGATTACTCGACTTTGGACTCGGTGGGGTCTTTTGGTAAAACGAGAGCTGGGTTTCGCGGTGGGTTCCATCGGTGGCGGGCCACGGCAATAGCCCTGCCGCGGCTGAGGACTGCGGCTCTCATTTGGGAGAAGTAGCGGCTCATTCTCCACTCCTGAGTGCAAATTCTGGGGCTGCTCCTCCTGAGTGCACCTTTGGGTGAGTCGCTGCCCTCGTCCTTCCCCCCCGGCATCATCTACAAAGGCAGCGGCCGGGACTGGGTCACGTCTGGATACTGTAGACTGCTGGGCACGTGGGTCTTTTGTTACTTAACCCTGAGAACGTTCTGTGAGGAGCACACAGGCGTTGTTCCCATCCTCCTGATGAGAACGCCAATAAGCTGAACTGCTCAGGGCCGTCTCCAAGGTCACGGCCAGGTCATGTAGGATCTAGACGGTTGTCACTTTACCACGTTTCAGCCTAAACTGTTTCTGTGGTATCCGCAGCGGCCCCTTGCGGGCGCTGCTGACCTCGGAGAGGTGTGGAGCCACCCCTCACCCCTCCCGTCGTCCTTGCCTTGACCCCCCAGTGCCCCCAGCATTCAATGGTGGTCTGGGCTGAGAGACAGGGTAAAACCACGGGGTGAGAGGAACTCGAAGTTGGTTGGAGGCCTCGCTCCTGTAGACTTGCCATCCTCCAGGGTCTGGGAATTGGGCTCCATCAGGATTGGGGATGACCAGCTGTCCGTTGACAGACTGACTCTGGAGGAAACGGAGAATGGATGTGTGTTCAGAAGTCAATGCATCTTCTGACAGTGGGAGCCATCCTTTCTCAGGGGCTGGAATTCTTGGAGCCTCTGCCCGTGACTGCCCGCTCCCTGGTGTCAAGGCCTCTAAGAGGCCACCTTCTTACTCAGGGTGTTGCCTGGTGAGCGTGCCGTTAGAGAGTAGAGGAGGTGCCCTCAGTCTCCAAGGGTCAGCCTCCTTCTCCCTGGATGGAGCTGACCTCACATGGCCTGGGTTTGCTCTTTGAACCTGGGGTGAGGGTACGTGAGGGGGTGTGTGCGTGCATGCGGGGACTGTGTACGTGCACACA